>NW_027468956.1:0-300000 GCF_051014615.1 Bombus vancouverensis nearcticus
GGAAAGCAACTCGATGTAAGTGCGACTAGATCGGTCGTAGGTAAACGGTGTCTCGTTAACGGCCGTTTTAAATAATAAATCGTCGATAATAAACTTGTCGTTGGCGATTCTAGAAACTAAATGCGCGCACAGACGTTACATCCCCTCGATTCGATCGACGCATCGATGTCTTCCTATCGCTACGCAATTTATAACGGCAACGATTTCGAGCGGGTTGCAAGCTCGTTGCCGGTGATCGCGACTGTCGACAAAAGAGGACGGATAATTCGCTAGACCCACGCAGGCTAAACTAGGGAATTCGCCAGGGCATAGGATTTATCGTCGTTGCCGCGGAACGATCTCCGCGTAAGGTCCAGCGACGCCGAAGGCAAACCCGGAACACAGTTTGTCCGTATTCTTAACGAATCGATTCGTCTTTTCGAGAGATTCTCCTCGTTGGCGTAAGCGGAAACGCGCTCGATCGGTTACCTCTATTTTCGTTTTTTTCTCTGGGTAGCGCATCGAGCGAAAAGCGGGCGTGAGTGGCTTGACGGCTCGAGAGTCTGCGATCGAGGATTCCCGATGTTCTTCTCTGACGGATCGTCGATATACGTAGAACGCGACGAGGTCCAACTCGATGCCGCGTCGCGCGTTTCAGAGGATATCAGCCCTTTTCTCTCGCGATCCAGCAAGAAACGACGAGCCGAGCGAAGGAGGAGGTGTCAACCTCGACTGCGGTACCTGCGCCGACGACGCGATCCGAACGTAGCGATTGGAAGGTCGCTTTAAGCGTTAATTTGGCGATCTCGCGGTTGATCGAGATCGGTGTCGGGATCGGCGTAACACGCGCGTACGAGCGCATATTACGAGCGAAAGACGATTAAAAGGCTTCGCGCTCGTAACCGTGATACTGTCCGGGCATGGTTGTCCTTGGGTTTACGACGCCTGTCGCTCGAGATCCTATTGTGTCGAATCGATTATCCAACACTTTGCATCTGCTCCGATTAGTGCATCGTCGAGGAACAAAACAATGCAAGAACGATAAAGCATAGGATATATATTAAATGCTAAAGGATCGGGGCTTTGGCGCTACTTTGGCGGGGCTACTTTGGCGGCTTAAAAGAGACGAATACGTGGAATACGTCGATCGATCTCTCGTATCGAGGATACGGACTCTCGAACGTAAGACGGATCAAGTTTCTAGCCACGTTTCGAAAGGGCGAATAAATTGGAATTAACGCGGCTCGCTATAGGGCGAGTATACGGAAACCACGGGCTGCGATAATGTAACCCGTGGGATAACGGCTTCCGCGTAGGACTCGACGTACAATTGCCCTTTACAGTGTTCGCAGTGGAACACGATATGCGCACAGATCGGGGTGCGGCTTAATGCCAATTCACGGACAAAGGGTGACCGCGGACGAAAAAGAGAGCCACGGGATTCTTGGAGCGAGCGAGTTTCGGCCGGCTGCGCCGTTTCTTTCGACGTTGCTCTCTCGGTTCGGAGATAACAGCGCTGTGTGCCGCCGGACGATTAATAACCGACTCGAGATCTAGATACGAATAAGTATGAAAAGGTTGGATCTTAGTTTCGTCGTTCGAACGACCATATAACGCGACGTAGGACGTTACGATGTGAAACGAAGAATCCCTTTAAAATGGAAAATGCCGCGACACGGAACGACGCGATAGCCGACGTTGATGCAAAGCCGAAGGTACTTGACTCGATCGACGTCGAGTATCGCTCAAGGGAGATCGGTCATGAAGTAAGGGAAAGAGGAGCACTCGTACGATCCTCGTCCCCCGTGCGATTAAATATCGCAGGGGTGCGGTCGATGGAGATCGTAAGAAGAGTCGCGATAAAGCGAACGAAGCAGGCTTACGCCTGTAATCTTCGGAGGTACGTTAATATCGCGACTAAACGTCGTAACACACGAACTCCGGAGAAGAGGGTCGCAGTTATTAATCGGGCAGCGATAATCGCCGGCTCCACGATATCCAACGAATTCATCCGCCTCCTCGTCCGTCGATTCTCCGTCGTTCTTCGATCGTCGTTCTTAATTACGCGTCTCAGGGGGACGAGAGCAACGCGTATCGCCGCCACGCGTCGATCGACGAGGTATCGATTCGCTTCCGCGACCAGCGTCAAAGGCCGGGCCGACGAAACAACGTTATGCCACGCGTCGTGATTCGCGTTGCTCGGCGTCTTTCTCCGTGGGTCACGAAGCCGAAAGGGAGGAAAAACACGAGGGATCCGTGAAAAGGCGTCGTTGTTCGATCAGCGTGTGTCCAACGATAAGCGAAGCGACGATGTCGCGACCTTACGCCAACACGGGCAATTCCTTTTCCTCGGGTTTCTCGTTTTCTGGATGGACGATCCGGTCCGCAGTTTTTGATTCTCTACAGAGGAGTATACAAGTACTTGATTTGCAAAATGATTAGTTTAAAAGATATCTTAAATTTAACTTTTTTTATTTTATTTTATTTTATTTCTTTTATTCCTTTTTTTATTTTATTTTACTTTTTTATTCTTTTTTTTTTATTATGTACCTTGCAATTCGTACAGCTGAACATTAAATTTAGTATTGTAGGACTTGTGTGAATGGGGAGGAAGGATAAGAGAGAGTTAACAAGATTTTAAGCTTTCATTAGTTTTTATTCACCTACAGTCTTCACTAAGAATATACAATTCAGTACTAATATATATAGAAAAATACAAATATCCACATAAAACTGTACATACAATCATACATACGAAACCATACATACAAAACCAGACATACAAAACCATACTTGACTAAGAATATACAATTCAGTAGTAACATATATATAAAAAAAAATACAAATATCCACATAAAACTGTACATACAACCATACATACAAAACCATACATACAAGAATTATTATACTTAGAAAAAAAGAGTCTGGCAATAGTAGCGATTATTCGGGATCGAGGTATCCCAACTCCAGCCAGTATGCTGCCATATCTCTTGCGGATTCTCCCGGCTCTCGGTCCAGCAGCAACCTTGCAGTTATTGCTTCTCCTGGAGAAGGATCGATGTTGACTAGGCTCCCTGTCCGTCTCAACATGGTGAATTGGGCCACTCGATGTCTCTTCCCTTGGATCGGTTGTTCTCGTACACCTGGCAGAACGATTTTTCTAGCCCACGGTGCCATTTTTGCCAAATTACGGGGCAGCAGCCGTATTGAATCGAGACATTGCTCGCTCTCTAACCCCCAATCGATTAGAAAGACGATGTAGCCAGTCATGGTCCTTTGTAAAAGGATGGCTCTTTCCCAAGCGCTAGATTCCTTAAAATCTACTAGCACGGCGACTAGCATGCCTGTTCTTAAACTTTTCGCCTTCGGCAAGTACTCCACGGGATGTTCCATCATCTTCAAATTGAGTGTTTGGGTTATCTTCGGCCATCCAGCCAAACGAACCCACATGGTGGTAAGTGATTCGACTCGAACCACCCGGACGGGAACTCCTTCTCGGAACCGATCGTTTGTCTTTTGTAAAATCTCCATGGTTTACAAGATTTCGAAAAAATTTCGAATGTTAATGTTCGACTATACTGATCTGCCTAGTTTACGTGTCTAGGTCGGATGGTGCTGGCTCCGCCGGGAATCGGACCCCCTTTATATACCAGCAGCACCGACCTTGGAGAGGGCCCCCTTTATATATCAGCTGCACCGACCTTAGAGAGGACCCCTTTAAATATCAGCAGCACCGACCTTGGAGAGGACCCCCTTTATATATCAGCTGCACCGACCTTAGAGAGGACCCCTTTAAATATCAGCAGCACCGACCTTGGAGAGGTACTCGGTCACCGTTTAAGCTAAACGCACGTTTTCGTTTGTCTTGTTTCACACTTTTCTTGTCCTCGCAATATTTTATAACAGTGTTAACAATATATACAGGCAAAATATATAGTCTATTTTTGATACACAAGTGTCAGATATCAATTATTGCTTTCCGTTAAAATAAATATATCATTATTAGATGCTCTTTTTAACATTCCTATCCGCATCCTTACAATATTTTACAATTTTTAACCTAAAAATGTCGCTAGAAAATAGAAAACGAAAAACAATTTGAAAAGCACTAGCTCGCTTGAATGTGAAAATTGTGACGTGGGTGTATGTGCTTTGCCCTGCTTTAAAATATATCACACTCAATTGTATTATTAATTATTAAAGTAAATTATTAAAGTTCACGTATGTGTATCGTACCTTTAAGAAAAATTAACATTTAATTATCCAATGTGCTTGCGTAGAGAACAGCATTATCCGCCACATATTGCGGCGCAGTATCGTTTACGCGTAGTTCGCGTCAAACCCTGCCCTACGAAGGAACATCCCCGCACAAAATTCAATCGTACCTAAGACGTTAAACCGATCCTTTGCAAGTTTTCTTCAAAGAGATACGCTATACGAGTTGTTTGATTGATATCCGAAAAGTTTCTTTCTGTTTATGAGGAAATAATAGACGCACAATGTCATTTGCTTTATATCGTTTTGTCGCATTACGTACGATCCATTTTGTTCTATTGAGATAAACACCGAGACATTTCACAGACTTGGTTCACGTTTGTACGGAGGTGCATTATTGTAAAAACCACGTTTGCGAAAAAAGACATTTTTCGGACAACCTAATATATTTCATACGATGCTGTTGCCAAGAAATATTTATTAACGAAATGCTAAAAATTGTTAGTTGCAAACAAATACTAGGGGAAATTGTTTTATCCGCGTTTACACGCAGAAGAATTTTACTGCTCAATAATATTGCTATTGGAACGAACGAGCCGTTTCGCTAACATCGGAACAAAGTAGAAACGAATCGGTACTTATCAAGGAGAAAACTTTGTCCAGCGTGGGGAAAAGTTTAAGGACCGATGTCCCTCGATCCACGCTACAGACGGCCGATGAAACAAGGCGAATTAGCGGGAGATCGGGCGTAGAAGGCAGAACAAGCGGAATAGAAAAGGAATGGATACGTCAAGCTTCGGCCGTGCGATTTCGTATCACGTAGCGTTATCCCCTCGTAAAGTTGGCCACTCGTGCCACTAGCAGAAACTGTATGGCGGGCTCCGAGAGGATTTTAATCGCGCGACGGACGAACATATCGGTGAAATTACTGGAGAGCCCCGTCGACGTGCCTTTCGTTCCTGTCTGCCCCACGGCTCGGCTGCCACGGATCTAACAGATTTACCGGATCCAACGTGCCGGGTTACGAAACTTCGAAACTGGCTAGAATCGACTGCTAAGTTAATTGCCGGTCGCTCCCTCCCACCTACTCGTCTATCAGACGACTCCAACTAGTAACCGACGAGGAAACCGCTGATTTCAGGCGTAAATTCAGCTGAAAATCCGTAGCGTGGAACGATGAAAGAGGCCGCACGGAAGAAAACAGCCTGGCGATCAAAAGGCTGGAACGTGCTTTCAAACCCGAACGCTTAGCTGCGCCGCCCCGCACCGAGATCCACTCTGACTTTCGCCCTTTGTTGCGAATATGACAGCCCGTTCGCGCTTTACCCTCGACGATCGACGCCGACCACGCCTCTGCCGCCTGTTATTTCCCAACCGTCCACCGTTTTGCTCCCCTTCTTTTTCATTTTCTTCTTTCCCCTCTTCTCCTTTTATCCTCTTTTCCCTTCTTCTCTCGCCGAAGCGCCGCGTTTGCTGTCGAGTTCGGCTACGATTGGCAAACGCAAATCTTACGTGGACGCGCGTTACGCGCCACGATCGATTATATTTACAACAACGCCGGCCCGCGCGAGCGCTCGCTAACGGCGTCCAGAGCACGTAGGCAGCGCGGCGAATCGGTTCCTTCGTTCTGCCGCTGGTCGCGATAAAACTCGGTGTCTTTTTGCAACGAGGTAATTTTTGCGACAGCACGGGACGTTTGGAACGTTGCGAAAAGAAGGGGCGCGCACGCGGACGTTCGCGAGAAGCGAACAGCGGTGGCGAGGGTGTTTCGCGGATGTGGTCGACGGACCGTGAACGATTGCGAGCGCGGAATACGAGCGGAAGACGGAGGAAGCCCGCCTCGAACACCGACACCGTGATCGCTTCGCTAGGCAACGCCGCGCATCAAAATTGTAAATTTCCGAAGAAAGTCGCCGTGCTCGTTCCCGGGAGAGCAGATCCTTTCGTTTACGTTCTCGCGTACATCCGACTCTTTCGTATGGAGCGTGCCGCGTTTTCGTTTCTCGGCGCGAAGCTCGAACCTGGTGGACCCGGCGGAAATTTCCATCCAAAGTAGGAAGCGGCGGCGAACTCCGTCGAAACTTGGTTTCGCTCGGCGTTTCGAGCACGGCGTACGATTCGCGCCACGTCTGTGCTTGATACCCGGCTTTCGCACGAGTTGGCAGACACGCGTGCTACAGCGGTACGACGCGGTGTCAGCGTTCGCAGAGAGAAGAGAGTAACGCTGTGCGTCGTAGCGTGCCTGTGCGCGACAGCAGCCCGCTCTCTCGGTGATCCGACGTCGACGAGGATACGTTCGTATCGTATGCGGTACATGGTGGCCTAGGATTCGGCCGAGGCTTGGCCACCATGTAGACCGAAACGCAGACGGGAGCGTAGAGCGGAACGTAGAGTGGCGTAGGAGAGGGCGGAGGAGAGAAGGACGAGAAGGTCGGTAGATCGGAGTGGATGAAAGTGGATGAGAAGCGGTCGTTGGAGCGGCGCTGGATGGGGAGAGGTAGGCCCGAGTCGCGCAAGTGTGCGCCTTTATACGTACACGCGTACATCTGCGAGAAGTAGTTAGCCGACGCTTGGTGGTTGCGGCGTCGGGGTGGTGGCGGGCCGGGATCGACCCTGGGACCACACGGCATCATCCTCCAACCGTCAACGACCTGCTCGACCTAACCCTCCCTTCTCGTTCCTTCTCAATCGTCCACGTTCGCAAAACCTAGCTTCTCCCTCTAGCACCGCTTCATCGCTCCCACCAGTCGTCCGTGTACTCGCCTTCTCCTTATGCAACTCCTCTATCACGGGCAAATAAAGCCTGCATACCCGACCTGAGAGTACTCCGATACCGATCCGGCGCGGTTCCACTCTCCCGCTTCGAGTTCTCGCGTGTGTCGAGTCGTTAAGGATCGCAGAGGGATTCGACGTTCCAGACGTCGTCGTCGCCGCGTCGTCTCGATCAGAGACGCACTCGTCGAGGATTTTTCCGTCGAGAGTTCGGTCGGATTGCGGCTCGCAGAACGAGGCCGGATTAACAGCGATCGAAATACGCCCGAAGAATGGCGACGCGTTATCATCAGGCTGTCGATGCTCGTAATTTCGGTCCTCGAGGTTCGGTCGTCGATAAAATCCTTTAAATCGGCTGTACGAATTCGAATCGTTCGAACCACGGAAAGCAACTCGATGTAAGTGTGACTAGATCGGTCGTAGGTAAACGGTGTCTCGTTAACGGCCGTTTTAAATAATAAATCGTCGATAATAAACTTGTCGTTGGCGATTCTAGAAACTAAATGCGCGCACAGACGTTACATCCCCTCGATTCGATCGACGCATCGATGTCTTCCTATCGCTACGCAATTTATAACGGCAACGATTTCGAGCGGGTTGCAAGCTCGTTGCCGGTGATCGCGACTGTCGACAAAAGAGGACGGATAATTCGCTAGACCCACGCAGGCTAAACTAGGGAATTCGCCAGGGCATAGGATTTATCGTCGTTGCCGCGGAACGATCTCCGCGTAAGGTCCAGCGACGCCGAAGGCAAACCCGGAACACAGTTTGTCCGTATTCTTAACGAATCGATTCGTCTTTTCGAGAGATTCTCCTCGTTGGCGTAAGCGGAAACGCGCTCGATCGGTTACCTCTATTTTCGTTTTTTTCTCTGGGTAGCGCATCGAGCGAAAAGCGGGCGTGAGTGGCTTGACGGCTCGAGAGTCTGCGATCGAGGATTCCCGATGTTCTTCTCTGACGGATCGTCGATATACGTAGAACGCGACGAGGTCCAACTCGATGCCGCGTCGCGCGTTTCAGAGGATATCAGCCCTTTTCTCTCGCGATCCAGCAAGAAACGACGAGCCGAGCGAAGGAGGAGGTGTCAACCTCGACTGCGGTACCTGCGCCGACGACGCGATCCGAACGTAGCGATTGGAAGGTCGCTTTAAGCGTTAATTTGGCGATCTCGCGGTTGATCGAGATCGGTGTCGGGATCGGCGTAACACGCGCGTACGAGCGCATATTACGAGCGAAAGACGATTAAAAGGCTTCGCGCTCGTAACCGTGATACTGTCCGGGCATGGTTGTCCTTGGGTTTACGACGCCTGTCGCTCGAGATCCTATTGTGTCGAATCGATTATCCAACACTTTGCATCTGCTCCGATTAGTGCATCGTCGAGGAACAAAACAATGCAAGAACGATAAAGCATAGGATATATATTAAATGCTAAAGGATCGGGGCTTTGGCGCTACTTTGGCGGGGCTACTTTGGCGGCTTAAAAGAGACGAATACGTGGAATACGTCGATCGATCTCTCGTATCGAGGATACGGACTCTCGAACGTAAGACGGATCAAGTTTCTAGCCACGTTTCGAAAGGGCGAATAAATTGGAATTAACGCGGCTCGCTATAGGGCGAGTATACGGAAACCACGGGCTGCGATAATGTAACCCGTGGGATAACGGCTTCCGCGTAGGACTCGACGTACAATTGCCCTTTACAGTGTTCGCAGTGGAACACGATATGCGCACAGATCGGGGTGCGGCTTAATGCCAATTCACGGACAAAGGGTGACCGCGGACGAAAAAGAGAGCCACGGGATTCTTGGAGCGAGCGAGTTTCGGCCGGCTGCGCCGTTTCTTTCGACGTTGCTCTCTCGGTTCGGAGATAACAGCGCTGTGTGCCGCCGGACGATTAATAACCGACTCGAGATCTAGATACGAATAAGTATGAAAAGGTTGGATCTTAGTTTCGTCGTTCGAACGACCATATAACGCGACGTAGGACGTTACGATGTGAAACGAAGAATCCCTTTAAAATGGAAAATGCCGCGACACGGAACGACGCGATAGCCGACGTTGATGCAAAGCCGAAGGTACTTGACTCGATCGACGTCGAGTATCGCTCAAGGGAGATCGGTCATGAAGTAAGGGAAAGAGGAGCACTCGTACGATCCTCGTCCCCCCGTGCGATTAAATATCGCAGGGGTGCGGTCGATGGAGATCGTAAGAAGAGTCGCGATAAAGCGAACGAAGCAGGCTTACGCCTGTAATCTTCGGAGGTACGTTAATATCGCGACTAAACGTCGTAACACACGAACTCCGGAGAAGAGGGTCGCAGTTATTAATCGGGCAGCGATAATCGCCGGCTCCACGATATCCAACGAATTCATCCGCCTCCTCGTCCGTCGATTCTCCGTCGTTCTTCGATCGTCGTTCTTAATTACGCGTCTCAGGGGGACGAGAGCAACGCGTATCGCCGCCACGCGTCGATCGACGAGGTATCGATTCGCTTCCGCGACCAGCGTCAAAGGCCGGGCCGACGAAACAACGTTATGCCACGCGTCGTGATTCGCGTTGCTCGGCGTCTTTCTCCGTGGGTCACGAAGCCGAAAGGGAGGAAAAACACGAGGGATCCGTGAAAAGGCGTCGTTGTTCGATCAGCGTGTGTCCAACGATAAGCGAAGCGACGATGTCGCGACCTTACGCCAACACGGGCAATTCCTTTTCCTCGGGTTTCTCGTTTTCTGGATGGACGATCCGGTCCGCAGTTTTTGATTCTCTACAGAGGAGTATACAAGTACTTGATTTGCAAAATGATTAGTTTAAAAGATATCTTAAATTTAACTTTTTTTATTTTATTTTATTTTATTTCTTTTATTCCTTTTTTTATTTTATTTTACTTTTTTATTCTTTTTTTTTTATTATGTACCTTGCAATTCGTACAGCTGAACATTAAATTTAGTATTGTAGGACTTGTGTGAATGGGGAGGAAGGATAAGAGAGAGTTAACAAGATTTTAAGCTTTCATTAGTTTTTATTCACCTACAGTCTTCACTAAGAATATACAATTCAGTACTAATATATATAGAAAAATACAAATATCCACATAAAACTGTACATACAATCATACATACGAAACCATACATACAAAACCAGACATACAAAACCATACTTGACTAAGAATATACAATTCAGTAGTAACATATATATAAAAAAAAATACAAATATCCACATAAAACTGTACATACAACCATACATACAAAACCATACATACAAGAATTATTATACTTAGAAAAAAAGAGTCTGGCAATAGTAGCGATTATTCGGGATCGAGGTATCCCAACTCCAGCCAGTATGCTGCCATATCTCTTGCGGATTCTCCCGGCTCTCGGTCCAGCAGCAACCTTGCAGTTATTGCTTCTCCTGGAGAAGGATCGATGTTGACTAGGCTCCCTGTCCGTCTCAACATGGTGAATTGGGCCACTCGATGTCTCTTCCCTTGGATCGGTTGTTCTCGTACACCTGGCAGAACGATTTTTCTAGCCCACGGTGCCATTTTTGCCAAATTACGGGGCAGCAGCCGTATTGAATCGAGACATTGCTCGCTCTCTAACCCCCAATCGATTAGAAAGACGATGTAGCCAGTCATGGTCCTTTGTAAAAGGATGGCTCTTTCCCAAGCGCTAGATTCCTTAAAATCTACTAGCACGGCGACTAGCATGCCTGTTCTTAAACTTTTCGCCTTCGGCAAGTACTCCACGGGATGTTCCATCATCTTCAAATTGAGTGTTTGGGTTATCTTCGGCCATCCAGCCAAACGAACCCACATGGTGGTAAGTGATTCGACTCGAACCACCCGGACGGGAACTCCTTCTCGGAACCGATCGTTTGTCTTTTGTAAAATCTCCATGGTTTACAAGATTTCGAAAAAATTTCGAATGTTAATGTTCGACTATACTGATCTGCCTAGTTTACGTGTCTAGGTCGGATGGTGCTGGCTCCGCCGGGAATCGGACCCCCTTTATATACCAGCAGCACCGACCTTGGAGAGGGCCCCCTTTATATATCAGCTGCACCGACCTTAGAGAGGACCCCTTTAAATATCAGCAGCACCGACCTTGGAGAGGACCCCCTTTATATATCAGCTGCACCGACCTTAGAGAGGACCCCTTTAAATATCAGCAGCACCGACCTTGGAGAGGTACTCGGTCACCGTTTAAGCTAAACGCACGTTTTCGTTTGTCTTGTTTCACACTTTTCTTGTCCTCGCAATATTTTATAACAGTGTTAACAATATATACAGGCAAAATATATAGTCTATTTTTGATACACAAGTGTCAGATATCAATTATTGCTTTCCGTTAAAATAAATATATCATTATTAGATGCTCTTTTTAACATTCCTATCCGCATCCTTACAATATTTTACAATTTTTAACCTAAAAATGTCGCTAGAAAATAGAAAACGAAAAACAATTTGAAAAGCACTAGCTCGCTTGAATGTGAAAATTGTGACGTGGGTGTATGTGCTTTGCCCTGCTTTAAAATATATCACACTCAATTGTATTATTAATTATTAAAGTAAATTATTAAAGTTCACGTATGTGTATCGTACCTTTAAGAAAAATTAACATTTAATTATCCAATGTGCTTGCGTAGAGAACAGCATTATCCGCCACATATTGCGGCGCAGTATCGTTTACGCGTAGTTCGCGTCAAACCCTGCCCTACGAAGGAACATCCCCGCACAAAATTCAATCGTACCTAAGACGTTAAACCGATCCTTTGCAAGTTTTCTTCAAAGAGATACGCTATACGAGTTGTTTGATTGATATCCGAAAAGTTTCTTTCTGTTTATGAGGAAATAATAGACGCACAATGTCATTTGCTTTATATCGTTTTGTCGCATTACGTACGATCCATTTTGTTCTATTGAGATAAACACCGAGACATTTCACAGACTTGGTTCACGTTTGTACGGAGGTGCATTATTGTAAAAACCACGTTTGCGAAAAAAGACATTTTTCGGACAACCTAATATATTTCATACGATGCTGTTGCCAAGAAATATTTATTAACGAAATGCTAAAAATTGTTAGTTGCAAACAAATACTAGGGGAAATTGTTTTATCCGCGTTTACACGCAGAAGAATTTTACTGCTCAATAATATTGCTATTGGAACGAACGAGCCGTTTCGCTAACATCGGAACAAAGTAGAAACGAATCGGTACTTATCAAGGAGAAAACTTTGTCCAGCGTGGGGAAAAGTTTAAGGACCGATGTCCCTCGATCCACGCTACAGACGGCCGATGAAACAAGGCGAATTAGCGGGAGATCGGGCGTAGAAGGCAGAACAAGCGGAATAGAAAAGGAATGGATACGTCAAGCTTCGGCCGTGCGATTTCGTATCACGTAGCGTTATCCCCTCGTAAAGTTGGCCACTCGTGCCACTAGCAGAAACTGTATGGCGGGCTCCGAGAGGATTTTAATCGCGCGACGGACGAACATATCGGTGAAATTACTGGAGAGCCCCGTCGACGTGCCTTTCGTTCCTGTCTGCCCCACGGCTCGGCTGCCACGGATCTAACAGATTTACCGGATCCAACGTGCCGGGTTACGAAACTTCGAAACTGGCTAGAATCGACTGCTAAGTTAATTGCCGGTCGCTCCCTCCCACCTACTCGTCTATCAGACGACTCCAACTAGTAACCGACGAGGAAACCGCTGATTTCAGGCGTAAATTCAGCTGAAAATCCGTAGCGTGGAACGATGAAAGAGGCCGCACGGAAGAAAACAGCCTGGCGATCAAAAGGCTGGAACGTGCTTTCAAACCCGAACGCTTAGCTGCGCCGCCCCGCACCGAGATCCACTCTGACTTTCGCCCTTTGTTGCGAATATGACAGCCCGTTCGCGCTTTACCCTCGACGATCGACGCCGACCACGCCTCTGCCGCCTGTTATTTCCCAACCGTCCACCGTTTTGCTCCCCTTCTTTTTCATTTTCTTCTTTCCCCTCTTCTCCTTTTATCCTCTTTTCCCTTCTTCTCTCGCCGAAGCGCCGCGTTTGCTGTCGAGTTCGGCTACGATTGGCAAACGCAAATCTTACGTGGACGCGCGTTACGCGCCACGATCGATTATATTTACAACAACGCCGGCCCGCGCGAGCGCTCGCTAACGGCGTCCAGAGCACGTAGGCAGCGCGGCGAATCGGTTCCTTCGTTCTGCCGCTGGTCGCGATAAAACTCGGTGTCTTTTTGCAACGAGGTAATTTTTGCGACAGCACGGGACGTTTGGAACGTTGCGAAAAGAAGGGGCGCGCACGCGGACGTTCGCGAGAAGCGAACAGCGGTGGCGAGGGTGTTTCGCGGATGTGGTCGACGGACCGTGAACGATTGCGAGCGCGGAATACGAGCGGAAGACGGAGGAAGCCCGCCTCGAACACCGACACCGTGATCGCTTCGCTAGGCAACGCCGCGCATCAAAATTGTAAATTTCCGAAGAAAGTCGCCGTGCTCGTTCCCGGGAGAGCAGATCCTTTCGTTTACGTTCTCGCGTACATCCGACTCTTTCGTATGGAGCGTGCCGCGTTTTCGTTTCTCGGCGCGAAGCTCGAACCTGGTGGACCCGGCGGAAATTTCCATCCAAAGTAGGAAGCGGCGGCGAACTCCGTCGAAACTTGGTTTCGCTCGGCGTTTCGAGCACGGCGTACGATTCGCGCCACGTCTGTGCTTGATACCCGGCTTTCGCACGAGTTGGCAGACACGCGTGCTACAGCGGTACGACGCGGTGTCCGCGTTCGCAGAGAGAAGAGAGTAACGCTGTGCGTCGTAGCGTGCCTGTGCGCGACAGCAGCCCGCTCTCTCGGTGATCCGACGTCGACGAGGATACGTTCGTATCGTATGCGGTACATGGTGGCCTAGGATTCGGCCGAGGCTTGGCCACCATGTAGACCGAAACGCAGACGGGAGCGTAGAGCGGAACGTAGAGTGGCGTAGGAGAGGGCGGAGGAGAGAAGGACGAGAAGGTCGGTAGATCGGAGTGGATGAAAGTGGATGAGAAGCGGTCGTTGGAGCGGCGCTGGATGGGGAGAGGTAGGCCCGAGTCGCGCAAGTGTGCGCCTTTATACGTACACGCGTACATCTGCGAGAAGTAGTTAGCCGACGCTTGGTGGTTGCGGCGTCGGGGTGGTGGCGGGCCGGGATCGACCCTGGGACCACACGGCATCATCCTCCAACCGTCAACGACCTGCTCGACCTAACCCTCCCTTCTCGTTCCTTCTCAATCGTCCACGTTCGCAAAACCTAGCTTCTCCCTCTAGCACCGCTTCATCGCTCCCACCAGTCGTCCGTGTACTCGCCTTCTCCTTATGCAACTCCTCTATCACGGGCAAATAAAGCCTGCATACCCGACCTGAGAGTACTCCGATACCGATCCGGCGCGGTTCCACTCTCCCGCTTCGAGTTCTCGCGTGTGTCGAGTCGTTAAGGATCGCAGAGGGATTCGACGTTCCAGACGTCGTCGTCGCCGCGTCGTCTCGATCAGAGACGCACTCGTCGAGGATTTTTCCGTCGAGAGTTCGGTCGGATTGCGGCTCGCAGAACGAGGCCGGATTAACAGCGATCGAAATACGCCCGAAGAATGGCGACGCGTTATCATCAGGCTGTCGATGCTCGTAATTTCGGTCCTCGAGGTTCGGTCGTCGATAAAATCCTTTAAATCGGCTGTACGAATTCGAATCGTTCGAACCACGGAAATCAACTCGATGTAAGTGCGACTAGATCGGTCGTAGGTAAACGGTGTCTCGTTAACGGCCGTTTTAAATAATAAATCGTCGATAATAAACTTGTCGTTGGCGATTCTAGAAACTAAATGCGCGCACAGACGTTACATCCCCTCGATTCGATCGACGCATCGATGTCTTCCTATCGCTACGCAATTTATAACGGCAACGATTTCGAGCGGGTTGCAAGCTCGTTGCCGGTGATCGCGACTGTCGACAAAAGAGGACGGATAATTCGCTAGACCCACGCAGGCTAAACTAGGGAATTCGCCAGGGCATAGGATTTATCGTCGTTGCCGCGGAACGATCTCCGCGTAAGGTCCAGCGACGCCGAAGGCAAACCCGGAACACAGTTTGTCCGTATTCTTAACGAATCGATTCGTCTTTTCGAGAGATTCTCCTCGTTGGCGTAAGCGGAAACGCGCTCGATCGGTTACCTCTATTTTCGTTTTTTTCTCTGGGTAGCGCATCGAGCGAAAAGCGGGCGTGAGTGGCTTGACGGCTCGAGAGTCTGCGATCGAGGATTCCCGATGTTCTTCTCTGACGGATCGTCGATATACGTAGAACGCGACGAGGTCCAACTCGATGCCGCGTCGCGCGTTTCAGAGGATATCAGCCCTTTTCTCTCGCGATCCAGCAAGAAACGACGAGCCGAGCGAAGGAGGAGGTGTCAACCTCGACTGCGGTACCTGCGCCGACGACGCGATCCGAACGTAGCGATTGGAAGGTCGCTTTAAGCGTTAATTTGGCGATCTCGCGGTTGATCGAGATCGGTGTCGGGATCGGCGTAACACGCGCGTACGAGCGCATATTACGAGCGAAAGACGATTAAAAGGCTTCGCGCTCGTAACCGTGATACTGTCCGGGCATGGTTGTCCTTGGGTTTACGACGCCTGTCGCTCGAGATCCTATTGTGTCGAATCGATTATCCAACACTTTGCATCTGCTCCGATTAGTGCATCGTCGAGGAACAAAACAATGCAAGAACGATAAAGCATAGGATATATATTAAATGCTAAAGGATCGGGGCTTTGGCGCTACTTTGGCGGGGCTACTTTGGCGGCTTAAAAGAGACGAATACGTGGAATACGTCGATCGATCTCTCGTATCGAGGATACGGACTCTCGAACGTAAGACGGATCAAGTTTCTAGCCACGTTTCGAAAGGGCGAATAAATTGGAATTAACGCGGCTCGCTATAGGGCGAGTATACGGAAACCACGGGCTGCGATAATGTAACCCGTGGGATAACGGCTTCCGCGTAGGACTCGACGTACAATTGCCCTTTACAGTGTTCGCAGTGGAACACGATATGCGCACAGATCGGGGTGCGGCTTAATGCCAATTCACGGACAAAGGGTGACCGCGGACGAAAAAGAGAGCCACGGGATTCTTGGAGCGAGCGAGTTTCGGCCGGCTGCGCCGTTTCTTTCGACGTTGCTCTCTCGGTTCGGAGATAACAGCGCTGTGTGCCGCCGGACGATTAATAACCGACTCGAGATCTAGATACGAATAAGTATGAAAAGGTTGGATCTTAGTTTCGTCGTTCGAACGACCATATAACGCGACGTAGGACGTTACGATGTGAAACGAAGAATCCCTTTAAAATGGAAAATGCCGCGACACGGAACGACGCGATAGCCGACGTTGATGCAAAGCCGAAGGTACTTGACTCGATCGACGTCGAGTATCGCTCAAGGGAGATCGGTCATGAAGTAAGGGAAAGAGGAGCACTCGTACGATCCTCGTCCCCCGTGCGATTAAATATCGCAGGGGTGCGGTCGATGGAGATCGTAAGAAGAGTCGCGATAAAGCGAACGAAGCAGGCTTACGCCTGTAATCTTCGGAGGTACGTTAATATCGCGACTAAACGTCGTAACACACGAACTCCGGAGAAGAGGGTCGCAGTTATTAATCGGGCAGCGATAATCGCCGGCTCCACGATATCCAACGAATTCATCCGCCTCCTCGTCCGTCGATTCTCCGTCGTTCTTCGATCGTCGTTCTTAATTACGCGTCTCAGGGGGACGAGAGCAACGCGTATCGCCGCCACGCGTCGATCGACGAGGTATCGATTCGCTTCCGCGACCAGCGTCAAAGGCCGGGCCGACGAAACAACGTTATGCCACGCGTCGTGATTCGCGTTGCTCGGCGTCTTTCTCCGTGGGTCACGAAGCCGAAAGGGAGGAAAAACACGAGGGATCCGTGAAAAGGCGTCGTTGTTCGATCAGCGTGTGTCCAACGATAAGCGAAGCGACGATGTCGCGACCTTACGCCAACACGGGCAATTCCTTTTCCTCGGGTTTCTCGTTTTCTGGATGGACGATCCGGTCCGCAGTTTTTGATTCTCTACAGAGGAGTATACAAGTACTTGATTTGCAAAATGATTAGTTTAAAAGATATCTTAAATTTAACTTTTTTTATTTTATTTTATTTTATTTCTTTTATTCCTTTTTTTATTTTATTTTACTTTTTTATTCTTTTTTTTTTATTATGTACCTTGCAATTCGTACAGCTGAACATTAAATTTAGTATTGTAGGACTTGTGTGAATGGGGAGGAAGGATAAGAGAGAGTTAACAAGATTTTAAGCTTTCATTAGTTTTTATTCACCTACAGTCTTCACTAAGAATATACAATTCAGTACTAATATATATAGAAAAATACAAATATCCACATAAAACTGTACATACAATCATACATACGAAACCATACATACAAAACCAGACATACAAAACCATACTTGACTAAGAATATACAATTCAGTAGTAACATATATATAAAAAAAAATACAAATATCCACATAAAACTGTACATACAACCATACATACAAAACCATACATACAAGAATTATTATACTTAGAAAAAAAGAGTCTGGCAATAGTAGCGATTATTCGGGATCGAGGTATCCCAACTCCAGCCAGTATGCTGCCATATCTCTTGCGGATTCTCCCGGCTCTCGGTCCAGCAGCAACCTTGCAGTTATTGCTTCTCCTGGAGAAGGATCGATGTTGACTAGGCTCCCTGTCCGTCTCAACATGGTGAATTGGGCCACTCGATGTCTCTTCCCTTGGATCGGTTGTTCTCGTACACCTGGCAGAACGATTTTTCTAGCCCACGGTGCCATTTTTGCCAAATTACGGGGCAGCAGCCGTATTGAATCGAGACATTGCTCGCTCTCTAACCCCCAATCGATTAGAAAGACGATGTAGCCAGTCATGGTCCTTTGTAAAAGGATGGCTCTTTCCCAAGCGCTAGATTCCTTAAAATCTACTAGCACGGCGACTAGCATGCCTGTTCTTAAACTTTTCGCCTTCGGCAAGTACTCCACGGGATGTTCCATCATCTTCAAATTGAGTGTTTGGGTTATCTTCGGCCATCCAGCCAAACGAACCCACATGGTGGTAAGTGATTCGACTCGAACCACCCGGACGGGAACTCCTTCTCGGAACCGATCGTTTGTCTTTTGTAAAATCTCCATGGTTTACAAGATTTCGAAAAAATTTCGAATGTTAATGTTCGACTATACTGATCTGCCTAGTTTACGTGTCTAGGTCGGATGGTGCTGGCTCCGCCGGGAATCGGACCCCCTTTATATACCAGCAGCACCGACCTTGGAGAGGGCCCCCTTTATATATCAGCTGCACCGACCTTAGAGAGGACCCCTTTAAATATCAGCAGCACCGACCTTGGAGAGGACCCCCTTTATATATCAGCTGCACCGACCTTAGAGAGGACCCCTTTAAATATCAGCAGCACCGACCTTGGAGAGGTACTCGGTCACCGTTTAAGCTAAACGCACGTTTTCGTTTGTCTTGTTTCACACTTTTCTTGTCCTCGCAATATTTTATAACAGTGTTAACAATATATACAGGCAAAATATATAGTCTATTTTTGATACACAAGTGTCAGATATCAATTATTGCTTTCCGTTAAAATAAATATATCATTATTAGATGCTCTTTTTAACATTCCTATCCGCATCCTTACAATATTTTACAATTTTTAACCTAAAAATGTCGCTAGAAAATAGAAAACGAAAAACAATTTGAAAAGCACTAGCTCGCTTGAATGTGAAAATTGTGACGTGGGTGTATGTGCTTTGCCCTGCTTTAAAATATATCACACTCAATTGTATTATTAATTATTAAAGTAAATTATTAAAGTTCACGTATGTGTATCGTACCTTTAAGAAAAATTAACATTTAATTATCCAATGTGCTTGCGTAGAGAACAGCATTATCCGCCACATATTGCGGCGCAGTATCGTTTACGCGTAGTTCGCGTCAAACCCTGCCCTACGAAGGAACATCCCCGCATAAAATTCAATCGTACCTAAGACGTTAAACCGATCCTTTGCAAGTTTTCTTCAAAGAGATACGCTATACGAGTTGTTTGATTGATATCCGAAAAGTTTCTTTCTGTTTATGAGGAAATAATAGACGCACAATGTCATTTGCTTTATATCGTTTTGTCGCATTACGTACGATCCATTTTGTTCTATTGAGATAAACACCGAGACATTTCACAGACTTGGTTCACGTTTGTACGGAGGTGCATTATTGTAAAAACCACGTTTGCGAAAAAAGACATTTTTCGGACAACCTAATATATTTCATACGATGCTGTTGCCAAGAAATATTTATTAACGAAATGCTAAAAATTGTTAGTTGCAAACAAATACTAGGGGAAATTGTTTTATCCGCGTTTACACGCAGAAGAATTTTACTGCTCAATAATATTGCTATTGGAACGAACGAGCCGTTTCGCTAACATCGGAACAAAGTAGAAACGAATCGGTACTTATCAAGGAGAAAACTTTGTCCAGCGTGGGGAAAAGTTTAAGGACCGATGTCCCTCGATCCACGCTACAGACGGCCGATGAAACAAGGCGAATTAGCGGGAGATCGGGAGTAGAAGGCAGAACAAGCGGATAGAAAAGGAATGGATACGTCAAGCTTCGGCCGTGCGATTTCGTATCACGTAGCGTTATCCCCTCGTAAAGTTGGCCACTCGTGCCACTAGCAGAAACTGTATGGCGGGCTCCGAGAGGATTTTAATCGCGCGACGGACGAACATATCGGTGAAATTACTGGAGAGCCCCGTCGACGTGCCTTTCGTTCCTGTCTGCCCCACGGCTCGGCTGCCACGGATCTAACAGATTTACCGGATCCAACGTGCCGGGTTACGAAACTTCGAAACTGGCTAGAATCGACTGCTAAGTTAATTGCCGGTCGCTCCCTCCCACCTACTCGTCTATCAGACGACTCCAACTAGTAACCGACGAGGAAACCGCTGATTTCAGGCGTAAATTCAGCTGAAAATCCGTAGCGTGGAACGATGAAAGAGGCCGCACGGAAGAAAACAGCCTGGCGATCAAAAGGCTGGAACGTGCTTTCAAACCCGAACGCTTAGCTGCGCCGCCCCGCACCGAGATCCACTCTGACTTTCGCCCTTTGTTGCGAATATGACAGCCCGTTCGCGCTTTACCCTCGACGATCGACGCCGACCACGCCTCTGCCGCCTGTTATTTCCCAACCGTCCACCGTTTTGCTCCCCTTCTTTTTCATTTTCTTCTTTCCCCTCTTCTCCTTTTATCCTCTTTTCCCTTCTTCTCTCGCCGAAGCGCCGCGTTTGCTGTCGAGTTCGGCTACGATTGGCAAACGCAAATCTTACGTGGACGCGCGTTACGCGCCACGATCGATTATATTTACAACAACGCCGGCCCGCGCGAGCGCTCGCTAACGGCGTCCAGAGCACGTAGGCAGCGCGGCGAATCGGTTCCTTCGTTCTGCCGCTGGTCGCGATAAAACTCGGTGTCTTTTTGCAACGAGGTAATTTTTGCGACAGCACGGGACGTTTGGAACGTTGCGAAAAGAAGGGGCGCGCACGCGGACGTTCGCGAGAAGCGAACAGCGGTGGCGAGGGTGTTTCGCGGATGTGGTCGACGGACCGTGAACGATTGCGAGCGCGGAATACGAGCGGAAGACGGAGGAAGCCCGCCTCGAACACCGACACCGTGATCGCTTCGCTAGGCAACGCCGCGCATCAAAATTGTAAATTTCCGAAGAAAGTCGCCGTGCTCGTTCCCGGGAGAGCAGATCCTTTCGTTTACGTTCTCGCGTACATCCGACTCTTTCGTATGGAGCGTGCCGCGTTTTCGTTTCTCGGCGCGAAGCTCGAACCTGGTGGACCCGGCGGAAATTTCCATCCAAAGTAGGAAGCGGCGGCGAACTCCGTCGAAACTTGGTTTCGCTCGGCGTTTCGAGCACGGCGTACGATTCGCGCCACGTCTGTGCTTGATACCCGGCTTTCGCACGAGTTGGCAGACACGCGTGCTACAGCGGTACGACGCGGTGTCAGCGTTCGCAGAGAGAAGAGAGTAACGCTGTGCGTCGTAGCGTGCCTGTGCGCGACAGCAGCCCGCTCTCTCGGTGATCCGACGTCGACGAGGATACGTTCGTATCGTATGCGGTACATGGTGGCCTA
The DNA here is from genome assembly GCF_051014615.1 of Bombus vancouverensis nearcticus. Lineage (NCBI taxonomy): Eukaryota > Metazoa > Arthropoda > Insecta > Hymenoptera > Apidae > Bombus > Bombus vancouverensis. The sequence goes on from NW_027468956.1 coordinate 21,218, forward strand.
GGATTCGGCCGAGGCTTGGCCACCATGTAGACCGAAACGCAGACGGGAGCGTAGAGCGGAACGTAGAGTGGCGTAGGAGAGGGCGGAGGAGAGAAGGACGAGAAGGTCGGTAGATCGGAGTGGATGAAAGTGGATGAGAAGCGGTCGTTGGAGCGGCGCTGGATGGGGAGAGGTAGGCCCGAGTCGCGCAAGTGTGCGCCTTTATACGTACACGCGTACATCTGCGAGAAGTAGTTAGCCGACGCTTGGTGGTTGCGGCGTCGGGGTGGTGGCGGGCCGGGATCGACCCTGGGACCACACGGCATCATCCTCCAACCGTCAACGACCTGCTCGACCTAACCCTCCCTTCTCGTTCCTTCTCAATCGTCCACGTTCGCAAAACCTAGCTTCTCCCTCTAGCACCGCTTCATCGCTCCCACCAGTCGTCCGTGTACTCGCCTTCTCCTTATGCAACTCCTCTATCACGGGCAAATAAAGCCTGCATACCCGACCTGAGAGTACTCCGATACCGATCCGGCGCGGTTCCACTCTCCCGCTTCGAGTTCTCGCGTGTGTCGAGTCGTTAAGGATCGCAGAGGGATTCGACGTTCCAGACGTCGTCGTCGCCGCGTCGTCTCGATCAGAGACGCACTCGTCGAGGATTTTTCCGTCGAGAGTTCGGTCGGATTGCGGCTCGCAGAACGAGGCCGGATTAACAGCGATCGAAATACGCCCGAAGAATGGCGACGCGTTATCATCAGGCTGTCGATGCTCGTAATTTCGGTCCTCGAGGTTCGGTCGTCGATAAAATCCTTTAAATCGGCTGTACGAATTCGAATCGTTCGAACCACGGAAAGCAACTCGATGTAAGTGCGACTAGATCGGTCGTAGGTAAACGGTGTCTCGTTAACGGCCGTTTTAAATAATAAATCGTCGATAATAAACTTGTCGTTGGCGATTCTAGAAACTAAATGCGCGCACAGACGTTACATCCCCTCGATTCGATCGACGCATCGATGTCTTCCTATCGCTACGCAATTTATAACGGCAACGATTTCGAGCGGGTTGCAAGCTCGTTGCCGGTGATCGCGACTGTCGACAAAAGAGGACGGATAATTCGCTAGACCCACGCAGGCTAAACTAGGGAATTCGCCAGGGCATAGGATTTATCGTCGTTGCCGCGGAACGATCTCCGCGTAAGGTCCAGCGACGCCGAAGGCAAACCCGGAACACAGTTTGTCCGTATTCTTAACGAATCGATTCGTCTTTTCGAGAGATTCTCCTCGTTGGCGTAAGCGGAAACGCGCTCGATCGGTTACCTCTATTTTCGTTTTTTTCTCTGGGTAGCGCATCGAGCGAAAAGCGGGCGTGAGTGGCTTGACGGCTCGAGAGTCTGCGATCGAGGATTCCCGATGTTCTTCTCTGACGGATCGTCGATATACGTAGAACGCGACGAGGTCCAACTCGATGCCGCGTCGCGCGTTTCAGAGGATATCAGCCCTTTTCTCTCGCGATCCAGCAAGAAACGACGAGCCGAGCGAAGGAGGAGGTGTCAACCTCGACTGCGGTACCTGCGCCGACGACGCGATCCGAACGTAGCGATTGGAAGGTCGCTTTAAGCGTTAATTTGGCGATCTCGCGGTTGATCGAGATCGGTGTCGGGATCGGCGTAACACGCGCGTACGAGCGCATATTACGAGCGAAAGACGATTAAAAGGCTTCGCGCTCGTAACCGTGATACTGTCCGGGCATGGTTGTCCTTGGGTTTACGACGCCTGTCGCTCGAGATCCTATTGTGTCGAATCGATTATCCAACACTTTGCATCTGCTCCGATTAGTGCATCGTCGAGGAACAAAACAATGCAAGAACGATAAAGCATAGGATATATATTAAATGCTAAAGGATCGGGGCTTTGGCGCTACTTTGGCGGGGCTACTTTGGCGGCTTAAAAGAGACGAATACGTGGAATACGTCGATCGATCTCTCGTATCGAGGATACGGACTCTCGAACGTAAGACGGATCAAGTTTCTAGCCACGTTTCGAAAGGGCGAATAAATTGGAATTAACGCGGCTCGCTATAGGGCGAGTATACGGAAACCACGGGCTGCGATAATGTAACCCGTGGGATAACGGCTTCCGCGTAGGACTCGACGTACAATTGCCCTTTACAGTGTTCGCAGTGGAACACGATATGCGCACAGATCGGGGTGCGGCTTAATGCCAATTCACGGACAAAGGGTGACCGCGGACGAAAAAGAGAGCCACGGGATTCTTGGAGCGAGCGAGTTTCGGCCGGCTGCGCCGTTTCTTTCGACGTTGCTCTCTCGGTTCGGAGATAACAGCGCTGTGTGCCGCCGGACGATTAATAACCGACTCGAGATCTAGATACGAATAAGTATGAAAAGGTTGGATCTTAGTTTCGTCGTTCGAACGACCATATAACGCGACGTAGGACGTTACGATGTGAAACGAAGAATCCCTTTAAAATGGAAAATGCCGCGACACGGAACGACGCGATAGCCGACGTTGATGCAAAGCCGAAGGTACTTGACTCGATCGACGTCGAGTATCGCTCAAGGGAGATCGGTCATGAAGTAAGGGAAAGAGGAGCACTCGTACGATCCTCGTCCCCCGTGCGATTAAATATCGCAGGGGTGCGGTCGATGGAGATCGTAAGAAGAGTCGCGATAAAGCGAACGAAGCAGGCTTACGCCTGTAATCTTCGGAGGTACGTTAATATCGCGACTAAACGTCGTAACACACGAACTCCGGAGAAGAGGGTCGCAGTTATTAATCGGGCAGCGATAATCGCCGGCTCCACGATATCCAACGAATTCATCCGCCTCCTCGTCCGTCGATTCTCCGTCGTTCTTCGATCGTCGTTCTTAATTACGCGTCTCAGGGGGACGAGAGCAACGCGTATCGCCGCCACGCGTCGATCGACGAGGTATCGATTCGCTTCCGCGACCAGCGTCAAAGGCCGGGCCGACGAAACAACGTTATGCCACGCGTCGTGATTCGCGTTGCTCGGCGTCTTTCTCCGTGGGTCACGAAGCCGAAAGGGAGGAAAAACACGAGGGATCCGTGAAAAGGCGTCGTTGTTCGATCAGCGTGTGTCCAACGATAAGCGAAGCGACGATGTCGCGACCTTACGCCAACACGGGCAATTCCTTTTCCTCGGGTTTCTCGTTTTCTGGATGGACGATCCGGTCCGCAGTTTTTGATTCTCTACAGAGGAGTATACAAGTACTTGATTTGCAAAATGATTAGTTTAAAAGATATCTTAAATTTAACTTTTTTTATTTTATTTTATTTTATTTCTTTTATTCCTTTTTTTATTTTATTTTACTTTTTTATTCTTTTTTTTTTATTATGTACCTTGCAATTCGTACAGCTGAACATTAAATTTAGTATTGTAGGACTTGTGTGAATGGGGAGGAAGGATAAGAGAGAGTTAACAAGATTTTAAGCTTTCATTAGTTTTTATTCACCTACAGTCTTCACTAAGAATATACAATTCAGTACTAATATATATAGAAAAATACAAATATCCACATAAAACTGTACATACAATCATACATACGAAACCATACATACAAAACCAGACATACAAAACCATACTTGACTAAGAATATACAATTCAGTAGTAACATATATATAAAAAAAAATACAAATATCCACATAAAACTGTACATACAACCATACATACAAAACCATACATACAAGAATTATTATACTTAGAAAAAAAGAGTCTGGCAATAGTAGCGATTATTCGGGATCGAGGTATCCCAACTCCAGCCAGTATGCTGCCATATCTCTTGCGGATTCTCCCGGCTCTCGGTCCAGCAGCAACCTTGCAGTTATTGCTTCTCCTGGAGAAGGATCGATGTTGACTAGGCTCCCTGTCCGTCTCAACATGGTGAATTGGGCCACTCGATGTCTCTTCCCTTGGATCGGTTGTTCTCGTACACCTGGCAGAACGATTTTTCTAGCCCACGGTGCCATTTTTGCCAAATTACGGGGCAGCAGCCGTATTGAATCGAGACATTGCTCGCTCTCTAACCCCCAATCGATTAGAAAGACGATGTAGCCAGTCATGGTCCTTTGTAAAAGGATGGCTCTTTCCCAAGCGCTAGATTCCTTAAAATCTACTAGCACGGCGACTAGCATGCCTGTTCTTAAACTTTTCGCCTTCGGCAAGTACTCCACGGGATGTTCCATCATCTTCAAATTGAGTGTTTGGGTTATCTTCGGCCATCCAGCCAAACGAACCCACATGGTGGTAAGTGATTCGACTCGAACCACCCGGACGGGAACTCCTTCTCGGAACCGATCGTTTGTCTTTTGTAAAATCTCCATGGTTTACAAGATTTCGAAAAAATTTCGAATGTTAATGTTCGACTATACTGATCTGCCTAGTTTACGTGTCTAGGTCGGATGGTGCTGGCTCCGCCGGGAATCGGACCCCCTTTATATACCAGCAGCACCGACCTTGGAGAGGGCCCCCTTTATATATCAGCTGCACCGACCTTAGAGAGGACCCCTTTAAATATCAGCAGCACCGACCTTGGAGAGGACCCCCTTTATATATCAGCTGCACCGACCTTAGAGAGGACCCCTTTAAATATCAGCAGCACCGACCTTGGAGAGGTACTCGGTCACCGTTTAAGCTAAACGCACGTTTTCGTTTGTCTTGTTTCACACTTTTCTTGTCCTCGCAATATTTTATAACAGTGTTAACAATATATACAGGCAAAATATATAGTCTATTTTTGATACACAAGTGTCAGATATCAATTATTGCTTTCCGTTAAAATAAATATATCATTATTAGATGCTCTTTTTAACATTCCTATCCGCATCCTTACAATATTTTACAATTTTTAACCTAAAAATGTCGCTAGAAAATAGAAAACGAAAAACAATTTGAAAAGCACTAGCTCGCTTGAATGTGAAAATTGTGACGTGGGTGTATGTGCTTTGCCCTGCTTTAAAATATATCACACTCAATTGTATTATTAATTATTAAAGTAAATTATTAAAGTTCACGTATGTGTATCGTACCTTTAAGAAAAATTAACATTTAATTATCCAATGTGCTTGCGTAGAGAACAGCATTATCCGCCACATATTGCGGCGCAGTATCGTTTACGCGTAGTTCGCGTCAAACCCTGCCCTACGAAGGAACATCCCCGCATAAAATTCAATCGTACCTAAGACGTTAAACCGATCCTTTGCAAGTTTTCTTCAAAGAGATACGCTATACGAGTTGTTTGATTGATATCCGAAAAGTTTCTTTCTGTTTATGAGGAAATAATAGACGCACAATGTCATTTGCTTTATATCGTTTTGTCGCATTACGTACGATCCATTTTGTTCTATTGAGATAAACACCGAGACATTTCACAGACTTGGTTCACGTTTGTACGGAGGTGCATTATTGTAAAAACCACGTTTGCGAAAAAAGACATTTTTCGGACAACCTAATATATTTCATACGATGCTGTTGCCAAGAAATATTTATTAACGAAATGCTAAAAATTGTTAGTTGCAAACAAATACTAGGGGAAATTGTTTTATCCGCGTTTACACGCAGAAGAATTTTACTGCTCAATAATATTGCTATTGGAACGAACGAGCCGTTTCGCTAACATCGGAACAAAGTAGAAACGAATCGGTACTTATCAAGGAGAAAACTTTGTCCAGCGTGGGGAAAAGTTTAAGGACCGATGTCCCTCGATCCACGCTACAGACGGCCGATGAAACAAGGCGAATTAGCGGGAGATCGGGAGTAGAAGGCAGAACAAGCGGAATAGAAAAGGAATGGATACGTCAAGCTTCGGCCGTGCGATTTCGTATCACGTAGCGTTATCCCCTCGTAAAGTTGGCCACTCGTGCCACTAGCAGAAACTGTATGGCGGGCTCCGAGAGGATTTTAATCGCGCGACGGACGAACATATCGGTGAAATTACTGGAGAGCCCCGTCGACGTGCCTTTCGTTCCTGTCTGCCCCACGGCTCGGCTGCCACGGATCTAACAGATTTACCGGATCCAACGTGCCGGGTTACGAAACTTCGAAACTGGCTAGAATCGACTGCTAAGTTAATTGCCGGTCGCTCCCTCCCACCTACTCGTCTATCAGACGACTCCAACTAGTAACCGACGAGGAAACCGCTGATTTCAGGCGTAAATTCAGCTGAAAATCCGTAGCGTGGAACGATGAAAGAGGCCGCACGGAAGAAAACAGCCTGGCGATCAAAAGGCTGGAACGTGCTTTCAAACCCGAACGCTTAGCTGCGCCGCCCCGCACCGAGATCCACTCTGACTTTCGCCCTTTGTTGCGAATATGACAGCCCGTTCGCGCTTTACCCTCGACGATCGACGCCGACCACGCCTCTGCCGCCTGTTATTTCCCAACCGTCCACCGTTTTGCTCCCCTTCTTTTTCATTTTCTTCTTTCCCCTCTTCTCCTTTTATCCTCTTTTCCCTTCTTCTCTCGCCGAAGCGCCGCGTTTGCTGTCGAGTTCGGCTACGATTGGCAAACGCAAATCTTACGTGGACGCGCGTTACGCGCCACGATCGATTATATTTACAACAACGCCGGCCCGCGCGAGCGCTCGCTAACGGCGTCCAGAGCACGTAGGCAGCGCGGCGAATCGGTTCCTTCGTTCTGCCGCTGGTCGCGATAAAACTCGGTGTCTTTTTGCAACGAGGTAATTTTTGCGACAGCACGGGACGTTTGGAACGTTGCGAAAAGAAGGGGCGCGCACGCGGACGTTCGCGAGAAGCGAACAGCGGTGGCGAGGGTGTTTCGCGGATGTGGTCGACGGACCGTGAACGATTGCGAGCGCGGAATACGAGCGGAAGACGGAGGAAGCCCGCCTCGAACACCGACACCGTGATCGCTTCGCTAGGCAACGCCGCGCATCAAAATTGTAAATTTCCGAAGAAAGTCGCCGTGCTCGTTCCCGGGAGAGCAGATCCTTTCGTTTACGTTCTCGCGTACATCCGACTCTTTCGTATGGAGCGTGCCGCGTTTTCGTTTCTCGGCGCGAAGCTCGAACCTGGTGGACCCGGCGGAAATTTCCATCCAAAGTAGGAAGCGGCGGCGAACTCCGTCGAAACTTGGTTTCGCTCGGCGTTTCGAGCACGGCGTACGATTCGCGCCACGTCTGTGCTTGATACCCGGCTTTCGCACGAGTTGGCAGACACGCGTGCTACAGCGGTACGACGCGGTGTCAGCGTTCGCAGAGAGAAGAGAGTAATGCTGTGCGTCGTAGCGTGCCTGTGCGCGACAGCAGCCCGCTCTCTCGGTGATCCGACGTCGACGAGGATACGTTCGTATCGTATGCGGTACATGGTGGCCTAGGATTCGGCCGAGGCTTGGCCACCATGTAGACCGAAACGCAGACGGGAGCGTAGAGCGGAACGTAGAGTGGCGTAGGAGAGGGCGGAGGAGAGAAGGACGAGAAGGTCGGTAGATCGGAGTGGATGAAAGTGGATGAGAAGCGGTCGTTGGAGCGGCGCTGGATGGGGAGAGGTAGGCCCGAGTCGCGCAAGTGTGCGCCTTTATACGTACACGCGTACATCTGCGAGAAGTAGTTAGCCGACGCTTGGTGGTTGCGGCGTCGGGGTGGTGGCGGGCCGGGATCGACCCTGGGACCACACGGCATCATCCTCCAACCGTCAACGACCTGCTCGACCTAACCCTCCCTTCTCGTTCCTTCTCAATCGTCCACGTTCGCAAAACCTAGCTTCTCCCTCTAGCACCGCTTCATCGCTCCCACCAGTCGTCCGTGTACTCGCCTTCTCCTTATGCAACTCCTCTATCACGGGCAAATAAAGCCTGCATACCCGGCCTGAGAGTACTCCGATACCGACCCGGCGCGGTTCCACTCTCCCGCTTCGAGTTCTCGCGTGTGTCGAGTCGTTAAGGATCGCAGAGGGATTCGACGTTCCAGACGTCGTCGTCGCCGCGTCGTCTCGATCAGAGACGCACTCGTCGAGGATTTTTCCGTCGAGAGTTCGGTCGGATTGCGGCTCGCAGAACGAGGCCGGATTAACAGCGATCGAAATACGCCCGAAGAATGGCGACGCGTTATCATCAGGCTGTCGATGCTCGTAATTTCGGTCCTCGAGGTTCGGTCGTCGATAAAATCCTTTAAATCGGCTGTACGAATTCGAATCGTTCGAACCACGGAAAGCAACTCGATGTAAATGCGACTAGATCGGTCGTAGGTAAACGGTGTCTCGTTAACGGCCGTTTTAAATAATAAATCGTCGATAATAAACTTGTCGTTGGCGATTCTAGAAACTAAATGCGCGCACAGACGTTACATCCCCTCGATTCGATCGACGCATCGGTCTTCCTATCGCTACGCAATTTATAACGGCAACGATTTCGAGCGGGTTGCAAGCTCGTTGCCGGTGATCGCGACTGTCGACAAAAGAGGACGGATAATTCGCTAGACCCACGCAGGCTAAACTAGGGAATTCGCCAGGGCATAGGATTTATCGTCGTTGCCGCGGAACGATCTCCGCGTAAGGTCCAGCGACGCCGAAGGCAAACCCGGAACACAGTTTGTCCGTATTCTTAACGAATCGATTCGTCTTTTCGAGAGATTCTCCTCGTTGGCGTAAGCGGAAACGCGCTCGATCGGTTACCTCTATTTTCGTTTTTTTCTCTGGGTAGCGCATCGAGCGAAAAGCGGGCGTGAGTGGCTTGACGGCTCGAGAGTCTGCGATCGAGGATTCCCGATGTTCTTCTCTGACGGATCGTCGATATACGTAGAACGCGACGAGGTCCAACTCGATGCCGCGTCGCGCGTTTCAGAGGATATCAGCCCTTTTCTCTCGCGATCCAGCAAGAAACGACGAGCCGAGCGAAGGAGGAGGTGTCAACCTCGACTGCGGTACCTGCGCCGACGACGCGATCCGAACGTAGCGATTGGAAGGTCGCTTTAAGCGTTAATTTGGCGATCTCGCGGTTGATCGAGATCGGTGTCGGGATCGGCGTAACACGCGCGTACGAGCGCATATTACGAGCGAAAGACGATTAAAAGGCTTCGCGCTCGTAACCGTGATACTGTCCGGGCATGGTTGTCCTTGGGTTTACGACGCCTGTCGCTCGAGATCCTATTGTGTCGAATCGATTATCCAACACTTTGCATCTGCTCCGATTAGTGCATCGTCGAGGAACAAAACAATGCAAGAACGATAAAGCATAGGATATATATTAAATGCTAAAGGATCGGGGCTTTGGCGCTACTTTGGCGGGGCTACTTTGGCGGCTTAAAAGAGACGAATACGTGGAATACGTCGATCGATCTCTCGTATCGAGGATACGGACTCTCGAACGTAAGACGGATCAAGTTTCTAGCCACGTTTCGAAAGGGCGAATAAATTGGAATTAACGCGGCTCGCTATAGGGCGAGTATACGGAAACCACGGGCTGCGATAATGTAACCCGTGGGATAACGGCTTCCGCGTAGGACTCGACGTACAATTGCCCTTTACAGTGTTCGCAGTGGAACACGATATGCGCACAGATCGGGGTGCGGCTTAATGCCAATTCACGGACAAAGGGTGACCGCGGACGAAAAAGAGAGCCACGGGATTCTTGGAGCGAGCGAGTTTCGGCCGGCTGCGCCGTTTCTTTCGACGTTGCTCTCTCGGTTCGGAGATAACAGCGCTGTGTGCCGCCGGACGATTAATAACCGACTCGAGATCTAGATACGAATAAGTATGAAAAGGTTGGATCTTAGTTTCGTCGTTCGAACGACCATATAACGCGACGTAGGACGTTACGATGTGAAACGAAGAATCCCTTTAAAATGGAAAATGCCGCGACACGGAACGACGCGATAGCCGACGTTGATGCAAAGCCGAAGGTACTTGACTCGATCGACGTCGAGTATCGCTCAAGGGAGATCGGTCATGAAGTAAGGGAAAGAGGAGCACTCGTACGATCCTCGTCCCCCGTGCGATTAAATATCGCAGGGGTGCGGTCGATGGAGATCGTAAGAAGAGTCGCGATAAAGCGAACGAAGCAGGCTTACGCCTGTAATCTTCGGAGGTACGTTAATATCGCGACTAAACGTCGTAACACACGAACTCCGGAGAAGAGGGTCGCAGTTATTAATCGGGCAGCGATAATCGCCGGCTCCACGATATCCAACGAATTCATCCGCCTCCTCGTCCGTCGATTCTCCGTCGTTCTTCGATCGTCGTTCTTAATTACGCGTCTCAGGGGGACGAGAGCAACGCGTATCGCCGCCACGCGTCGATCGACGAGGTATCGATTCGCTTCCGCGACCAGCGTCAAAGGCCGGGCCGACGAAACAACGTTATGCCACGCGTCGTGATTCGCGTTGCTCGGCGTCTTTCTCCGTGGGTCACGAAGCCGAAAGGGAGGAAAAACACGAGGGATCCGTGAAAAGGCGTCGTTGTTCGATCAGCGTGTGTCCAACGATAAGCGAAGCGACGATGTCGCGACCTTACGCCAACACGGGCAATTCCTTTTCCTCGGGTTTCTCGTTTTCTGGATGGACGATCCGGTCCGCAGTTTTTGATTCTCTACAGAGGAGTATACAAGTACTTGATTTGCAAAATGATTAGTTTAAAAGATATCTTAAATTTAACTTTTTTTATTTTATTTTATTTTATTTCTTTTATTCCTTTTTTTATTTTATTTTACTTTTTTATTCTTTTTTTTTTATTATGTACCTTGCAATTCGTACAGCTGAACATTAAATTTAGTATTGTAGGACTTGTGTGAATGGGGAGGAAGGATAAGAGAGAGTTAACAAGATTTTAAGCTTTCATTAGTTTTTATTCACCTACAGTCTTCACTAAGAATATACAATTCAGTACTAATATATATAGAAAAATACAAATATCCACATAAAACTGTACATACAATCATACATACGAAACCATACATACAAAACCAGACATACAAAACCATACTTGACTAAGAATATACAATTCAGTAGTAACATATATATAAAAAAAAATACAAATATCCACATTAAACTGTACATACAACCATACATACAAAACCATACATACAAGAATTATTATACTTAGAAAAAAAGAGTCTGGCAATAGTAGCGATTATTCGGGATCGAGGTATCCCAACTCCAGCCAGTATGCTGCCATATCTCTTGCGGATTCTCCCGGCTCTCGGTCCAGCAGCAACCTTGCAGTTATTGCTTCTCCTGGAGAAGGATCGATGTTGACTAGGCTCCCTGTCCGTCTCAACATGGTGAATTGGGCCACTCGATGTCTCTTCCCTTGGATCGGTTGTTCTCGTACACCTGGCAGAACGATTTTTCTAGCCCACGGTGCCATTTTTGCCAAATTACGGGGCAGCAGCCGTATTGAATCGAGACATTGCTCGCTCTCTAACCCCCAATCGATTAGAAAGACGATGTAGCCAGTCATGGTCCTTTGTAAAAGGATGGCTCTTTCCCAAGCGCTTAAAATCTACTAGCACGGCGACTAGCATGCCTGTTCTTAAACTTTTCGCCTTCGGCAAGTACTCCACGGGATGTTCCATCATCTTCAAATTGAGTGTTTGGGTTATCTTCGGCCATCCAGCCAAACGAACCCACATGGTGGTAAGTGATTCGACTCGAACCACCCGGACGGGAACTCCTTCTCGGAACCGATCGTTTGTCTTTTGTAAAATCTCCATGGTTTACAAGATTTCGAAAAAATTTCGAATGTTAATGTTCGACTATACTGATCTGCCTAGTTTACGTGTCTAGGTCGGATGGTGCTGGCTCCGCCGGGAATCGGACCCCCTTTATATACCAGCAGCACCGACCTTGGAGAGGGCCCCCTTTATATATCAGCTGCACCGACCTTAGAGAGGACCCCTTTAAATATCAGCAGCACCGACCTTGGAGAGGACCCCCTTTATATATCAGCTGCACCGACCTTAGAGAGGACCCCTTTAAATATCAGCAGCACCGACCTTGGAGAGGTACTCGGTCACCGTTTAAGCTAAACGCACGTTTTCGTTTGTCTTGTTTCACACTTTTCTTGTCCTCGCAATATTTTATAACAGTGTTAACAATATATACAGGCAAAATATATAGTCTATTTTTGATACACAAGTGTCAGATATCAATTATTGCTTTCCGTTAAAATAAATATATCATTATTAGATGCTCTTTTTAACATTCCTATCCGCATCCTTACAATATTTTACAATTTTTAACCTAAAAATGTCGCTAGAAAATAGAAAACGAAAAACAATTTGAAAAGCACTAGCTCGCTTGAATGTGAAAATTGTGACGTGGGTGTATGTGCTTTGCCCTGCTTTAAAATATATCACACTCAATTGTATTATTAATTATTAAAGTAAATTATTAAAGTTCACGTATGTGTATCGTACCTTTAAGAAAAATTAACATTTAATTATCCAATGTGCTTGCGTAGAGAACAGCATTATCCGCCACATATTGCGGCGCAGTATCGTTTACGCGTAGTTCGCGTCAAACCCTGCCCTACGAAGGAACATCCCCGCATAAAATTCAATCGTACCTAAGACGTTAAACCGATCCTTTGCAAGTTTTCTTCAAAGAGATACGCTATACGAGTTGTTTGATTGATATCCGAAAAGTTTCTTTCTGTTTATGAGGAAATAATAGACGCACAATGTCATTTGCTTTATATCGTTTTGTCGCATTACGTACGATCCATTTTGTTCTATTGAGATAAACACCGAGACATTTCACAGACTTGGTTCACGTTTGTACGGAGGTGCATTATTGTAAAAACCACGTTTGCGAAAAAAGACATTTTTCGGACAACCTAATATATTTCATACGATGCTGTTGCCAAGAAATATTTATTAACGAAATGCTAAAAATTGTTAGTTGCAAACAAATACTAGGGGAAATTGTTTTATCCGCGTTTACACGCAGAAGAATTTTACTGCTCAATAATATTGCTATTGGAACGAACGAGCCGTTTCGCTAACATCGGAACAAAGTAGAAACGAATCGGTACTTATCAAGGAGAAAACTTTGTCCAGCGTGGGGAAAAGTTTAAGGACCGATGTCCCTCGATCCACGCTACAGACGGCCGATGAAACAAGGCGAATTAGCGGGAGATCGGGAGTAGAAGGCAGAACAAGCGGAATAGAAAAGGAATGGATACGTCAAGCTTCGGCCGTGCGATTTCGTATCACGTAGCGTTATCCCCTCGTAAAGTTGGCCACTCGTGCCACTAGCAGAAACTGTATGGCGGGCTCCGAGAGGATTTTAATCGCGCGACGGACGAACATATCGGTGAAATTACTGGAGAGCCCCGTCGACGTGCCTTTCGTTCCTGTCTGCCCCACGGCTCGGCTGCCACGGATCTAACAGATTTACCGGATCCAACGTGCCGGGTTACGAAACTTCGAAACTGGCTAGAATCGACTGCTAAGTTAATTGCCGGTCGCTCCCTCCCACCTACTCGTCTATCAGACGACTCCAACTAGTAACCGACGAGGAAACCGCTGATTTCAGGCGTAAATTCAGCTGAAAATCCGTAGCGTGGAACGATGAAAGAGGCCGCACGGAAGAAAACAGCCTGGCGATCAAAAGGCTGGAACGTGCTTTCAAACCCGAACGCTTAGCTGCGCCGCCCCGCACCGAGATCCACTCTGACTTTCGCCCTTTGTTGCGAATATGACAGCCCGTTCGCGCTTTACCCTCGACGATCGACGCCGACCACGCCTCTGCCGCCTGTTATTTCCCAACCGTCCACCGTTTTGCTCCCCTTCTTTTTCATTTTCTTCTTTCCCCTCTTCTCCTTTTATCCTCTTTTCCCTTCTTCTCTCGCCGAAGCGCCGCGTTTGCTGTCGAGTTCGGCTACGATTGGCAAACGCAAATCTTACGTGGACGCGCGTTACGCGCCACGATCGATTATATTTACAACAACGCCGGCCCGCGCGAGCGCTCGCTAACGGCGTCCAGAGCACGTAGGCAGCGCGGCGAATCGGTTCCTTCGTTCTGCCGCTGGTCGCGATAAAACTCGGTGTCTTTTTGCAACGAGGTAATTTTTGCGACAGCACGGGACGTTTGGAACGTTGCGAAAAGAAGGGGCGCGCACGCGGACGTTCGCGAGAAGCGAACAGCGGTGGCGAGGGTGTTTCGCGGATGTGGTCGACGGACCGTGAACGATTGCGAGCGCGGAATACGAGCGGAAGACGGAGGAAGCCCGCCTCGAACACCGACACCGTGATCGCTTCGCTAGGCAACGCCGCGCATCAAAATTGTAAATTTCCGAAGAAAGTCGCCGTGCTCGTTCCCGGGAGAGCAGATCCTTTCGTTTACGTTCTCGCGTACATCCGACTCTTTCGTATGGAGCGTGCCGCGTTTTCGTTTCTCGGCGCGAAGCTCGAACCTGGTGGACCCGGCGGAAATTTCCATCCAAAGTAGGAAGCGGCGGCGAACTCCGTCGAAACTTGGTTTCGCTCGGCGTTTCGAGCACGGCGTACGATTCGCGCCACGTCTGTGCTTGATACCCGGCTTTCGCACGAGTTGGCAGACACGCGTGCTACAGCGGTACGACGCGGTGTCAGCGTTCGCAGAGAGAAGAGAGTAACGCTGTGCGTCGTAGCGTGCCTGTGCGCGACAGCAGCCCGCTCTCTCGGTGATCCGACGTCGACGAGGATACGTTCGTATCGTATGCGGTACATGGTGGCCTAGGATTCGGCCGAGGCTTGGCCACCATGTAGACCGAAACGCAGACGGGAGCGTAGAGCGGAACGTAGAGTGGCGTAGGAGAGGGCGGAGGAGAGAAGGACGAGAAGGTCGGTAGATCGGAGTGGATGAAAGTGGATGAGAAGCGGTCGTTGGAGCGGCGCTGGATGGGGAGAGGTAGGCCCGAGTCGCGCAAGTGTGCGCCTTTATACGTACACGCGTACATCTGCGAGAAGTAGTTAGCCGACGCTTGGTGGTTGCGGCGTCGGGGTGGTGGCGGGCCGGGATCGACCCTGGGACCACACGGCATCATCCTCCAACCGTCAACGACCTGCTCGACCTAACCCTCCCTTCTCGTTCCTTCTCAATCGTCCACGTTCGCAAAACCTAGCTTCTCCCTCTAGCACCGCTTCATCGCTCCCACCAGTCGTCCGTGTACTCGCCTTCTCCTTATGCAACTCCTCTATCACGGGCAAATAAAGCCTGCATACCCGGCCTGAGAGTACTCCGATACCGATCCGGCGCGGTTCCACTCTCCCGCTTCGAGTTCTCGCGTGTGTCGAGTCGTTAAGGATCGCAGAGGGATTCGACGTTCCAGACGTCGTCGTCGCCGCGTCGTCTCGATCAGAGACGCACTCGTCGAGGATTTTTCCGTCGAGAGTTCGGTCGGATTGCGGCTCGCAGAACGAGGCCGGATTAACAGCGATCGAAATACGCCCGAAGAATGGCGACGCGTTATCATCAGGCTGTCGATGCTCGTAATTTCGGTCCTCGAGGTTCGGTCGTCGATAAAATCCTTTAAATCGGCTGTACGAATTCGAATCGTTCGAACCACGGAAAGCAACTCGATGTAAATGCGACTAGATCGGTCGTAGGTAAACGGTGTCTCGTTAACGGCCGTTTTAAATAATAAATCGTCGATAATAAACTTGTCGTTGGCGATTCTAGAAACTAAATGCGCGCACAGACGTTACATCCCCTCGATTCGATCGACGCATCGATGTCTTCCTATCGCTACGCAATTTATAACGGCAACGATTTCGAGCGGGTTGCAAGCTCGTTGCCGGTGATCGCGACTGTCGACAAAAGAGGACGGATAATTCGCTAGACCCACGCAGGCTAAACTAGGGAATTCGCCAGGGCATAGGATTTATCGTCGTTGCCGCGGAACGATCTCCGCGTAAGGTCCAGCGACGCCGAAGGCAAACCCGGAACACAGTTTGTCCGTATTCTTAACGAATCGATTCGTCTTTTCGAGAGATTCTCCTCGTTGGCGTAAGCGGAAACGCGCTCGATCGGTTACCTCTATTTTCGTTTTTTTCTCTGGGTAGCGCATCGAGCGAAAAGCGGGCGTGAGTGGCTTGACGGCTCGAGAGTCTGCGATCGAGGATTCCCGATGTTCTTCTCTGACGGATCGTCGATATACGTAGAACGCGACGAGGTCCAACTCGATGCCGCGTCGCGCGTTTCAGAGGATATCAGCCCTTTTCTCTCGCGATCCAGCAAGAAACGACGAGCCGAGCGAAGGAGGAGGTGTCAACCTCGACTGCGGTACCTGCGCCGACGACGCGATCCGAACGTAGCGATTGGAAGGTCGCTTTAAGCGTTAATTTGGCGATCTCGCGGTTGATCGAGATCGGTGTCGGGATCGGCGTAACACGCGCGTACGAGCGCATATTACGAGCGAAAGACGATTAAAAGGCTTCGCGCTCGTAACCGTGATACTGTCCGGGCATGGTTGTCCTTGGGTTTACGACGCCTGTCGCTCGAGATCCTATTGTGTCGAATCGATTATCCAACACTTTGCATCTGCTCCGATTAGTGCATCGTCGAGGAACAAAACAATGCAAGAACGATAAAGCATAGGATATATATTAAATGCTAAAGGATCGGGGCTTTGGCGCTACTTTGGCGGGGCTACTTTGGCGGCTTAAAAGAGACGAATACGTGGAATACGTCGATCGATCTCTCGTATCGAGGATACGGACTCTCGAACGTAAGACGGATCAAGTTTCTAGCCACGTTTCGAAAGGGCGAATAAATTGGAATTAACGCGGCTCGCTATAGGGCGAGTATACGGAAACCACGGGCTGCGATAATGTAACCCGTGGGATAACGGCTTCCGCGTAGGACTCGACGTACAATTGCCCTTTACAGTGTTCGCAGTGGAACACGATATGCGCACAGATCGGGGTGCGGCTTAATGCCAATTCACGAACAAAGGGTGACCGCGGACGAAAAAGAGAGCCACGGGATTCTTGGAGCGAGCGAGTTTCGGCCGGCTGCGCCGTTTCTTTCGACGTTGCTCTCTCGGTTCGGAGATAACAGCGCTGTGTGCCGCCGGACGATTAATAACCGACTCGAGATCTAGATACGAATAAGTATGAAAAGGTTGGATCTTAGTTTCGTCGTTCGAACGACCATATAACGCGACGTAGGACGTTACGATGTGAAACGAAGAATCCCTTTAAAATGGAAAATGCCGCGACACGGAACGACCCGATAGCCGACGTTGATGCAAAGCCGAAGGTACTTGACTCGATCGACGTCGAGTATCGCTCAAGGGAGATCGGTCATGAAGTAAGGGAAAGAGGAGCACTCGTACGATCCTCGTCCCCCGTGCGATTAAATATCGCAGGGGTGCGGTCGATGGAGATCGTAAGAAGAGTCGCGATAAAGCGAACGAAGCAGGCTTACGCCTGTAATCTTCGGAGGTACGTTAATATCGCGACTAAACGTCGTAACACACGAACTCCGGAGAAGAGGGTCGCAGTTATTAATCGGGCAGCGATAATCGCCGGCTCCACGATATCCAACGAATTCATCCGCCTCCTCGTCCGTCGATTCTCCGTCGTTCTTCGATCGTCGTTCTTAATTACGCGTCTCAGGGGGACGAGAGCAACGCGTATCGCCGCCACGCGTCGATCGACGAGGTATCGATTCGCTTCCGCGACCAGCGTCAAAGGCCGGGCCGACGAAACAACGTTATGCCACGCGTCGTGATTCGCGTTGCTCGGCGTCTTTCTCCGTGGGTCACGAAGCCGAAAGGGAGGAAAAACACGAGGGATCCGTGAAAAGGCGTCGTTGTTCGATCAGCGTGTGTCCAACGATAAGCGAAGCGACGATGTCGCGACCTTACGCCAACACGGGCAATTCCTTTTCCTCGGGTTTCTCGTTTTCTGGATGGACGATCCGGTCCGCAGTTTTTGATTCTCTACAGAGGAGTATACAAGTACTTGATTTGCAAAATGATTAGTTTAAAAGATATCTTAAATTTAACTTTTTTTATTTTATTTTATTTTATTTCTTTTATTCCTTTTTTTATTTTATTTTACTTTTTTATTCTTTTTTTTTTATTATGTACCTTGCAATTCGTACAGCTGAACATTAAATTTAGTATTGTAGGACTTGTGTGAATGGGGAGGAAGGATAAGAGAGAGTTAACAAGATTTTAAGCTTTCATTAGTTTTTATTCACCTACAGTCTTCACTAAGAATATACAATTCAGTACTAATATATATAGAAAAATACAAATATCCACATAAAACTGTACATACAATCATACATACGAAACCATACATACAAAACCAGACATACAAAACCATACTTGACTAAGAATATACAATTCAGTAGTAACATATATATAAAAAAAATACAAATATCCACATAAAACTGTACATACAACCATACATACAAAACCATACATACAAGAATTATTATACTTAGAAAAAAAGAGTCTGGCAATAGTAGCGATTATTCGGGATCGAGGTATCCCAACTCCAGCCAGTATGCTGCCATATCTCTTGCGGATTCTCCCGGCTCTCGGTCCAGCAGCAACCTTGCAGTTATTGCTTCTCCTGGAGAAGGATCGATGTTGACTAGGCTCCCTGTCCGTCTCAACATGGTGAATTGGGCCACTCGATGTCTCTTCCCTTGGATCGGTTGTTCTCGTACACCTGGCAGAACGATTTTTCTAGCCCACGGTGCCATTTTTGCCAAATTACGGGGCAGCAGCCGTATTGAATCGAGACATTGCTCGCTCTCTAACCCCCAATCGATTAGAAAGACGATGTAGCCAGTCATGGTCCTTTGTAAAAGGATGGCTCTTTCCCAAGCGCTAGATTCCTTAAAATCTACTAGCACGGCGACTAGCATGCCTGTTCTTAAACTTTTCGCCTTCGGCAAGTACTCCACGGGATGTTCCATCATCTTCAAATTGAGTGTTTGGGTTATCTTCGGCCATCCAGCCAAACGAACCCACATGGTGGTAAGTGATTCGACTCGAACCACCCGGACGGGAACTCCTTCTCGGAACCGATCGTTTGTCTTTTGTAAAATCTCCATGGTTTACAAGATTTCGAAAAAATTTCGAATGTTAATGTTCGACTATACTGATCTGCCTAGTTTACGTGTCTAGGTCGGATGGTGCTGGCTCCGCCGGGAATCGGACCCCCTTTATATACCAGCAGCACCGACCTTGGAGAGGGCCCCCTTTATATATCAGCTGCACCGACCTTAGAGAGGACCCCTTTAAATATCAGCAGCACCGACCTTGGAGAGGACCCCCTTTATATATCAGCTGCACCGACCTTAGAGAGGACCCCTTTAAATATCAGCAGCACCGACCTTGGAGAGGTACTCGGTCACCGTTTAAGCTAAACGCACGTTTTCGTTTGTCTTGTTTCACACTTTTCTTGTCCTCGCAATATTTTATAACAGTGTTAACAATATATACAGGCAAAATATATAGTCTATTTTTGATACACAAGTGTCAGATATCAATTATTGCTTTCCGTTAAAATAAATATATCATTATTAGATGCTCTTTTTAACATTCCTATCCGCATCCTTACAATATTTTACAATTTTTAACCTAAAAATGTCGCTAGAAAATAGAAAACGAAAAACAATTTGAAAAGCACTAGCTCGCTTGAATGTGAAAATTGTGACGTGGGTGTATGTGCTTTGCCCTGCTTTAAAATATATCACACTCAATTGTATTATTAATTATTAAAGTAAATTATTAAAGTTCACGTATGTGTATCGTACCTTTAAGAAAAATTAACATTTAATTATCCAATGTGCTTGCGTAGAGAACAGCATTATCCGCCACATATTGCGGCGCAGTATCGTTTACGCGTAGTTCGCGTCAAACCCTGCCCTACGAAGGAACATCCCCGCACAAAATTCAATCGTACCTAAGACGTTAAACCGATCCTTTGCAAGTTTTCTTCAAAGAGATACGCTATACGAGTTGTTTGATTGATATCCGAAAAGTTTCTTTCTGTTTATGAGGAAATAATAGACGCACAATGTCATTTGCTTTATATCGTTTTGTCGCATTACGTACGATCCATTTTGTTCTATTGAGATAAACACCGAGACATTTCACAGACTTGGTTCACGTTTGTACGGAGGTGCATTATTGTAAAAACCACGTTTGCGAAAAAAGACATTTTTCGGACAACCTAATATATTTCATACGATGCTGTTGCCAAGAAATATTTATTAACGAAATGCTAAAAATTGTTAGTTGCAAACAAATACTAGGGGAAATTGTTTTATCCGCGTTTACACGCAGAAGAATTTTACTGCTCAATAATATTGCTATTGGAACGAACGAGCCGTTTCGCTAACATCGGAACAAAGTAGAAACGAATCGGTACTTATCAAGGAGAAAACTTTGTCCAGCGTGGGGAAAAGTTTAAGGACCGATGTCCCTCGATCCACGCTACAGACGGCCGATGAAACAAGGCGAATTAGCGGGAGATCGGGCGTAGAAGGCAGAACAAGCGGAATAGAAAAGGAATGGATACGTCAAGCTTCGGCCGTGCGATTTCGTATCACGTAGCGTTATCCCCTCGTAAAGTTGGCCACTCGTGCCACTAGCAGAAACTGTATGGCGGGCTCCGAGAGGATTTTAATCGCGCGACGGACGAACATATCGGTGAAATTACTGGAGAGCCCCGTCGACGTGCCTTTCGTTCCTGTCTGCCCCACGGCTCGGCTGCCACGGATCTAACAGATTTACCGGATCCAACGTGCCGGGTTACGAAACTTCGAAACTGGCTAGAATCGACTGCTAAGTTAATTGCCGGTCGCTCCCTCCCACCTACTCGTCTATCAGACGACTCCAACTAGTAACCGACGAGGAAACCGCTGATTTCAGGCGTAAATTCAGCTGAAAATCCGTAGCGTGGAACGATGAAAGAGGCCGCACGGAAGAAAACAGCCTGGCGATCAAAAGGCTGGAACGTGCTTTCAAACCCGAACGCTTAGCTGCGCCGCCCCGCACCGAGATCCACTCTGACTTTCGCCCTTTGTTGCGAATATGACAGCCCGTTCGCGCTTTACCCTCGACGATCGACGCCGACCACGCCTCTGCCGCCTGTTATTTCCCAACCGTCCACCGTTTTGCTCCCCTTCTTTTTCATTTTCTTCTTTCCCCTCTTCTCCTTTTATCCTCTTTTCCCTTCTTCTCTCGCCGAAGCGCCGCGTTTGCTGTCGAGTTCGGCTACGATTGGCAAACGCAAATCTTACGTGGACGCGCGTTACGCGCCACGATCGATTATATTTACAACAACGCCGGCCCGCGCGAGCGCTCGCTAACGGCGTCCAGAGCACGTAGGCAGCGCGGCGAATCGGTTCCTTCGTTCTGCCGCTGGTCGCGATAAAACTCGGTGTCTTTTTGCAACGAGGTAATTTTTGCGACAGCACGGGACGTTTGGAACGTTGCGAAAAGAAGGGGCGCGCACGCGGACGTTCGCGAGAAGCGAACAGCGGTGGCGAGGGTGTTTCGCGGATGTGGTCGACGGACCGTGAACGATTGCGAGCGCGGAATACGAGCGGAAGACGGAGGAAGCCCGCCTCGAACACCGACACCGTGATCGCTTCGCTAGGCAACGCCGCGCATCAAAATTGTAAATTTCCGAAGAAAGTCGCCGTGCTCGTTCCCGGGAGAGCAGATCCTTTCGTTTACGTTCTCGCGTACATCCGACTCTTTCGTATGAAGCGTGCCGCGTTTTCGTTTCTCGGCGCGAAGCTCGAACCTGGTGGACCCGGCGGAAATTTCCATCCAAAGTAGGAAGCGGCGGCGAACTCCGTCGAAACTTGGTTTCGCTCGGCGTTTCGAGCACGGCGTACGATTCGCGCCACGTCTGTGCTTGATACCCGGCTTTCGCACGAGTTGGCAGACACGCGTGCTACAGCGGTACGACGCGGTGTCAGCGTTCGCAGAGAGAAGAGAGTAACGCTGTGCGTCGTAGCGTGCCTGTGCGCGACAGCAGCCCGCTCTCTCGGTGATCCGACGTCGACGAGGATACGTTCGTATCGTATGCGGTACATGGTGGCCTAGGATTCGGCCGAGGCTTGGCCACCATGTAGACCGAAACGCAGACGGGAGCGTAGAGCGGAACGTAGAGTGGCGTAGGAGAGGGCGGAGGAGAGAAGGACGAGAAGGTCGGTAGATCGGAGTGGATGAAAGTGGATGAGAAGCGGTCGTTGGAGCGGCGCTGGATGGGGAGAGGTAGGCCCGAGTCGCGCAAGTGTGCGCCTTTATACGTACACGCGTACATCTGCGAGAAGTAGTTAGCCGACGCTTGGTGGTTGCGGCGTCGGGGTGGTGGCGGGCCGGGATCGACCCTGGGACCACACGGCATCATCCTCCAACCGTCAACGACCTGCTCGACCTAACCCTCCCTTCTCGTTCCTTCTCAATCGTCCACGTTCGCAAAACCTAGCTTCTCCCTCTAGCACCGCTTCATCGCTCCCACCAGTCGTCCGTGTACTCGCCTTCTCCTTATGCAACTCCTCTATCACGGGCAAATAAAGCCTGCATACCCGGCCTGAGAGTACTCCGATACCGACCCGGCGCGGTTCCACTCTCCCGCTTCGAGTTCTCGCGTGTGTCGAGTCGTTAAGGATCGCAGAGGGATTCGACGTTCCAGACGTCGTCGTCGCCGCGTCGTCTCGATCAGAGACGCACTCGTCGAGGATTTTTCCGTCGAGAGTTCGGTCGGATTGCGGCTCGCAGAACGAGGCCGGATTAACAGCGATCGAAATACGCCCGAAGAATGGCGACGCGTTATCATCAGGCTGTCGATGCTCGTAATTTCGGTCCTCGAGGTTCGGTCGTCGATAAAATCCTTTAAATCGGCTGTACGAATTCGAATCGTTCGAACCACGGA
The DNA here is from genome assembly GCF_051014615.1 of Bombus vancouverensis nearcticus. Taxonomy (NCBI): domain Eukaryota; kingdom Metazoa; phylum Arthropoda; class Insecta; order Hymenoptera; family Apidae; genus Bombus; species Bombus vancouverensis. The sequence continues at coordinate 44,087 of NW_027468956.1, forward strand.
AAGCAACTCGATGTAAATGCGACTAGATCGGTCGTAGGTAAACGGTGTCTCGTTAACGGCCGTTTTAAATAATAAATCGTCGATAATAAACTTGTCGTTGGCGATTCTAGAAACTAAATGCGCGCACAGACGTTACATCCCCTCGATTCGATCGACGCATCGATGTCTTCCTATCGCTACGCAATTTATAACGGCAACGATTTCGAGCGGGTTGCAAGCTCGTTGCCGGTGATCGCGACTGTCGACAAAAGAGGACGGATAATTCGCTAGACCCACGCAGGCTAAACTAGGGAATTCGCCAGGGCATAGGATTTATCGTCGTTGCCGCGGAACGATCTCCGCGTAAGGTCCAGCGACGCCGAAGGCAAACCCGGAACACAGTTTGTCCGTATTCTTAACGAATCGATTCGTCTTTTCGAGAGATTCTCCTCGTTGGCGTAAGCGGAAACGCGCTCGATCGGTTACCTCTATTTTCGTTTTTTTCTCTGGGTAGCGCATCGAGCGAAAAGCGGGCGTGAGTGGCTTGACGGCTCGAGAGTCTGCGATCGAGGATTCCCGATGTTCTTCTCTGACGGATCGTCGATATACGTAGAACGCGACGAGGTCCAACTCGATGCCGCGTCGCGCGTTTCAGAGGATATCAGCCCTTTTCTCTCGCGATCCAGCAAGAAACGACGAGCCGAGCGAAGGAGGAGGTGTCAACCTCGACTGCGGTACCTGCGCCGACGACGCGATCCGAACGTAGCGATTGGAAGGTCGCTTTAAGCGTTAATTTGGCGATCTCGCGGTTGATCGAGATCGGTGTCGGGATCGGCGTAACACGCGCGTACGAGCGCATATTACGAGCGAAAGACGATTAAAAGGCTTCGCGCTCGTAACCGTGATACTGTCCGGGCATGGTTGTCCTTGGGTTTACGACGCCTGTCGCTCGAGATCCTATTGTGTCGAATCGATTATCCAACACTTTGCATCTGCTCCGATTAGTGCATCGTCGAGGAACAAAACAATGCAAGAACGATAAAGCATAGGATATATATTAAATGCTAAAGGATCGGGGCTTTGGCGCTACTTTGGCGGGGCTACTTTGGCGGCTTAAAAGAGACGAATACGTGGAATACGTCGATCGATCTCTCGTATCGAGGATACGGACTCTCGAACGTAAGACGGATCAAGTTTCTAGCCACGTTTCGAAAGGGCGAATAAATTGGAATTAACGCGGCTCGCTATAGGGCGAGTATACGGAAACCACGGGCTGCGATAATGTAACCCGTGGGATAACGGCTTCCGCGTAGGACTCGACGTACAATTGCCCTTTACAGTGTTCGCAGTGGAACACGATATGCGCACAGATCGGGGTGCGGCTTAATGCCAATTCACGGACAAAGGGTGACCGCGGACGAAAAAGAGAGCCACGGGATTCTTGGAGCGAGCGAGTTTCGGCCGGCTGCGCCGTTTCTTTCGACGTTGCTCTCTCGGTTCGGAGATAACAGCGCTGTGTGCCGCCGGACGATTAATAACCGACTCGAGATCTAGATACGAATAAGTATGAAAAGGTTGGATCTTAGTTTCGTCGTTCGAACGACCATATAACGCGACGTAGGACGTTACGATGTGAAACGAAGAATCCCTTTAAAATGGAAAATGCCGCGACACGGAACGACGCGATAGCCGACGTTGATGCAAAGCCGAAGGTACTTGACTCGATCGACGTCGAGTATCGCTCAAGGGAGATCGGTCATGAAGTAAGGGAAAGAGGAGCACTCGTACGATCCTCGTCCCCCGTGCGATTAAATATCGCAGGGGTGCGGTCGATGGAGATCGTAAGAAGAGTCGCGATAAAGCGAACGAAGCAGGCTTACGCCTGTAATCTTCGGAGGTACGTTAATATCGCGACTAAACGTCGTAACACACGAACTCCGGAGAAGAGGGTCGCAGTTATTAATCGGGCAGCGATAATCGCCGGCTCCACGATATCCAACGAATTCATCCGCCTCCTCGTCCGTCGATTCTCCGTCGTTCTTCGATCGTCGTTCTTAATTACGCGTCTCAGGGGGACGAGAGCAACGCGTATCGCCGCCACGCGTCGATCGACGAGGTATCGATTCGCTTCCGCGACCAGCGTCAAAGGCCGGGCCGACGAAACAACGTTATGCCACGCGTCGTGATTCGCGTTGCTCGGCGTCTTTCTCCGTGGGTCACGAAGCCGAAAGGGAGGAAAAACACGAGGGATCCGTGAAAAGGCGTCGTTGTTCGATCAGCGTGTGTCCAACAATAAGCGAAGCGACGATGTCGCGACCTTACGCCAACACGGGCAATTCCTTTTCCTCGGGTTTCTCGTTTTCTGGATGGACGATCCGGTCCGCAGTTTTTGATTCTCTACAGAGGAGTATACAAGTACTTGATTTGCAAAATGATTAGTTTAAAAGATATCTTAAATTTAACTTTTTTTATTTTATTTTATTTTATTTCTTTTATTCCTTTTTTTATTTTATTTTACTTTTTTATTCTTTTTTTTTTATTATGTACCTTGCAATTCGTACAGCTGAACATTAAATTTAGTATTGTAGGACTTGTGTGAATGGGGAGGAAGGATAAGAGAGAGTTAACAAGATTTTAAGCTTTCATTAGTTTTTATTCACCTACAGTCTTCACTAAGAATATACAATTCAGTACTAATATATATAGAAAAATACAAATATCCACATAAAACTGTACATACAATCATACATACGAAACCATACATACAAAACCAGACATACAAAACCATACTTGACTAAGAATATACAATTCAGTAGTAACATATATATAAAAAAAATACAAATATCCACATAAAACTGTACATACAACCATACATACAATACCATACATACAAGAATTATTATACTTAGAAAAAAAGAGTCTGGCAATAGTAGCGATTATTCGGGATCGAGGTATCCCAACTCCAGCCAGTATGCTGCCATATCTCTTGCGGATTCTCCCGGCTCTCGGTCCAGCAGCAACCTTGCAGTTATTGCTTCTCCTGGAGAAGGATCGATGTTGACTAGGCTCCCTGTCCGTCTCAACATGGTGAATTGGGCCACTCGATGTCTCTTCCCTTGGATCGGTTGTTCTCGTACACCTGGCAGAACGATTTTTCTAGCCCACGGTGCCATTTTTGCCAAATTACGGGGCAGCAGCCGTATTGAATCGAGACATTGCTCGCTCTCTAACCCCCAATCGATTAGAAAGACGATGTAGCCAGTCATGGTCCTTTGTAAAAGGATGGCTCTTTCCCAAGCGCTAGATTCCTTAAAATCTACTAGCACGGCGACTAGCATGCCTGTTCTTAAACTTTTCGCCTTCGGCAAGTACTCCACGGGATGTTCCATCATCTTCAAATTGAGTGTTTGGGTTATCTTCGGCCATCCAGCCAAACGAACCCACATGGTGGTAAGTGATTCGACTCGAACCACCCGGACGGGAACTCCTTCTCGGAACCGATCGTTTGTCTTTTGTAAAATCTCCATGGTTTACAAGATTTCGAAAAAATTTCGAATGTTAATGTTCGACTATACTGATCTGCCTAGTTTACGTGTCTAGGTCGGATGGTGCTGGCTCCGCCGGGAATCGGACCCCCTTTATATACCAGCAGCACCGACCTTGGAGAGGGCCCCCTTTATATATCAGCTGCACCGACCTTAGAGAGGACCCCTTTAAATATCAGCAGCACCGACCTTGGAGAGGACCCCCTTTATATATCAGCTGCACCGACCTTAGAGAGGACCCCTTTAAATATCAGCAGCACCGACCTTGGAGAGGTACTCGGTCACCGTTTAAGCTAAACGCACGTTTTCGTTTGTCTTGTTTCACACTTTTCTTGTCCTCGCAATATTTTATAACAGTGTTAACAATATATACAGGCAAAATATATAGTCTATTTTTGATACACAAGTGTCAGATATCAATTATTGCTTTCCGTTAAAATAAATATATCATTATTAGATGCTCTTTTTAACATTCCTATCCGCATCCTTACAATATTTTACAATTTTTAACCTAAAAATGTCGCTAGAAAATAGAAAACGAAAAACAATTTGAAAAGCACTAGCTCGCTTGAATGTGAAAATTGTGACGTGGGTGTATGTGCTTTGCCCTGCTTTAAAATATATCACACTCAATTGTATTATTAATTATTAAAGTAAATTATTAAAGTTCACGTATGTGTATCGTACCTTTAAGAAAAATTAACATTTAATTATCCAATGTGCTTGCGTAGAGAACAGCATTATCCGCCACATATTGCGGCGCAGTATCGTTTACGCGTAGTTCGCGTCAAACCCTGCCCTACGAAGGAACATCCCCGCACAAAATTCAATCGTACCTAAGACGTTAAACCGATCCTTTGCAAGTTTTCTTCAAAGAGATACGCTATACGAGTTGTTTGATTGATATCCGAAAAGTTTCTTTCTGTTTATGAGGAAATAATAGACGCACAATGTCATTTGCTTTATATCGTTTTGTCGCATTACGTACGATCCATTTTGTTCTATTGAGATAAACACCGAGACATTTCACAGACTTGGTTCACGTTTGTACGGAGGTGCATTATTGTAAAAACCACGTTTGCGAAAAAAGACATTTTTCGGACAACCTAATATATTTCATACGATGCTGTTGCCAAGAAATATTTATTAACGAAATGCTAAAAATTGTTAGTTGCAAACAAATACTAGGGGAAATTGTTTTATCCGCGTTTACACGCAGAAGAATTTTACTGCTCAATAATATTGCTATTGGAACGAACGAGCCGTTTCGCTAACATCGGAACAAAGTAGAAACGAATCGGTACTTATCAAGGAGAAAACTTTGTCCAGCGTGGGGAAAAGTTTAAGGACCGATGTCCCTCGATCCACGCTACAGACGGCCGATGAAACAAGGCGAATTAGCGGGAGATCGGGCGTAGAAGGCAGAACAAGCGGAATAGAAAAGGAATGGATACGTCAAGCTTCGGCCGTGCGATTTCGTATCACGTAGCGTTATCCCCTCGTAAAGTTGGCCACTCGTGCCACTAGCAGAAACTGTATGGCGGGCTCCGAGAGGATTTTAATCGCGCGACGGACGAACATATCGGTGAAATTACTGGAGAGCCCCGTCGACGTGCCTTTCGTTCCTGTCTGCCCCACGGCTCGGCTGCCACGGATCTAACAGATTTACCGGATCCAACGTGCCGGGTTACGAAACTTCGAAACTGGCTAGAATCGACTGCTAAGTTAATTGCCGGTCGCTCCCTCCCACCTACTCGTCTATCAGACGACTCCAACTAGTAACCGACGAGGAAACCGCTGATTTCAGGCGTAAATTCAGCTGAAAATCCGTAGCGTGGAACGATGAAAGAGGCCGCACGGAAGAAAACAGCCTGGCGATCAAAAGGCTGGAACGTGCTTTCAAACCCGAACGCTTAGCTGCGCCGCCCCGCACCGAGATCCACTCTGACTTTCGCCCTTTGTTGCGAATATGACAGCCCGTTCGCGCTTTACCCTCGACGATCGACGCCGACCACGCCTCTGCCGCCTGTTATTTCCCAACCGTCCACCGTTTTGCTCCCCTTCTTTTTCATTTTCTTCTTTCCCCTCTTCTCCTTTTATCCTCTTTTCCCTTCTTCTCTCGCCGAAGCGCCGCGTTTGCTGTCGAGTTCGGCTACGATTGGCAAACGCAAATCTTACGTGGACGCGCGTTACGCGCCACGATCGATTATATTTACAACAACGCCGGCCCGCGCGAGCGCTCGCTAACGGCGTCCAGAGCACGTAGGCAGCGCGGCGAATCGGTTCCTTCGTTCTGCCGCTGGTCGCGATAAAACTCGGTGTCTTTTTGCAACGAGGTAATTTTTGCGACAGCACGGGACGTTTGGAACGTTGCGAAAAGAAGGGGCGCGCACGCGGACGTTCGCGAGAAGCGAACAGCGGTGGCGAGGGTGTTTCGCGGATGTGGTCGACGGACCGTGAACGATTGCGAGCGCGGAATACGAGCGGAAGACGGAGGAAGCCCGCCTCGAACACCGACACCGTGATCGCTTCGCTAGGCAACGCCGCGCATCAAAATTGTAAATTTCCGAAGAAAGTCGCCGTGCTCGTTCCCGGGAGAGCAGATCCTTTCGTTTACGTTCTCGCGTACATCCGACTCTTTCGTATGAAGCGTGCCGCGTTTTCGTTTCTCGGCGCGAAGCTCGAACCTGGTGGACCCGGCGGAAATTTCCATCCAAAGTAGGAAGCGGCGGCGAACTCCGTCGAAACTTGGTTTCGCTCGGCGTTTCGAGCACGGCGTACGATTCGCGCCACGTCTGTGCTTGATACCCGGCTTTCGCACGAGTTGGCAGACACGCGTGCTACAGCGGTACGACGCGGTGTCAGCGTTCGCAGAGAGAAGAGAGTAACGCTGTGCGTCGTAGCGTGCCTGTGCGCGACAGCAGCCCGCTCTCTCGGTGATCCGACGTCGACGAGGATACGTTCGTATCGTATGCGGTACATGGTGGCCTAGGATTCGGCCGAGGCTTGGCCACCATGTAGACCGAAACGCAGACGGGAGCGTAGAGCGGAACGTAGAGTGGCGTAGGAGAGGGCGGAGGAGAGAAGGACGAGAAGGTCGGTAGATCGGAGTGGATGAAAGTGGATGAGAAGCGGTCGTTGGAGCGGCGCTGGATGGGGAGAGGTAGGCCCGAGTCGCGCAAGTGTGCGCCTTTATACGTACACGCGTACATCTGCGAGAAGTAGTTAGCCGACGCTTGGTGGTTGCGGCGTCGGGGTGGTGGCGGGCCGGGATCGACCCTGGGACCACACGGCATCATCCTCCAACCGTCAACGACCTGCTCGACCTAACCCTCCCTTCTCGTTCCTTCTCAATCGTCCACGTTCGCAAAACCTAGCTTCTCCCTCTAGCACCGCTTCATCGCTCCCACCAGTCGTCCGTGTACTCGCCTTCTCCTTATGCAACTCCTCTATCACGGGCAAATAAAGCCTGCATACCCGGCCTGAGAGTACTCCGATACCGACCCGGCGCGGTTCCACTCTCCCGCTTCGAGTTCTCGCGTGTGTCGAGTCGTTAAGGATCGCAGAGGGATTCGACGTTCCAGACGTCGTCGTCGCCGCGTCGTCTCGATCAGAGACGCACTCGTCGAGGATTTTTCCGTCGAGAGTTCGGTCGGATTGCGGCTCGCAGAACGAGGCCGGATTAACAGCGATCGAAATACGCCCGAAGAATGGCGACGCGTTATCATCAGGCTGTCGATGCTCGTAATTTCGGTCCTCGAGGTTCGGTCGTCGATAAAATCCTTTAAATCGGCTGTACGAATTCGAATCGTTCGAACCACGGAAAGCAACTCGATGTAAATGCGACTAGATCGGTCGTAGGTAAACGGTGTCTCGTTAACGGCCGTTTTAAATAATAAATCGTCGATAATAAACTTGTCGTTGGCGATTCTAGAAACTAAATGCGCGCACAGACGTTACATCCCCTCGATTCGATCGACGCATCGATGTCTTCCTATCGCTACGCAATTTATAACGGCAACGATTTCGAGCGGGTTGCAAGCTCGTTGCCGGTGATCGCGACTGTCGACAAAAGAGGACGGATAATTCGCTAGACCCACGCAGGCTAAACTAGGGAATTCGCCAGGGCATAGGATTTATCGTCGTTGCCGCGGAACGATCTCCGCGTAAGGTCCAGCGACGCCGAAGGCAAACCCGGAACACAGTTTGTCCGTATTCTTAACGAATCGATTCGTCTTTTCGAGAGATTCTCCTCGTTGGCGTAAGCGGAAACGCGCTCGATCGGTTACCTCTATTTTCGTTTTTTTCTCTGGGTAGCGCATCGAGCGAAAAGCGGGCGTGAGTGGCTTGACGGCTCGAGAGTCTGCGATCGAGGATTCCCGATGTTCTTCTCTGACGGATCGTCGATATACGTAGAACGCGACGAGGTCCAACTCGATGCCGCGTCGCGCGTTTCAGAGGATATCAGCCCTTTTCTCTCGCGATCCAGCAAGAAACGACGAGCCGAGCGAAGGAGGAGGTGTCAACCTCGACTGCGGTACCTGCGCCGACGACGCGATCCGAACGTAGCGATTGGAAGGTCGCTTTAAGCGTTAATTTGGCGATCTCGCGGTTGATCGAGATCGGTGTCGGGATCGGCGTAACACGCGCGTACGAGCGCATATTACGAGCGAAAGACGATTAAAAGGCTTCGCGCTCGTAACCGTGATACTGTCCGGGCATGGTTGTCCTTGGGTTTACGACGCCTGTCGCTCGAGATCCTATTGTGTCGAATCGATTATCCAACACTTTGCATCTGCTCCGATTAGTGCATCGTCGAGGAACAAAACAATGCAAGAACGATAAAGCATAGGATATATATTAAATGCTAAAGGATCGGGGCTTTGGCGCTACTTTGGCGGGGCTACTTTGGCGGCTTAAAAGAGACGAATACGTGGAATACGTCGATCGATCTCTCGTATCGAGGATACGGACTCTCGAACGTAAGACGGATCAAGTTTCTAGCCACGTTTCGAAAGGGCGAATAAATTGGAATTAACGCGGCTCGCTATAGGGCGAGTATACGGAAACCACGGGCTGCGATAATGTAACCCGTGGGATAACGGCTTCCGCGTAGGACTCGACGTACAATTGCCCTTTACAGTGTTCGCAGTGGAACACGATATGCGCACAGATCGGGGTGCGGCTTAATGCCAATTCACGAACAAAGGGTGACCGCGGACGAAAAAGAGAGCCACGGGATTCTTGGAGCGAGCGAGTTTCGGCCGGCTGCGCCGTTTCTTTCGACGTTGCTCTCTCGGTTCGGAGATAACAGCGCTGTGTGCCGCCGGACGATTAATAACCGACTCGAGATCTAGATACGAATAAGTATGAAAAGGTTGGATCTTAGTTTCGTCGTTCGAACGACCATATAACGCGACGTAGGACGTTACGATGTGAAACGAAGAATCCCTTTAAAATGGAAAATGCCGCGACACGGAACGACGCGATAGCCGACGTTGATGCAAAGCCGAAGGTACTTGACTCGATCGACGTCGAGTATCGCTCAAGGGAGATCGGTCATGAAGTAAGGGAAAGAGGAGCACTCGTACGATCCTCGTCCCCCGTGCGATTAAATATCGCAGGGGTGCGGTCGATGGAGATCGTAAGAAGAGTCGCGATAAAGCGAACGAAGCAGGCTTACGCCTGTAATCTTCGGAGGTACGTTAATATCGCGACTAAACGTCGTAACACACGAACTCCGGAGAAGAGGGTCGCAGTTATTAATCGGGCAGCGATAATCGCCGGCTCCACGATATCCAACGAATTCATCCGCCTCCTCGTCCGTCGATTCTCCGTCGTTCTTCGATCGTCGTTCTTAATTACGCGTCTCAGGGGGACGAGAGCAACGCGTATCGCCGCCACGCGTCGATCGACGAGGTATCGATTCGCTTCCGCGACCAGCGTCAAAGGCCGGGCCGACGAAACAACGTTATGCCACGCGTCGTGATTCGCGTTGCTCGGCGTCTTTCTCCGTGGGTCACGAAGCCGAAAGGGAGGAAAAACACGAGGGATCCGTGAAAAGGCGTCGTTGTTCGATCAGCGTGTGTCCAACGATAAGCGAAGCGACGATGTCGCGACCTTACGCCAACAAGGGCAATTCCTTTTCCTCGGGTTTCTCGTTTTCTGGATGGACGATCCGGTCCGCAGTTTTTGATTCTCTACAGAGGAGTATACAAGTACTTGATTTGCAAAATGATTAGTTTAAAAGATATCTTAAATTTAACTTTTTTTATTTTATTTTATTTTATTTCTTTTATTCCTTTTTTTATTTTATTTTACTTTTTTATTCTTTTTTTTTTATTATGTACCTTGCAATTCGTACAGCTGAACATTAAATTTAGTATTGTAGGACTTGTGTGAATGGGGAGGAAGGATAAGAGAGAGTTAACAAGATTTTAAGCTTTCATTAGTTTTTATTCACCTACAGTCTTCACTAAGAATATACAATTCAGTACTAATATATATAGAAAAATACAAATATCCACATAAAACTGTACATACAATCATACATACGAAACCATACATACAAAACCAGACATACAAAACCATACTTGACTAAGAATATACAATTCAGTAGTAACATATATATAAAAAAAAATACAAATATCCACATAAAACTGTACATACAACCATACATACAAAACCATACATACAAGAATTATTATACTTAGAAAAAAAGAGTCTGGCAATAGTAGCGATTATTCGGGATCGAGGTATCCCAACTCCAGCCAGTATGCTGCCATATCTCTTGCGGATTCTCCCGGCTCTCGGTCCAGCAGCAACCTTGCAGTTATTGCTTCTCCTGGAGAAGGATCGATGTTGACTAGGCTCCCTGTCCGTCTCAACATGGTGAATTGGGCCACTCGATGTCTCTTCCCTTGGATCGGTTGTTCTCGTACACCTGGCAGAACGATTTTTCTAGCCCACGGTGCCATTTTTGCCAAATTACGGGGCAGCAGCCGTATTGAATCGAGACATTGCTCGCTCTCTAACCCCCAATCGATTAGAAAGACGATGTAGCCAGTCATGGTCCTTTGTAAAAGGATGGCTCTTTCCCAAGCGCTTAAAATCTACTAGCACGGCGACTAGCATGCCTGTTCTTAAACTTTTCGCCTTCGGCAAGTACTCCACGGGATGTTCCATCATCTTCAAATTGAGTGTTTGGGTTATCTTCGGCCATCCAGCCAAACGAACCCACATGGTGGTAAGTGATTCGACTCGAACCACCCGGACGGGAACTCCTTCTCGGAACCGATCGTTTGTCTTTTGTAAAATCTCCATGGTTTACAAGATTTCGAAAAAATTTCGAATGTTAATGTTCGACTATACTGATCTGCCTAGTTTACGTGTCTAGGTCGGATGGTGCTGGCTCCGCCGGGAATCGGACCCCCTTTATATACCAGCAGCACCGACCTTGGAGAGGGCCCCCTTTATATATCAGCTGCACCGACCTTAGAGAGGACCCCTTTAAATATCAGCAGCACCGACCTTGGAGAGGACCCCCTTTATATATCAGCTGCACCGACCTTAGAGAGGACCCCTTTAAATATCAGCAGCACCGACCTTGGAGAGGTACTCGGTCACCGTTTAAGCTAAACGCACGTTTTCGTTTGTCTTGTTTCACACTTTTCTTGTCCTCGCAATATTTTATAACAGTGTTAACAATATATACAGGCAAAATATATAGTCTATTTTTGATACACAAGTGTCAGATATCAATTATTGCTTTCCGTTAAAATAAATATATCATTATTAGATGCTCTTTTTAACATTCCTATCCGCATCCTTACAATATTTTACAATTTTTAACCTAAAAATGTCGCTAGAAAATAGAAAACGAAAAACAATTTGAAAAGCACTAGCTCGCTTGAATGTGAAAATTGTGACGTGGGTGTATGTGCTTTGCCCTGCTTTAAAATATATCACACTCAATTGTATTATTAATTATTAAAGTAAATTATTAAAGTTCACGTATGTGTATCGTACCTTTAAGAAAAATTAACATTTAATTATCCAATGTGCTTGCGTAGAGAACAGCATTATCCGCCACATATTGCGGCGCAGTATCGTTTACGCGTAGTTCGCGTCAAACCCTGCCCTACGAAGGAACATCCCCGCACAAAATTCAATCGTACCTAAGACGTTAAACCGATCCTTTGCAAGTTTTCTTCAAAGAGATACGCTATACGAGTTGTTTGATTGATATCCGAAAAGTTTCTTTCTGTTTATGAGGAAATAATAGACGCACAATGTCATTTGCTTTATATCGTTTTGTCGCATTACGTACGATCCATTTTGTTCTATTGAGATAAACACCGAGACATTTCACAGACTTGGTTCACGTTTGTACGGAGGTGCATTATTGTAAAAACCACGTTTGCGAAAAAAGACATTTTTCGGACAACCTAATATATTTCATACGATGCTGTTGCCAAGAAATATTTATTAACGAAATGCTAAAAATTGTTAGTTGCAAACAAATACTAGGGGAAATTGTTTTATCCGCGTTTACACGCAGAAGAATTTTACTGCTCAATAATATTGCTATTGGAACGAACGAGCCGTTTCGCTAACATCGGAACAAAGTAGAAACGAATCGGTACTTATCAAGGAGAAAACTTTGTCCAGCGTGGGGAAAAGTTTAAGGACCGATGTCCCTCGATCCACGCTACAGACGGCCGATGAAACAAGGCGAATTAGCGGGAGATCGGGAGTAGAAGGCAGAACAAGCGGAATAGAAAAGGAATGGATACGTCAAGCTTCGGCCGTGCGATTTCGTATCACGTAGCGTTATCCCCTCGTAAAGTTGGCCACTCGTGCCACTAGCAGAAACTGTATGGCGGGCTCCGAGAGGATTTTAATCGCGCGACGGACGAACATATCGGTGAAATTACTGGAGAGCCCCGTCGACGTGCCTTTCGTTCCTGTCTGCCCCACGGCTCGGCTGCCACGGATCTAACAGATTTACCGGATCCAACGTGCCGGGTTACGAAACTTCGAAACTGGCTAGAATCGACTGCTAAGTTAATTGCCGGTCGCTCCCTCCCACCTACTCGTCTATCAGACGACTCCAACTAGTAACCGACGAGGAAACCGCTGATTTCAGGCGTAAATTCAGCTGAAAATCCGTAGCGTGGAACGATGAAAGAGGCCGCACGGAAGAAAACAGCCTGGCGATCAAAAGGCTGGAACGTGCTTTCAAACCCGAACGCTTAGCTGCGCCGCCCCGCACCGAGATCCACTCTGACTTTCGCCCTTTGTTGCGAATATGACAGCCCGTTCGCGCTTTACCCTCGACGATCGACGCCGACCACGCCTCTGCCGCCTGTTATTTCCCAACCGTCCACCGTTTTGCTCCCCTTCTTTTTCATTTTCTTCTTTCCCCTCTTCTCCTTTTATCCTCTTTTCCCTTCTTCTCTCGCCGAAGCGCCGCGTTTGCTGTCGAGTTCGGCTACGATTGGCAAACGCAAATCTTACGTGGACGCGCGTTACGCGCCACGATCGATTATATTTACAACAACGCCGGCCCGCGCGAGCGCTCGCTAACGGCGTCCAGAGCACGTAGGCAGCGCGGCGAATCGGTTCCTTCGTTCTGCCGCTGGTCGCGATAAAACTCGGTGTCTTTTTGCAACGAGGTAATTTTTGCGACAGCACGGGACGTTTGGAACGTTGCGAAAAGAAGGGGCGCGCACGCGGACGTTCGCGAGAAGCGAACAGCGGTGGCGAGGGTGTTTCGCGGATGTGGTCGACGGACCGTGAACGATTGCGAGCGCGGAATACGAGCGGAAGACGGAGGAAGCCCGCCTCGAACACCGACACCGTGATCGCTTCGCTAGGCAACGCCGCGCATCAAAATTGTAAATTTCCGAAGAAAGTCGCCGTGCTCGTTCCCGGGAGAGCAGATCCTTTCGTTTACGTTCTCGCGTACATCCGACTCTTTCGTATGGAGCGTGCCGCGTTTTCGTTTCTCGGCGCGAAGCTCGAACCTGGTGGACCCGGCGGAAATTTCCATCCAAAGTAGGAAGCGGCGGCGAACTCCGTCGAAACTTGGTTTCGCTCGGCGTTTCGAGCACGGCGTACGATTCGCGCCACGTCTGTGCTTGATACCCGGCTTTCGCACGAGTTGGCAGACACGCGTGCTACAGCGGTACGACGCGGTGTCAGCGTTCGCAGAGAGAAGAGAGTAACGCTGTGCGTCGTAGCGTGCCTGTGCGCGACAGCAGCCCGCTCCCTCGGTGATCCGACGTCGACGAGGATACGTTCGTATCGTATGCGGTACATGGTGGCCTAGGATTCGGCCGAGGCTTGGCCACCATGTAGACCGAAACGCAGACGGGAGCGTAGAGCGGAACGTAGAGTGGCGTAGGAGAGGGCGGAGGAGAGAAGGACGAGAAGGTCGGTAGATCGGAGTGGATGAAAGTGGATGAGAAGCGGTCGTTGGAGCGGCGCTGGATGGGGAGAGGTAGGCCCGAGTCGCGCAAGTGTGCGCCTTTATACGTACACGCGTACATCTGCGAGAAGTAGTTAGCCGACGCTTGGTGGTTGCGGCGTCGGGGTGGTGGCGGGCCGGGATCGACCCTGGGACCACACGGCATCATCCTCCAACCGTCAACGACCTGCTCGACCTAACCCTCCCTTCTCGTTCCTTCTCAATCGTCCACGTTCGCAAAACCTAGCTTCTCCCTCTAGCACCGCTTCATCGCTCCCACCAGTCGTCCGTGTACTCGCCTTCTCCTTATGCAACTCCTCTATCACGGGCAAATAAAGCCTGCATACCCGGCCTGAGAGTACTCCGATACCGATCCGGCGCGGTTCCACTCTCCCGCTTCGAGTTCTCGCGTGTGTCGAGTCGTTAAGGATCGCAGAGGGATTCGACGTTCCAGACGTCGTCGTCGCCGCGTCGTCTCGATCAGAGACGCACTCGTCGAGGATTTTTCCGTCGAGAGTTCGGTCGGATTGCGGCTCGCAGAACGAGGCCGGATTAACAGCGATCGAAATACGCCCGAAGAATGGCGACGCGTTATCATCAGGCTGTCGATGCTCGTAATTTCGGTCCTCGAGGTTCGGTCGTCGATAAAATCCTTTAAATCGGCTGTACGAATTCGAATCGTTCGAACCACGGAAAGCAACTCGATGTAAGTGCGACTAGATCGGTCGTAGGTAAACGGTGTCTCGTTAACGGCCGTTTTAAATAATAAATCGTCGATAATAAACTTGTCGTTGGCGATTCTAGAAACTAAATGCGCGCACAGACGTTACATCCCCTCGATTCGATCGACGCATCGATGTCTTCCTATCGCTACGCAATTTATAACGGCAACGATTTCGAGCGGGTTGCAAGCTCGTTGCCGGTGATCGCGACTGTCGACAAAAGAGGACGGATAATTCGCTAGACCCACGCAGGCTAAACTAGGGAATTCGCCAGGGCATAGGATTTATCGTCGTTGCCGCGGAACGATCTCCGCGTAAGGTCCAGCGACGCCGAAGGCAAACCCGGAACACAGTTTGTCCGTATTCTTAACGAATCGATTCGTCTTTTCGAGAGATTCTCCTCGTTGGCGTAAGCGGAAACGCGCTCGATCGGTTACCTCTATTTTCGTTTTTTTCTCTGGGTAGCGCATCGAGCGAAAAGCGGGCGTGAGTGGCTTGACGGCTCGAGAGTCTGCGATCGAGGATTCCCGATGTTCTTCTCTGACGGATCGTCGATATACGTAGAACGCGACGAGGTCCAACTCGATGCCGCGTCGCGCGTTTCAGAGGATATCAGCCCTTTTCTCTCGCGATCCAGCAAGAAACGACGAGCCGAGCGAAGGAGGAGGTGTCAACCTCGACTGCGGTACCTGCGCCGACGACGCGATCCGAACGTAGCGATTGGAAGGTCGCTTTAAGCGTTAATTTGGCGATCTCGCGGTTGATCGAGATCGGTGTCGGGATCGGCGTAACACGCGCGTACGAGCGCATATTACGAGCGAAAGACGATTAAAAGGCTTCGCGCTCGTAACCGTGATACTGTCCGGGCATGGTTGTCCTTGGGTTTACGACGCCTGTCGCTCGAGATCCTATTGTGTCGAATCGATTATCCAACACTTTGCATCTGCTCCGATTAGTGCATCGTCGAGGAACAAAACAATGCAAGAACGATAAAGCATAGGATATATATTAAATGCTAAAGGATCGGGGCTTTGGCGCTACTTTGGCGGGGCTACTTTGGCGGCTTAAAAGAGACGAATACGTGGAATACGTCGATCGATCTCTCGTATCGAGGATACGGACTCTCGAACGTAAGACGGATCAAGTTTCTAGCCACGTTTCGAAAGGGCGAATAAATTGGAATTAACGCGGCTCGCTATAGGGCGAGTATACGGAAACCACGGGCTGCGATAATGTAACCCGTGGGATAACGGCTTCCGCGTAGGACTCGACGTACAATTGCCCTTTACAGTGTTCGCAGTGGAACACGATATGCGCACAGATCGGGGTGCGGCTTAATGCCAATTCACGGACAAAGGGTGACCGCGGACGAAAAAGAGAGCCACGGGATTCTTGGAGCGAGCGAGTTTCGGCCGGCTGCGCCGTTTCTTTCGACGTTGCTCTCTCGGTTCGGAGATAACAGCGCTGTGTGCCGCCGGACGATTAATAACCGACTCGAGATCTAGATACGAATAAGTATGAAAAGGTTGGATCTTAGTTTCGTCGTTCGAACGACCATATAACGCGACGTAGGACGTTACGATGTGAAACGAAGAATCCCTTTAAAATGGAAAATGCCGCGACACGGAACGACGCGATAGCCGACGTTGATGCAAAGCCGAAGGTACTTGACTCGATCGACGTCGAGTATCGCTCAAGGGAGATCGGTCATGAAGTAAGGGAAAGAGGAGCACTCGTACGATCCTCGTCCCCCGTGCGATTAAATATCGCAGGGGTGCGGTCGATGGAGATCGTAAGAAGAGTCGCGATAAAGCGAACGAAGCAGGCTTACGCCTGTAATCTTCGGAGGTACGTTAATATCGCGACTAAACGTCGTAACACACGAACTCCGGAGAAGAGGGTCGCAGTTATTAATCGGGCAGCGATAATCGCCGGCTCCACGATATCCAACGAATTCATCCGCCTCCTCGTCCGTCGATTCTCCGTCGTTCTTCGATCGTCGTTCTTAATTACGCGTCTCAGGGGGACGAGAGCAACGCGTATCGCCGCCACGCGTCGATCGACGAGGTATCGATTCGCTTCCGCGACCAGCGTCAAAGGCCGGGCCGACGAAACAACGTTATGCCACGCGTCGTGATTCGCGTTGCTCGGCGTCTTTCTCCGTGGGTCACGAAGCCGAAAGGGAGGAAAAACACGAGGGATCCGTGAAAAGGCGTCGTTGTTCGATCAGCGTGTGTCCAACGATAAGCGAAGCGACGATGTCGCGACCTTACGCCAACACGGGCAATTCCTTTTCCTCGGGTTTCTCGTTTTCTGGATGGACGATCCGGTCCGCAGTTTTTGATTCTCTACAGAGGAGTATACAAGTACTTGATTTGCAAAATGATTAGTTTAAAAGATATCTTAAATTTAACTTTTTTTATTTTATTTTATTTTATTTCTTTTATTCCTTTTTTTATTTTATTTTACTTTTTTATTCTTTTTTTTTTATTATGTACCTTGCAATTCGTACAGCTGAACATTAAATTTAGTATTGTAGGACTTGTGTGAATGGGGAGGAAGGATAAGAGAGAGTTAACAAGATTTTAAGCTTTCATTAGTTTTTATTCACCTACAGTCTTCACTAAGAATATACAATTCAGTACTAATATATATAGAAAAATACAAATATCCACATAAAACTGTACATACAATCATACATACGAAACCATACATACAAAACCAGACATACAAAACCATACTTGACTAAGAATATACAATTCAGTAGTAATATATATAAAAAAAAATACAAATATCCACATAAAACTGTACATACAACCATACATACAAAACCATACATACAAGAATTATTATACTTAGAAAAAAAGAGTCTGGCAATAGTAGCGATTATTCGGGATCGAGGTATCCCAACTCCAGCCAGTATGCTGCCATATCTCTTGCGGATTCTCCCGGCTCTCGGTCCAGCAGCAACCTTGCAGTTATTGCTTCTCCTGGAGAAGGATCGATGTTGACTAGGCTCCCTGTCCGTCTCAACATGGTGAATTGGGCCACTCGATGTCTCTTCCCTTGGATCGGTTGTTCTCGTACACCTGGCAGAACGATTTTTCTAGCCCACGGTGCCATTTTTGCCAAATTACGGGGCAGCAGCCGTATTGAATCGAGACATTGCTCGCTCTCTAACCCCCAATCGATTAGAAAGACGATGTAGCCAGTCATGGTCCTTTGTAAAAGGATGGCTCTTTCCCAAGCGCTAGATTCCTTAAAATCTACTAGCACGGCGACTAGCATGCCTGTTCTTAAACTTTTCGCCTTCGGCAAGTACTCCACGGGATGTTCCATCATCTTCAAATTGAGTGTTTGGGTTATCTTCGGCCATCCAGCCAAACGAACCCACATGGTGGTAAGTGATTCGACTCGAACCACCCGGACGGGAACTCCTTCTCGGAACCGATCGTTTGTCTTTTGTAAAATCTCCATGGTTTACAAGATTTCGAAAAAATTTCGAATGTTAATGTTCGACTATACTGATCTGCCTAGTTTACGTGTCTAGGTCGGATGGTGCTGGCTCCGCCGGGAATCGGACCCCCTTTATATACCAGCAGCACCGACCTTGGAGAGGGCCCCCTTTATATATCAGCTGCACCGACCTTAGAGAGGACCCCTTTAAATATCAGCAGCACCGACCTTGGAGAGGACCCCCTTTATATATCAGCTGCACCGACCTTAGAGAGGACCCCTTTAAATATCAGCAGCACCGACCTTGGAGAGGTACTCGGTCACCGTTTAAGCTAAACGCACGTTTTCGTTTGTCTTGTTTCACACTTTTCTTGTCCTCGCAATATTTTATAACAGTGTTAACAATATATACAGGCAAAATATATAGTCTATTTTTGATACACAAGTGTCAGATATCAATTATTGCTTTCCGTTAAAATAAATATATCATTATTAGATGCTCTTTTTAACATTCCTATCCGCATCCTTACAATATTTTACAATTTTTAACCTAAAAATGTCGCTAGAAAATAGAAAACGAAAAACAATTTGAAAAGCACTAGCTCGCTTGAATGTGAAAATTGTGACGTGGGTGTATGTGCTTTGCCCTGCTTTAAAATATATCACACTCAATTGTATTATTAATTATTAAAGTAAATTATTAAAGTTCACGTATGTGTATCGTACCTTTAAGAAAAATTAACATTTAATTATCCAATGTGCTTGCGTAGAGAACAGCATTATCCGCCACATATTGCGGCGCAGTATCGTTTACGCGTAGTTCGCGTCAAACCCTGCCCTACGAAGGAACATCCCCGCATAAAATTCAATCGTACCTAAGACGTTAAACCGATCCTTTGCAAGTTTTCTTCAAAGAGATACGCTATACGAGTTGTTTGATTGATATCCGAAAAGTTTCTTTCTGTTTATGAGGAAATAATAGACGCACAATGTCATTTGCTTTATATCGTTTTGTCGCATTACGTACGATCCATTTTGTTCTATTGAGATAAACACCGAGACATTTCACAGACTTGGTTCACGTTTGTACGGAGGTGCATTATTGTAAAAACCACGTTTGCGAAAAAAGACATTTTTCGGACAACCTAATATATTTCATACGATGCTGTTGCCAAGAAATATTTATTAACGAAATGCTAAAAATTGTTAGTTGCAAACAAATACTAGGGGAAATTGTTTTATCCGCGTTTACACGCAGAAGAATTTTACTGCTCAATAATATTGCTATTGGAACGAACGAGCCGTTTCGCTAACATCGGAACAAAGTAGAAACGAATCGGTACTTATCAAGGAGAAAACTTTGTCCAGCGTGGGGAAAAGTTTAAGGACCGATGTCCCTCGATCCACGCTACAGACGGCCGATGAAACAAGGCGAATTAGCGGGAGATCGGGAGTAGAAGGCAGAACAAGCGGAATAGAAAAGGAATGGATACGTCAAGCTTCGGCCGTGCGATTTCGTATCACGTAGCGTTATCCCCTCGTAAAGTTGGCCACTCGTGCCACTAGCAGAAACTGTATGGCGGGCTCCGAGAGGATTTTAATCGCGCGACGGACGAACATATCGGTGAAATTACTGGAGAGCCCCGTCGACGTGCCTTTCGTTCCTGTCTGCCCCACGGCTCGGCTGCCACGGATCTAACAGATTTACCGGATCCAACGTGCCGGGTTACGAAACTTCGAAACTGGCTAGAATCGACTGCTAAGTTAATTGCCGGTCGCTCCCTCCCACCTACTCGTCTATCAGACGACTCCAACTAGTAACCGACGAGGAAACCGCTGATTTCAGGCGTAAATTCAGCTGAAAATCCGTAGCGTGGAACGATGAAAGAGGCCGCACGGAAGAAAACAGCCTGGCGATCAAAAGGCTGGAACGTGCTTTCAAACCCGAACGCTTAGCTGCGCCGCCCCGCACCGAGATCCACTCTGACTTTCGCCCTTTGTTGCGAATATGACAGCCCGTTCGCGCTTTACCCTCGACGATCGACGCCGACCACGCCTCTGCCGCCTGTTATTTCCCAACCGTCCACCGTTTTGCTCCCCTTCTTTTTCATTTTCTTCTTTCCCCTCTTCTCCTTTTATCCTCTTTTCCCTTCTTCTCTCGCCGAAGCGCCGCGTTTGCTGTCGAGTTCGGCTACGATTGGCAAACGCAAATCTTACGTGGACGCGCGTTACGCGCCACGATCGATTATATTTACAACAACGCCGGCCCGCGCGAGCGCTCGCTAACGGCGTCCAGAGCACGTAGGCAGCGCGGCGAATCGGTTCCTTCGTTCTGCCGCTGGTCGCGATAAAACTCGGTGTCTTTTTGCAACGAGGTAATTTTTGCGACAGCACGGGACGTTTGGAACGTTGCGAAAAGAAGGGGCGCGCACGCGGACGTTCGCGAGAAGCGAACAGCGGTGGCGAGGGTGTTTCGCGGATGTGGTCGACGGACCGTGAACGATTGCGAGCGCGGAATACGAGCGGAAGACGGAGGAAGCCCGCCTCGAACACCGACACCGTGATCGCTTCGCTAGGCAACGCCGCGCATCAAAATTGTAAATTTCCGAAGAAAGTCGCCGTGCTCGTTCCCGGGAGAGCAGATCCTTTCGTTTACGTTCTCGCGTACATCCGACTCTTTCGTATGGAGCGTGCCGCGTTTTCGTTTCTCGGCGCGAAGCTCGAACCTGGTGGACCCGGCGGAAATTTCCATCCAAAGTAGGAAGCGGCGGCGAACTCCGTCGAAACTTGGTTTCGCTCGGCGTTTCGAGCACGGCGTACGATTCGCGCCACGTCTGTGCTTGATACCCGGCTTTCGCACGAGTTGGCAGACACGCGTGCTACAGCGGTACGACGCGGTGTCAGCGTTCGCAGAGAGAAGAGAGAAACGCTGTGCGTCGTAGCGTGCCTGTGCGCGACAGCAGCCCGCTCTCTCGGTGATCCGACGTCGACGAGGATACGTTCGTATCGTATGCGGTACATGGTGGCCTAGGATTCGGCCGAGGCTTGGCCACCATGTAGACCGAAACGCAGACGGGAGCGTAGAGCGGAACGTAGAGTGGCGTAGGAGAGGGCGGAGGAGAGAAGGACGAGAAGGTCGGTAGATCGGAGTGGATGAAAGTGGATGAGAAGCGGTCGTTGGAGCGGCGCTGGATGGGGAGAGGTAGGCCCGAGTCGCGCAAGTGTGCGCCTTTATACGTACACGCGTACATCTGCGAGAAGTAGTTAGCCGACGCTTGGTGGTTGCGGCGTCGGGGTGGTGGCGGGCCGGGATCGACCCTGGGACCACACGGCATCATCCTCCAACCGTCAACGACCTGCTCGACCTAACCCTCCCTTCTCGTTCCTTCTCAATCGTCCACGTTCGCAAAACCTAGCTTCTCCCTCTAGCACCGCTTCATCGCTCCCACCAGTCGTCCGTGTACTCGCCTTCTCCTTATGCAACTCCTCTATCACGGGCAAATAAAGCCTGCATACCCGGCCTGAGAGTACTCCGATACCGACCCGGCGCGGTTCCACTCTCCCGCTTCGAGTTCTCGCGTGTGTCGAGTCGTTAAGGATCGCAGAGGGATTCGACGTTCCAGACGTCGTCGTCGCCGCGTCGTCTCGATCAGAGACGCACTCGTCGAGGATTTTTCCGTCGAGAGTTCGGTCGGATTGCGGCTCGCAGAACGAGGCCGGATTAACAGCGATCGAAATACGCCCGAAGAATGGCGACGCGTTATCATCAGGCTGTCGATGCTCGTAATTTCGGTCCTCGAGGTTCGGTCGTCGATAAAATCCTTTAAATCGGCTGTACGAATTCGAATCGTTCGAACCACGGAAAGCAACTCGATGTAAATGCGACTAGATCGGTCGTAGGTAAACGGTGTCTCGTTAACGGCCGTTTTAAATAATAAATCGTCGATAATAAACTTGTCGTTGGCGATTCTAGAAACTAAATGCGCGCACAGACGTTACATCCCCTCGATTCGATCGACGCATCGATGTCTTCCTATCGCTACGCAATTTATAACGGCAACGATTTCGAGCGGGTTGCAAGCTCGTTGCCGGTGATCGCGACTGTCGACAAAAGAGGACGGATAATTCGCTAGACCCACGCAGGCTAAACTAGGGAATTCGCCAGGGCATAGGATTTATCGTCGTTGCCGCGGAACGATCTCCGCGTAAGGTCCAGCGACGCCGAAGGCAAACCCGGAACACAGTTTGTCCGTATTCTTAACGAATCGATTCGTCTTTTCGAGAGATTCTCCTCGTTGGCGTAAGCGGAAACGCGCTCGATCGGTTACCTCTATTTTCGTTTTTTTCTCTGGGTAGCGCATCGAGCGAAAAGCGGGCGTGAGTGGCTTGACGGCTCGAGAGTCTGCGATCGAGGATTCCCGATGTTCTTCTCTGACGGATCGTCGATATACGTAGAACGCGACGAGGTCCAACTCGATGCCGCGTCGCGCGTTTCAGAGGATATCAGCCCTTTTCTCTCGCGATCCAGCAAGAAACGACGAGCCGAGCGAAGGAGGAGGTGTCAACCTCGACTGCGGTACCTGCGCCGACGACGCGATCCGAACGTAGCGATTGGAAGGTCGCTTTAAGCGTTAATTTGGCGATCTCGCGGTTGATCGAGATCGGTGTCGGGATCGGCGTAACACGCGCGTACGAGCGCATATTACGAGCGAAAGACGATTAAAAGGCTTCGCGCTCGTAACCGTGATACTGTCCGGGCATGGTTGTCCTTGGGTTTACGACGCCTGTCGCTCGAGATCCTATTGTGTCGAATCGATTATCCAACACTTTGCATCTGCTCCGATTAGTGCATCGTCGAGGAACAAAACAATGCAAGAACGATAAAGCATAGGATATATATTAAATGCTAAAGGATCGGGGCTTTGGCGCTACTTTGGCGGGGCTACTTTGGCGGCTTAAAAGAGACGAATACGTGGAATACGTCGATCGATCTCTCGTATCGAGGATACGGACTCTCGAACGTAAGACGGATCAAGTTTCTAGCCACGTTTCGAAAGGGCGAATAAATTGGAATTAACGCGGCTCGCTATAGGGCGAGTATACGGAAACCACGGGCTGCGATAATGTAACCCGTGGGATAACGGCTTCCGCGTAGGACTCGACGTACAATTGCCCTTTACAGTGTTCGCAGTGGAACACGATATGCGCACAGATCGGGGTGCGGCTTAATGCCAATTCACGGACAAAGGGTGACCGCGGACGAAAAAGAGAGCCACGGGATTCTTGGAGCGAGCGAGTTTCGGCCGGCTGCGCCGTTTCTTTCGACGTTGCTCTCTCGGTTCGGAGATAACAGCGCTGTGTGCCGCCGGACGATTAATAACCGACTCGAGATCTAGATACGAATAAGTATGAAAAGGTTGGATCTTAGTTTCGTCGTTCGAACGACCATATAACGCGACGTAGGACGTTACGATGTGAAACGAAGAATCCCTTTAAAATGGAAAATGCCGCGACACGGAACGACGCGATAGCCGACGTTGATGCAAAGCCGAAGGTACTTGACTCGATCGACGTCGAGTATCGCTCAAGGGAGATCGGTCATGAAGTAAGGGAAAGAGGAGCACTCGTACGATCCTCGTCCCCCGTGCGATTAAATATCGCAGGGGTGCGGTCGATGGAGATCGTAAGAAGAGTCGCGATAAAGCGAACGAAGCAGGCTTACGCCTGTAATCTTCGGAGGTACGTTAATATCGCGACTAAACGTCGTAACACACGAACTCCGGAGAAGAGGGTCGCAGTTATTAATCGGGCAGCGATAATCGCCGGCTCCACGATATCCAACGAATTCATCCGCCTCCTCGTCCGTCGATTCTCCGTCGTTCTTCGATCGTCGTTCTTAATTACGCGTCTCAGGGGGACGAGAGCAACGCGTATCGCCGCCACGCGTCGATCGACGAGGTATCGATTCGCTTCCGCGACCAGCGTCAAAGGCCGGGCCGACGAAACAACGTTATGCCACGCGTCGTGATTCGCGTTGCTCGGCGTCTTTCTCCGTGGGTCACGAAGCCGAAAGGGAGGAAAAACACGAGGGATCCGTGAAAAGGCGTCGTTGTTCGATCAGCGTGTGTCCAACAATAAGCGAAGCGACGATGTCGCGACCTTACGCCAACACGGGCAATTCCTTTTCCTCGGGTTTCTCGTTTTCTGGATGGACGATCCGGTCCGCAGTTTTTGATTCTCTACAGAGGAGTATACAAGTACTTGATTTGCAAAATGATTAGTTTAAAAGATATCTTAAATTTAACTTTTTTTATTTTATTTTATTTTATTTCTTTTATTCCTTTTTTTATTTTATTTTACTTTTTTATTCTTTTTTTTTTATTATGTACCTTGCAATTCGTACAGCTGAACATTAAATTTAGTATTGTAGGACTTGTGTGAATGGGGAGGAAGGATAAGAGAGAGTTAACAAGATTTTAAGCTTTCATTAGTTTTTATTCACCTACAGTCTTCACTAAGAATATACAATTCAGTACTAATATATATAGAAAAATACAAATATCCACATAAAACTGTACATACAATCATACATACGAAACCATACATACAAAACCAGACATACAAAACCATACTTGACTAAGAATATACAATTCAGTAGTAATATATATAAAAAAAAATACAAATATCCACATAAAACTGTACATACAACCATACATACAAAACCATACATACAAGAATTATTATACTTAGAAAAAAAGAGTCTGGCAATAGTAGCGATTATTCGGGATCGAGGTATCCCAACTCCAGCCAGTATGCTGCCATATCTCTTGCGGATTCTCCCGGCTCTCGGTCCAGCAGCAACCTTGCAGTTATTGCTTCTCCTGGAGAAGGATCGATGTTGACTAGGCTCCCTGTCCGTCTCAACATGGTGAATTGGGCCACTCGATGTCTCTTCCCTTGGATCGGTTGTTCTCGTACACCTGGCAGAACGATTTTTCTAGCCCACGGTGCCATTTTTGCCAAATTACGGGGCAGCAGCCGTATTGAATCGAGACATTGCTCGCTCTCTAACCCCCAATCGATTAGAAAGACGATGTAGCCAGTCATGGTCCTTTGTAAAAGGATGGCTCTTTCCCAAGCGCTAGATTCCTTAAAATCTACTAGCACGGCGACTAGCATGCCTGTTCTTAAACTTTTCGCCTTCGGCAAGTACTCCACGGGATGTTCCATCATCTTCAAATTGAGTGTTTGGGTTATCTTCGGCCATCCAGCCAAACGAACCCACATGGTGGTAAGTGATTCGACTCGAACCACCCGGACGGGAACTCCTTCTCGGAACCGATCGTTTGTCTTTTGTAAAATCTCCATGGTTTACAAGATTTCGAAAAAATTTCGAATGTTAATGTTCGACTATACTGATCTGCCTAGTTTACGTGTCTAGGTCGGATGGTGCTGGCTCCGCCGGGAATCGGACCCCCTTTATATACCAGCAGCACCGACCTTGGAGAGGGCCCCCTTTATATATCAGCTGCACCGACCTTAGAGAGGACCCCTTTAAATATCAGCAGCACCGACCTTGGAGAGGACCCCCTTTATATATCAGCTGCACCGACCTTAGAGAGGACCCCTTTAAATATCAGCAGCACCGACCTTGGAGAGGTACTCGGTCACCGTTTAAGCTAAACGCACGTTTTCGTTTGTCTTGTTTCACACTTTTCTTGTCCTCGCAATATTTTATAACAGTGTTAACAATATATACAGGCAAAATATATAGTCTATTTTTGATACACAAGTGTCAGATATCAATTATTGCTTTCCGTTAAAATAAATATATCATTATTAGATGCTCTTTTTAACATTCCTATCCGCATCCTTACAATATTTTACAATTTTTAACCTAAAAATGTCGCTAGAAAATAGAAAACGAAAAACAATTTGAAAAGCACTAGCTCGCTTGAATGTGAAAATTGTGACGTGGGTGTATGTGCTTTGCCCTGCTTTAAAATATATCACACTCAATTGTATTATTAATTATTAAAGTAAATTATTAAAGTTCACGTATGTGTATCGTACCTTTAAGAAAAATTAACATTTAATTATCCAATGTGCTTGCGTAGAGAACAGCATTATCCGCCACATATTGCGGCGCAGTATCGTTTACGCGTAGTTCGCGTCAAACCCTGCCCTACGAAGGAACATCCCCGCACAAAATTCAATCGTACCTAAGACGTTAAACCGATCCTTTGCAAGTTTTCTTCAAAGAGATACGCTATACGAGTTGTTTGATTGATATCCGAAAAGTTTCTTTCTGTTTATGAGGAAATAATAGACGCACAATGTCATTTGCTTTATATCGTTTTGTCGCATTACGTACGATCCATTTTGTTCTATTGAGATAAACACCGAGACATTTCACAGACTTGGTTCACGTTTGTACGGAGGTGCATTATTGTAAAAACCACGTTTGCGAAAAAAGACATTTTTCGGACAACCTAATATATTTCATACGATGCTGTTGCCAAGAAATATTTATTAACGAAATGCTAAAAATTGTTAGTTGCAAACAAATACTAGGGGAAATTGTTTTATCCGCGTTTACACGCAGAAGAATTTTACTGCTCAATAATATTGCTATTGGAACGAACGAGCCGTTTCGCTAACATCGGAACAAAGTAGAAACGAATCGGTACTTATCAAGGAGAAAACTTTGTCCAGCGTGGGGAAAAGTTTAAGGACCGATGTCCCTCGATCCACGCTACAGACGGCCGATGAAACAAGGCGAATTAGCGGGAGATCGGGAGTAGAAGGCAGAACAAGCGGAATAGAAAAGGAATGGATACGTCAAGCTTCGGCCGTGCGATTTCGTATCACGTAGCGTTATCCCCTCGTAAAGTTGGCCACTCGTGCCACTAGCAGAAACTGTATGGCGGGCTCCGAGAGGATTTTAATCGCGCGACGGACGAACATATCGGTGAAATTACTGGAGAGCCCCGTCGACGTGCCTTTCGTTCCTGTCTGCCCCACGGCTCGGCTGCCACGGATCTAACAGATTTACCGGATCCAACGTGCCGGGTTACGAAACTTCGAAACTGGCTAGAATCGACTGCTAAGTTAATTGCCGGTCGCTCCCTCCCACCTACTCGTCTATCAGACGACTCCAACTAGTAACCGACGAGGAAACCGCTGATTTCAGGCGTAAATTCAGCTGAAAATCCGTAGCGTGGAACGATGAAAGAGGCCGCACGGAAGAAAACAGCCTGGCGATCAAAAGGCTGGAACGTGCTTTCAAACCCGAACGCTTAGCTGCGCCGCCCCGCACCGAGATCCACTCTGACTTTCGCCCTTTGTTGCGAATATGACAGCCCGTTCGCGCTTTACCCTCGACGATCGACGCCGACCACGCCTCTGCCGCCTGTTATTTCCCAACCGTCCACCGTTTTGCTCCCCTTCTTTTTCATTTTCTTCTTTCCCCTCTTCTCCTTTTATCCTCTTTTCCCTTCTTCTCTCGCCGAAGCGCCGCGTTTGCTGTCGAGTTCGGCTACGATTGGCAAACGCAAATCTTACGTGGACGCGCGTTACGCGCCACGATCGATTATATTTACAACAACGCCGGCCCGCGCGAGCGCTCGCTAACGGCGTCCAGAGCACGTAGGCAGCGCGGCGAATCGGTTCCTTCGTTCTGCCGCTGGTCGCGATAAAACTCGGTGTCTTTTTGCAACGAGGTAATTTTTGCGACAGCACGGGACGTTTGGAACGTTGCGAAAAGAAGGGGCGCGCACGCGGACGTTCGCGAGAAGCGAACAGCGGTGGCGAGGGTGTTTCGCGGATGTGGTCGACGGACCGTGAACGATTGCGAGCGCGGAATACGAGCGGAAGACGGAGGAAGCCCGCCTCGAACACCGACACCGTGATCGCTTCGCTAGGCAACGCCGCGCATCAAAATTGTAAATTTCCGAAGAAAGTCGCCGTGCTCGTTCCCGGGAGAGCAGATCCTTTCGTTTACGTTCTCGCGTACATCCGACTCTTTCGTATGGAGCGTGCCGCGTTTTCGTTTCTCGGCGCGAAGCTCGAACCTGGTGGACCCGGCGGAAATTTCCATCCAAAGTAGGAAGCGGCGGCGAACTCCGTCGAAACTTGGTTTCGCTCGGCGTTTCGAGCACGGCGTACGATTCGCGCCACGTCTGTGCTTGATACCCGGCTTTCGCACGAGTTGGCAGACACGCGTGCTACAGCGGTACGACGCGGTGTCAGCGTTCGCAGAGAGAAGAGAGTAACGCTGTGCGTCGTAGCGTGCCTGTGCGCGACAGCAGCCCGCTCTCTCGGTGATCCGACGTCGACGAGGATACGTTCGTATCGTATGCGGTACATGGTGGCCTAGGATTCGGCCGAGGCTTGGCCACCATGTAGACCGAAACGCAGACGGGAGCGTAGAGCGGAACGTAGAGTGGCGTAGGAGAGGGCGGAGGAGAGAAGGACGAGAAGGTCGGTAGATCGGAGTGGATGAAAGTGGATGAGAAGCGGTCGTTGGAGCGGCGCTGGATGGGGAGAGGTAGGCCCGAGTCGCGCAAGTGTGCGCCTTTATACGTACACGCGTACATCTGCGAGAAGTAGTTAGCCGACGCTTGGTGGTTGCGGCGTCGGGGTGGTGGCGGGCCGGGATCGACCCTGGGACCACACGGCATCATCCTCCAACCGTCAACGACCTGCTCGACCTAACCCTCCCTTCTCGTTCCTTCTCAATCGTCCACGTTCGCAAAACCTAGCTTCTCCCTCTAGCACCGCTTCATCGCTCCCACCAGTCGTCCGTGTACTCGCCTTCTCCTTATGCAACTCCTCTATCACGGGCAAATAAAGCCTGCATACCCGGCCTGAGAGTACTCCGATACCGATCCGGCGCGGTTCCACTCTCCCGCTTCGAGTTCTCGCGTGTGTCGAGTCGTTAAGGATCGCAGAGGGATTCGACGTTCCAGACGTCGTCGTCGCCGCGTCGTCTCGATCAGAGACGCACTCGTCGAGGATTTTTCCGTCGAGAGTTCGGTCGGATTGCGGCTCGCAGAACGAGGCCGGATTAACAGCGATCGAAATACGCCCGAAGAATGGCGACGCGTTATCATCAGGCTGTCGATGCTCGTAATTTCGGTCCTCGAGGTTCGGTCGTCGATAAAATCCTTTAAATCGGCTGTACGAATTCGAATCGTTCGAACCACGGAAAGCAACTCGATGTAAATGCGACTAGATCGGTCGTAGGTAAACGGTGTCTCGTTAACGGCCGTTTTAAATAATAAATCGTCGATAATAAACTTGTCGTTGGCGATTCTAGAAACTAAATGCGCGCACAGACGTTACATCCCCTCGATTCGATCGACGCATCGATGTCTTCCTATCGCTACGCAATTTATAACGGCAACGATTTCGAGCGGGTTGCAAGCTCGTTGCCGGTGATCGCGACTGTCGACAAAAGAGGACGGATAATTCGCTAGACCCACGCAGGCTAAACTAGGGAATTCGCCAGGGCATAGGATTTATCGTCGTTGCCGCGGAACGATCTCCGCGTAAGGTCCAGCGACGCCGAAGGCAAACCCGGAACACAGTTTGTCCGTATTCTTAACGAATCGATTCGTCTTTTCGAGAGATTCTCCTCGTTGGCGTAAGCGGAAACGCGCTCGATCGGTTACCTCTATTTTCGTTTTTTTCTCTGGGTAGCGCATCGAGCGAAAAGCGGGCGTGAGTGGCTTGACGGCTCGAGAGTCTGCGATCGAGGATTCCCGATGTTCTTCTCTGACGGATCGTCGATATACGTAGAACGCGACGAGGTCCAACTCGATGCCGCGTCGCGCGTTTCAGAGGATATCAGCCCTTTTCTCTCGCGATCCAGCAAGAAACGACGAGCCGAGCGAAGGAGGAGGTGTCAACCTCGACTGCGGTACCTGCGCCGACGACGCGATCCGAACGTAGCGATTGGAAGGTCGCTTTAAGCGTTAATTTGGCGATCTCGCGGTTGATCGAGATCGGTGTCGGGATCGGCGTAACACGCGCGTACGAGCGCATATTACGAGCGAAAGACGATTAAAAGGCTTCGCGCTCGTAACCGTGATACTGTCCGGGCATGGTTGTCCTTGGGTTTACGACGCCTGTCGCTCGAGATCCTATTGTGTCGAATCGATTATCCAACACTTTGCATCTGCTCCGATTAGTGCATCGTCGAGGAACAAAACAATGCAAGAACGATAAAGCATAGGATATATATTAAATGCTAAAGGATCGGGGCTTTGGCGCTACTTTGGCGGGGCTACTTTGGCGGCTTAAAAGAGACGAATACGTGGAATACGTCGATCGATCTCTCGTATCGAGGATACGGACTCTCGAACGTAAGACGGATCAAGTTTCTAGCCACGTTTCGAAAGGGCGAATAAATTGGAATTAACGCGGCTCGCTATAGGGCGAGTATACGGAAACCACGGGCTGCGATAATGTAACCCGTGGGATAACGGCTTCCGCGTAGGACTCGACGTACAATTGCCCTTTACAGTGTTCGCAGTGGAACACGATATGCGCACAGATCGGAGTGCGGCTTAATGCCAATTCACGGACAAAGGGTGACCGCGGACGAAAAAGAGAGCCACGGGATTCTTGGAGCGAGCGAGTTTCGGCCGGCTGCGCCGTTTCTTTCGACGTTGCTCTCTCGGTTCGGAGATAACAGCGCTGTGTGCCGCCGGACGATTAATAACCGACTCGAGATCTAGATACGAATAAGTATGAAAAGGTTGGATCTTAGTTTCGTCGTTCGAACGACCATATAACGCGACGTAGGACGTTACGATGTGAAACGAAGAATCCCTTTAAAATGGAAAATGCCGCGACACGGAACGACGCGATAGCCGACGTTGATGCAAAGCCGAAGGTACTTGACTCGATCGACGTCGAGTATCGCTCAAGGGAGATCGGTCATGAAGTAAGGGAAAGAGGAGCACTCGTACGATCCTCGTCCCCCGTGCGATTAAATATCGCAGGGGTGCGGTCGATGGAGATCGTAAGAAGAGTCGCGATAAAGCGAACGAAGCAGGCTTACGCCTGTAATCTTCGGAGGTACGTTAATATCGCGACTAAACGTCGTAACACACGAACTCCGGAGAAGAGGGTCGCAGTTATTAATCGGGCAGCGATAATCGCCGGCTCCACGATATCCAACGAATTCATCCGCCTCCTCGTCCGTCGATTCTCCGTCGTTCTTCGATCGTCGTTCTTAATTACGCGTCTCAGGGGGACGAGAGCAACGCGTATCGCCGCCACGCGTCGATCGACGAGGTATCGATTCGCTTCCGCGACCAGCGTCAAAGGCCGGGCCGACGAAACAACGTTATGCCACGCGTCGTGATTCGCGTTGCTCGGCGTCTTTCTCCGTGGGTCACGAAGCCGAAAGGGAGGAAAAACACGAGGGATCCGTGAAAAGGCGTCGTTGTTCGATCAGCGTGTGTCCAACGATAAGCGAAGCGACGATGTCGCGACCTTACGCCAACACGGGCAATTCCTTTTCCTCGGGTTTCTCGTTTTCTGGATGGACGATCCGGTCCGCAGTTTTTGATTCTCTACAGAGGAGTATACAAGTACTTGATTTGCAAAATGATTAGTTTAAAAGATATCTTAAATTTAACTTTTTTTATTT
The DNA here is from genome assembly GCF_051014615.1 of Bombus vancouverensis nearcticus. Classification (NCBI taxonomy): domain Eukaryota; kingdom Metazoa; phylum Arthropoda; class Insecta; order Hymenoptera; family Apidae; genus Bombus; species Bombus vancouverensis. Next base: position 75,923 of record NW_027468956.1, read on the forward strand.
TATTTTATTTTATTTCTTTTATTCCTTTTTTTATTTTATTTTACTTTTTTATTCTTTTTTTTTTATTATGTACCTTGCAATTCGTACAGCTGAACATTAAATTTAGTATTGTAGGACTTGTGTGAATGGGGAGGAAGGATAAGAGAGAGTTAACAAGATTTTAAGCTTTCATTAGTTTTTATTCACCTACAGTCTTCACTAAGAATATACAATTCAGTACTAATATATATAGAAAAATACAAATATCCACATAAAACTGTACATACAATCATACATACGAAACCATACATACAAAACCAGACATACAAAACCATACTTGACTAAGAATATACAATTCAGTAGTAACATGTATATAAAAAAAAATACAAATATCCACATAAAACTGTACATACAACCATACATACAAAACCATACATACAAGAATTATTATACTTAGAAAAAAAGAGTCTGGCAATAGTAGCGATTATTCGGGATCGAGGTATCCCAACTCCAGCCAGTATGCTGCCATATCTCTTGCGGATTCTCCCGGCTCTCGGTCCAGCAGCAACCTTGCAGTTATTGCTTCTCCTGGAGAAGGATCGATGTTGACTAGGCTCCCTGTCCGTCTCAACATGGTGAATTGGGCCACTCGATGTCTCTTCCCTTGGATCGGTTGTTCTCGTACACCTGGCAGAACGATTTTTCTAGCCCACGGTGCCATTTTTGCCAAATTACGGGGCAGCAGCCGTATTGAATCGAGACATTGCTCGCTCTCTAACCCCCAATCGATTAGAAAGACGATGTAGCCAGTCATGGTCCTTTGTAAAAGGATGGCTCTTTCCCAAGCGCTAGATTCCTTAAAATCTACTAGCACGGCGACTAGCATGCCTGTTCTTAAACTTTTCGCCTTCGGCAAGTACTCCACGGGATGTTCCATCATCTTCAAATTGAGTGTTTGGGTTATCTTCGGCCATCCAGCCAAACGAACCCACATGGTGGTAAGTGATTCGACTCGAACCACCCGGACGGGAACTCCTTCTCGGAACCGATCGTTTGTCTTTTGTAAAATCTCCATGGTTTACAAGATTTCGAAAAAATTTCGAATGTTAATGTTCGACTATACTGATCTGCCTAGTTTACGTGTCTAGGTCGGATGGTGCTGGCTCCGCCGGGAATCGGACCCCCTTTATATACCAGCAGCACCGACCTTGGAGAGGGCCCCCTTTATATATCAGCTGCACCGACCTTAGAGAGGACCCCTTTAAATATCAGCAGCACCGACCTTGGAGAGGACCCCCTTTATATATCAGCTGCACCGACCTTAGAGAGGACCCCTTTAAATATCAGCAGCACCGACCTTGGAGAGGTACTCGGTCACCGTTTAAGCTAAACGCACGTTTTCGTTTGTCTTGTTTCACACTTTTCTTGTCCTCGCAATATTTTATAACAGTGTTAACAATATATACAGGCAAAATATATAGTCTATTTTTGATACACAAGTGTCAGATATCAATTATTGCTTTCCGTTAAAATAAATATATCATTATTAGATGCTCTTTTTAACATTCCTATCCGCATCCTTACAATATTTTACAATTTTTAACCTAAAAATGTCGCTAGAAAATAGAAAACGAAAAACAATTTGAAAAGCACTAGCTCGCTTGAATGTGAAAATTGTGACGTGGGTGTATGTGCTTTGCCCTGCTTTAAAATATATCACACTCAATTGTATTATTAATTATTAAAGTAAATTATTAAAGTTCACGTATGTGTATCGTACCTTTAAGAAAAATTAACATTTAATTATCCAATGTGCTTGCGTAGAGAACAGCATTATCCGCCACATATTGCGGCGCAGTATCGTTTACGCGTAGTTCGCGTCAAACCCTGCCCTACGAAGGAACATCCCCGCATAAAATTCAATCGTACCTAAGACGTTAAACCGATCCTTTGCAAGTTTTCTTCAAAGAGATACGCTATACGAGTTGTTTGATTGATATCCGAAAAGTTTCTTTCTGTTTATGAGGAAATAATAGACGCACAATGTCATTTGCTTTATATCGTTTTGTCGCATTACGTACGATCCATTTTGTTCTATTGAGATAAACACCGAGACATTTCACAGACTTGGTTCACGTTTGTACGGAGGTGCATTATTGTAAAAACCACGTTTGCGAAAAAAGACATTTTTCGGACAACCTAATATATTTCATACGATGCTGTTGCCAAGAAATATTTATTAACGAAATGCTAAAAATTGTTAGTTGCAAACAAATACTAGGGGAAATTGTTTTATCCGCGTTTACACGCAGAAGAATTTTACTGCTCAATAATATTGCTATTGGAACGAACGAGCCGTTTCGCTAACATCGGAACAAAGTAGAAACGAATCGGTACTTATCAAGGAGAAAACTTTGTCCAGCGTGGGGAAAAGTTTAAGGACCGATGTCCCTCGATCCACGCTACAGACGGCCGATGAAACAAGGCGAATTAGCGGGAGATCGGGAGTAGAAGGCAGAACAAGCGGAATAGAAAAGGAATGGATACGTCAAGCTTCGGCCGTGCGATTTCGTATCACGTAGCGTTATCCCCTCGTAAAGTTGGCCACTCGTGCCACTAGCAGAAACTGTATGGCGGGCTCCGAGAGGATTTTAATCGCGCGACGGACGAACATATCGGTGAAATTACTGGAGAGCCCCGTCGACGTGCCTTTCGTTCCTGTCTGCCCCACGGCTCGGCTGCCACGGATCTAACAGATTTACCGGATCCAACGTGCCGGGTTACGAAACTTCGAAACTGGCTAGAATCGACTGCTAAGTTAATTGCCGGTCGCTCCCTCCCACCTACTCGTCTATCAGACGACTCCAACTAGTAACCGACGAGGAAACCGCTGATTTCAGGCGTAAATTCAGCTGAAAATCCGTAGCGTGGAACGATGAAAGAGGCCGCACGGAAGAAAACAGCCTGGCGATCAAAAGGCTGGAACGTGCTTTCAAACCCGAACGCTTAGCTGCGCCGCCCCGCACCGAGATCCACTCTGACTTTCGCCCTTTGTTGCGAATATGACAGCCCGTTCGCGCTTTACCCTCGACGATCGACGCCGACCACGCCTCTGCCGCCTGTTATTTCCCAACCGTCCACCGTTTTGCTCCCCTTCTTTTTCATTTTCTTCTTTCCCCTCTTCTCCTTTTATCCTCTTTTCCCTTCTTCTCTCGCCGAAGCGCCGCGTTTGCTGTCGAGTTCGGCTACGATTGGCAAACGCAAATCTTACGTGGACGCGCGTTACGCGCCACGATCGATTATATTTACAACAACGCCGGCCCGCGCGAGCGCTCGCTAACGGCGTCCAGAGCACGTAGGCAGCGCGGCGAATCGGTTCCTTCGTTCTGCCGCTGGTCGCGATAAAACTCGGTGTCTTTTTGCAACGAGGTAATTTTTGCGACAGCACGGGACGTTTGGAACGTTGCGAAAAGAAGGGGCGCGCACGCGGACGTTCGCGAGAAGCGAACAGCGGTGGCGAGGGTGTTTCGCGGATGTGGTCGACGGACCGTGAACGATTGCGAGCGCGGAATACGAGCGGAAGACGGAGGAAGCCCGCCTCGAACACCGACACCGTGATCGCTTCGCTAGGCAACGCCGCGCATCAAAATTGTAAATTTCCGAAGAAAGTCGCCGTGCTCGTTCCCGGGAGAGCAGATCCTTTCGTTTACGTTCTCGCGTACATCCGACTCTTTCGTATGGAGCGTGCCGCGTTTTCGTTTCTCGGCGCGAAGCTCGAACCTGGTGGACCCGGCGGAAATTTCCATCCAAAGTAGGAAGCGGCGGCGAACTCCGTCGAAACTTGGTTTCGCTCGGCGTTTCGAGCACGGCGTACGATTCGCGCCACGTCTGTGCTTGATACCCGGCTTTCGCACGAGTTGGCAGACACGCGTGCTACAGCGGTACGACGCGGTGTCAGCGTTCGCAGAGAGAAGAGAGTAACGCTGTGCGTCGTAGCGTGCCTGTGCGCGACAGCAGCCCGCTCCCTCGGTGATCCGACGTCGACGAGGATACGTTCGTATCGTATGCGGTACATGGTGGCCTAGGATTCGGCCGAGGCTTGGCCACCATGTAGACCGAAACGCAGACGGGAGCGTAGAGCGGAACGTAGAGTGGCGTAGGAGAGGGCGGAGGAGAGAAGGACGAGAAGGTCGGTAGATCGGAGTGGATGAAAGTGGATGAGAAGCGGTCGTTGGAGCGGCGCTGGATGGGGAGAGGTAGGCCCGAGTCGCGCAAGTGTGCGCCTTTATACGTACACGCGTACATCTGCGAGAAGTAGTTAGCCGACGCTTGGTGGTTGCGGCGTCGGGGTGGTGGCGGGCCGGGATCGACCCTGGGACCACACGGCATCATCCTCCAACCGTCAACGACCTGCTCGACCTAACCCTCCCTTCTCGTTCCTTCTCAATCGTCCACGTTCGCAAAACCTAGCTTCTCCCTCTAGCACCGCTTCATCGCTCCCACCAGTCGTCCGTGTACTCGCCTTCTCCTTATGCAACTCCTCTATCACGGGCAAATAAAGCCTGCATACCCGGCCTGAGAGTACTCCGATACCGATCCGGCGCGGTTCCACTCTCCCGCTTCGAGTTCTCGCGTGTGTCGAGTCGTTAAGGATCGCAGAGGGATTCGACGTTCCAGACGTCGTCGTCGCCGCGTCGTCTCGATCAGAGACGCACTCGTCGAGGATTTTTCCGTCGAGAGTTCGGTCGGATTGCGGCTCGCAGAACGAGGCCGGATTAACAGCGATCGAAATACGCCCGAAGAATGGCGACGCGTTATCATCAGGCTGTCGATGCTCGTAATTTCGGTCCTCGAGGTTCGGTCGTCGATAAAATCCTTTAAATCGGCTGTACGAATTCGAATCGTTCGAACCACGGAAAGCAACTCGATGTAAGTGCGACTAGATCGGTCGTAGGTAAACGGTGTCTCGTTAACGGCCGTTTTAAATAATAAATCGTCGATAATAAACTTGTCGTTGGCGATTCTAGAAACTAAATGCGCGCACAGACGTTACATCCCCTCGATTCGATCGACGCATCGATGTCTTCCTATCGCTACGCAATTTATAACGGCAACGATTTCGAGCGGGTTGCAAGCTCGTTGCCGGTGATCGCGACTGTCGACAAAAGAGGACGGATAATTCGCTAGACCCACGCAGGCTAAACTAGGGAATTCGCCAGGGCATAGGATTTATCGTCGTTGCCGCGGAACGATCTCCGCGTAAGGTCCAGCGACGCCGAAGGCAAACCCGGAACACAGTTTGTCCGTATTCTTAACGAATCGATTCGTCTTTTCGAGAGATTCTCCTCGTTGGCGTAAGCGGAAACGCGCTCGATCGGTTACCTCTATTTTCGTTTTTTTCTCTGGGTAGCGCATCGAGCGAAAAGCGGGCGTGAGTGGCTTGACGGCTCGAGAGTCTGCGATCGAGGATTCCCGATGTTCTTCTCTGACGGATCGTCGATATACGTAGAACGCGACGAGGTCCAACTCGATGCCGCGTCGCGCGTTTCAGAGGATATCAGCCCTTTTCTCTCGCGATCCAGCAAGAAACGACGAGCCGAGCGAAGGAGGAGGTGTCAACCTCGACTGCGGTACCTGCGCCGACGACGCGATCCGAACGTAGCGATTGGAAGGTCGCTTTAAGCGTTAATTTGGCGATCTCGCGGTTGATCGAGATCGGTGTCGGGATCGGCGTAACACGCGCGTACGAGCGCATATTACGAGCGAAAGACGATTAAAAGGCTTCGCGCTCGTAACCGTGATACTGTCCGGGCATGGTTGTCCTTGGGTTTACGACGCCTGTCGCTCGAGATCCTATTGTGTCGAATCGATTATCCAACACTTTGCATCTGCTCCGATTAGTGCATCGTCGAGGAACAAAACAATGCAAGAACGATAAAGCATAGGATATATATTAAATGCTAAAGGATCGGGGCTTTGGCGCTACTTTGGCGGGGCTACTTTGGCGGCTTAAAAGAGACGAATACGTGGAATACGTCGATCGATCTCTCGTATCGAGGATACGGACTCTCGAACGTAAGACGGATCAAGTTTCTAGCCACGTTTCGAAAGGGCGAATAAATTGGAATTAACGCGGCTCGCTATAGGGCGAGTATACGGAAACCACGGGCTGCGATAATGTAACCCGTGGGATAACGGCTTCCGCGTAGGACTCGACGTACAATTGCCCTTTACAGTGTTCGCAGTGGAACACGATATGCGCACAGATCGGGGTGCGGCTTAATGCCAATTCACGGACAAAGGGTGACCGCGGACGAAAAAGAGAGCCACGGGATTCTTGGAGCGAGCGAGTTTCGGCCGGCTGCGCCGTTTCTTTCGACGTTGCTCTCTCGGTTCGGAGATAACAGCGCTGTGTGCCGCCGGACGATTAATAACCGACTCGAGATCTAGATACGAATAAGTATGAAAAGGTTGGATCTTAGTTTCGTCGTTCGAACGACCATATAACGCGACGTAGGACGTTACGATGTGAAACGAAGAATCCCTTTAAAATGGAAAATGCCGCGACACGGAACGACGCGATAGCCGACGTTGATGCAAAGCCGAAGGTACTTGACTCGATCGACGTCGAGTATCGCTCAAGGGAGATCGGTCATGAAGTAAGGGAAAGAGGAGCACTCGTACGATCCTCGTCCCCCGTGCGATTAAATATCGCAGGGGTGCGGTCGATGGAGATCGTAAGAAGAGTCGCGATAAAGCGAACGAAGCAGGCTTACGCCTGTAATCTTCGGAGGTACGTTAATATCGCGACTAAACGTCGTAACACACGAACTCCGGAGAAGAGGGTCGCAGTTATTAATCGGGCAGCGATAATCGCCGGCTCCACGATATCCAACGAATTCATCCGCCTCCTCGTCCGTCGATTCTCCGTCGTTCTTCGATCGTCGTTCTTAATTACGCGTCTCAGGGGGACGAGAGCAACGCGTATCGCCGCCACGCGTCGATCGACGAGGTATCGATTCGCTTCCGCGACCAGCGTCAAAGGCCGGGCCGACGAAACAACGTTATGCCACGCGTCGTGATTCGCGTTGCTCGGCGTCTTTCTCCGTGGGTCACGAAGCCGAAAGGGAGGAAAAACACGAGGGATCCGTGAAAAGGCGTCGTTGTTCGATCAGCGTGTGTCCAACGATAAGCGAAGCGACGATGTCGCGACCTTACGCCAACACGGGCAATTCCTTTTCCTCGGGTTTCTCGTTTTCTGGATGGACGATCCGGTCCGCAGTTTTTGATTCTCTACAGAGGAGTATACAAGTACTTGATTTGCAAAATGATTAGTTTAAAAGATATCTTAAATTTAACTTTTTTTATTTTATTTTATTTTATTTCTTTTATTCCTTTTTTTATTTTATTTTACTTTTTTATTCTTTTTTTTTTATTATGTACCTTGCAATTCGTACAGCTGAACATTAAATTTAGTATTGTAGGACTTGTGTGAATGGGGAGGAAGGATAAGAGAGAGTTAACAAGATTTTAAGCTTTCATTAGTTTTTATTCACCTACAGTCTTCACTAAGAATATACAATTCAGTACTAATATATATAGAAAAATACAAATATCCACATAAAACTGTACATACAATCATACATACGAAACCATACATACAAAACCAGACATACAAAACCATACTTGACTAAGAATATACAATTCAGTAGTAACATATATATAAAAAAAAATACAAATATCCACATAAAACTGTACATACAACCATACATACAAAACCATACATACAAGAATTATTATACTTAGAAAAAAAGAGTCTGGCAATAGTAGCGATTATTCGGGATCGAGGTATCCCAACTCCAGCCAGTATGCTGCCATATCTCTTGCGGATTCTCCCGGCTCTCGGTCCAGCAGCAACCTTGCAGTTATTGCTTCTCCTGGAGAAGGATCGATGTTGACTAGGCTCCCTGTCCGTCTCAACATGGTGAATTGGGCCACTCGATGTCTCTTCCCTTGGATCGGTTGTTCTCGTACACCTGGCAGAACGATTTTTCTAGCCCACGGTGCCATTTTTGCCAAATTACGGGGCAGCAGCCGTATTGAATCGAGACATTGCTCGCTCTCTAACCCCCAATCGATTAGAAAGACGATGTAGCCAGTCATGGTCCTTTGTAAAAGGATGGCTCTTTCCCAAGCGCTAGATTCCTTAAAATCTACTAGCACGGCGACTAGCATGCCTGTTCTTAAACTTTTCGCCTTCGGCAAGTACTCCACGGGATGTTCCATCATCTTCAAATTGAGTGTTTGGGTTATCTTCGGCCATCCAGCCAAACGAACCCACATGGTGGTAAGTGATTCGACTCGAACCACCCGGACGGGAACTCCTTCTCGGAACCGATCGTTTGTCTTTTGTAAAATCTCCATGGTTTACAAGATTTCGAAAAAATTTCGAATGTTAATGTTCGACTATACTGATCTGCCTAGTTTACGTGTCTAGGTCGGATGGTGCTGGCTCCGCCGGGAATCGGACCCCCTTTATATACCAGCAGCACCGACCTTGGAGAGGGCCCCCTTTATATATCAGCTGCACCGACCTTAGAGAGGACCCCTTTAAATATCAGCAGCACCGACCTTGGAGAGGACCCCCTTTATATATCAGCTGCACCGACCTTAGAGAGGACCCCTTTAAATATCAGCAGCACCGACCTTGGAGAGGTACTCGGTCACCGTTTAAGCTAAACGCACGTTTTCGTTTGTCTTGTTTCACACTTTTCTTGTCCTCGCAATATTTTATAACAGTGTTAACAATATATACAGGCAAAATATATAGTCTATTTTTGATACACAAGTGTCAGATATCAATTATTGCTTTCCGTTAAAATAAATATATCATTATTAGATGCTCTTTTTAACATTCCTATCCGCATCCTTACAATATTTTACAATTTTTAACCTAAAAATGTCGCTAGAAAATAGAAAACGAAAAACAATTTGAAAAGCACTAGCTCGCTTGAATGTGAAAATTGTGACGTGGGTGTATGTGCTTTGCCCTGCTTTAAAATATATCACACTCAATTGTATTATTAATTATTAAAGTAAATTATTAAAGTTCACGTATGTGTATCGTACCTTTAAGAAAAATTAACATTTAATTATCCAATGTGCTTGCGTAGAGAACAGCATTATCCGCCACATATTGCGGCGCAGTATCGTTTACGCGTAGTTCGCGTCAAACCCTGCCCTACGAAGGAACATCCCCGCATAAAATTCAATCGTACCTAAGACGTTAAACCGATCCTTTGCAAGTTTTCTTCAAAGAGATACGCTATACGAGTTGTTTGATTGATATCCGAAAAGTTTCTTTCTGTTTATGAGGAAATAATAGACGCACAATGTCATTTGCTTTATATCGTTTTGTCGCATTACGTACGATCCATTTTGTTCTATTGAGATAAACACCGAGACATTTCACAGACTTGGTTCACGTTTGTACGGAGGTGCATTATTGTAAAAACCACGTTTGCGAAAAAAGACATTTTTCGGACAACCTAATATATTTCATACGATGCTGTTGCCAAGAAATATTTATTAACGAAATGCTAAAAATTGTTAGTTGCAAACAAATACTAGGGGAAATTGTTTTATCCGCGTTTACACGCAGAAGAATTTTACTGCTCAATAATATTGCTATTGGAACGAACGAGCCGTTTCGCTAACATCGGAACAAAGTAGAAACGAATCGGTACTTATCAAGGAGAAAACTTTGTCCAGCGTGGGGAAAAGTTTAAGGACCGATGTCCCTCGATCCACGCTACAGACGGCCGATGAAACAAGGCGAATTAGCGGGAGATCGGGAGTAGAAGGCAGAACAAGCGGAATAGAAAAGGAATGGATACGTCAAGCTTCGGCCGTGCGATTTCGTATCACGTAGCGTTATCCCCTCGTAAAGTTGGCCACTCGTGCCACTAGCAGAAACTGTATGGCGGGCTCCGAGAGGATTTTAATCGCGCGACGGACGAACATATCGGTGAAATTACTGGAGAGCCCCGTCGACGTGCCTTTCGTTCCTGTCTGCCCCACGGCTCGGCTGCCACGGATCTAACAGATTTACCGGATCCAACGTGCCGGGTTACGAAACTTCGAAACTGGCTAGAATCGACTGCTAAGTTAATTGCCGGTCGCTCCCTCCCACCTACTCGTCTATCAGACGACTCCAACTAGTAACCGACGAGGAAACCGCTGATTTCAGGCGTAAATTCAGCTGAAAATCCGTAGCGTGGAACGATGAAAGAGGCCGCACGGAAGAAAACAGCCTGGCGATCAAAAGGCTGGAACGTGCTTTCAAACCCGAACGCTTAGCTGCGCCGCCCCGCACCGAGATCCACTCTGACTTTCGCCCTTTGTTGCGAATATGACAGCCCGTTCGCGCTTTACCCTCGACGATCGACGCCGACCACGCCTCTGCCGCCTGTTATTTCCCAACCGTCCACCGTTTTGCTCCCCTTCTTTTTCATTTTCTTCTTTCCCCTCTTCTCCTTTTATCCTCTTTTCCCTTCTTCTCTCGCCGAAGCGCCGCGTTTGCTGTCGAGTTCGGCTACGATTGGCAAACGCAAATCTTACGTGGACGCGCGTTACGCGCCACGATCGATTATATTTACAACAACGCCGGCCCGCGCGAGCGCTCGCTAACGGCGTCCAGAGCACGTAGGCAGCGCGGCGAATCGGTTCCTTCGTTCTGCCGCTGGTCGCGATAAAACTCGGTGTCTTTTTGCAACGAGGTAATTTTTGCGACAGCACGGGACGTTTGGAACGTTGCGAAAAGAAGGGGCGCGCACGCGGACGTTCGCGAGAAGCGAACAGCGGTGGCGAGGGTGTTTCGCGGATGTGGTCGACGGACCGTGAACGATTGCGAGCGCGGAATACGAGCGGAAGACGGAGGAAGCCCGCCTCGAACACCGACACCGTGATCGCTTCGCTAGGCAACGCCGCGCATCAAAATTGTAAATTTCCGAAGAAAGTCGCCGTGCTCGTTCCCGGGAGAGCAGATCCTTTCGTTTACGTTCTCGCGTACATCCGACTCTTTCGTATGGAGCGTGCCGCGTTTTCGTTTCTCGGCGCGAAGCTCGAACCTGGTGAACCCGGCGGAAATTTCCATCCAAAGTAGGAAGCGGCGGCGAACTCCGTCGAAACTTGGTTTCGCTCGGCGTTTCGAGCACGGCGTACGATTCGCGCCACGTCTGTGCTTGATACCCGGCTTTCGCACGAGTTGGCAGACACGCGTGCTACAGCGGTACGACGCGGTGTCAGCGTTCGCAGAGAGAAGAGAGTAACGCTGTGCGTCGTAGCGTGCCTGTGCGCGACAGCAGCCCGCTCTCTCGGTGATCCGACGTCGACGAGGATACGTTCGTATCGTATGCGGTACATGGTGGCCTAGGATTCGGCCGAGGCTTGGCCACCATGCAGACCGAAACGCAGACGGGAGCGTAGAGCGGAACGTAGAGTGGCGTAGGAGAGGGCGGAGGAGAGAAGGACGAGAAGGTCGGTAGATCGGAGTGGATGAAAGTGGATGAGAAGCGGTCGTTGGAGCGGCGCTGGATGGGGAGAGGTAGGCCCGAGTCGCGCAAGTGTGCGCCTTTATACGTACACGCGTACATCTGCGAGAAGTAGTTAGCCGACGCTTGGTGGTTGCGGCGTCGGGGTGGTGGCGGGCCGGGATCGACCCTGGGACCACACGGCATCATCCTCCAACCGTCAACGACCTGCTCGACCTAACCCTCCCTTCTCGTTCCTTCTCAATCGTCCACGTTCGCAAAACCTAGCTTCTCCCTCTAGCACCGCTTCATCGCTCCCACCAGTCGTCCGTGTACTCGCCTTCTCCTTATGCAACTCCTCTATCACGGGCAAATAAAGCCTGCATACCCGGCCTGAGAGTACTCCGATACCGATCCGGCGCGGTTCCACTCTCCCGCTTCGAGTTCTCGCGTGTGTCGAGTCGTTAAGGATCGCAGAGGGATTCGACGTTCCAGACGTCGTCGTCGCCGCGTCGTCTCGATCAGAGACGCACTCGTCGAGGATTTTTCCGTCGAGAGTTCGGTCGGATTGCGGCTCGCAGAACGAGGCCGGATTAACAGCGATCGAAATACGCCCGAAGAATGGCGACGCGTTATCATCAGGCTGTCGATGCTCGTAATTTCGGTCCTCGAGGTTCGGTCGTCGATAAAATCCTTTAAATCGGCTGTACGAATTCGAATCGTTCGAACCACGGAAAGCAACTCGATGTAAGTGCGACTAGATCGGTCGTAGGTAAACGGTGTCTCGTTAACGGCCGTTTTAAATAATAAATCGTCGATAATAAACTTGTCGTTGGCGATTCTAGAAACTAAATGCGCGCACAGACGTTACATCCCCTCGATTCGATCGACGCATCGATGTCTTCCTATCGCTACGCAATTTATAACGGCAACGATTTCGAGCGGGTTGCAAGCTCGTTGCCGGTGATCGCGACTGTCGACAAAAGAGGACGGATAATTCGCTAGACCCACGCAGGCTAAACTAGGGAATTCGCCAGGGCATAGGATTTATCGTCGTTGCCGCGGAACGATCTCCGCGTAAGGTCCAGCGACGCCGAAGGCAAACCCGGAACACAGTTTGTCCGTATTCTTAACGAATCGATTCGTCTTTTCGAGAGATTCTCCTCGTTGGCGTAAGCGGAAACGCGCTCGATCGGTTACCTCTATTTTCGTTTTTTTCTCTGGGTAGCGCATCGAGCGAAAAGCGGGCGTGAGTGGCTTGACGGCTCGAGAGTCTGCGATCGAGGATTCCCGATGTTCTTCTCTGACGGATCGTCGATATACGTAGAACGCGACGAGGTCCAACTCGATGCCGCGTCGCGCGTTTCAGAGGATATCAGCCCTTTTCTCTCGCGATCCAGCAAGAAACGACGAGCCGAGCGAAGGAGGAGGTGTCAACCTCGACTGCGGTACCTGCGCCGACGACGCGATCCGAACGTAGCGATTGGAAGGTCGCTTTAAGCGTTAATTTGGCGATCTCGCGGTTGATCGAGATCGGTGTCGGGATCGGCGTAACACGCGCGTACGAGCGCATATTACGAGCGAAAGACGATTAAAAGGCTTCGCGCTCGTAACCGTGATACTGTCCGGGCATGGTTGTCCTTGGGTTTACGACGCCTGTCGCTCGAGATCCTATTGTGTCGAATCGATTATCCAACACTTTGCATCTGCTCCGATTAGTGCATCGTCGAGGAACAAAACAATGCAAGAACGATAAAGCATAGGATATATATTAAATGCTAAAGGATCGGGGCTTTGGCGCTACTTTGGCGGGGCTACTTTGGCGGCTTAAAAGAGACGAATACGTGGAATACGTCGATCGATCTCTCGTATCGAGGATACGGACTCTCGAACGTAAGACGGATCAAGTTTCTAGCCACGTTTCGAAAGGGCGAATAAATTGGAATTAACGCGGCTCGCTATAGGGCGAGTATACGGAAACCACGGGCTGCGATAATGTAACCCGTGGGATAACGGCTTCCGCGTAGGACTCGACGTACAATTGCCCTTTACAGTGTTCGCAGTGGAACACGATATGCGCACAGATCGGGGTGCGGCTTAATGCCAATTCACGGACAAAGGGTGACCGCGGACGAAAAAGAGAGCCACGGGATTCTTGGAGCGAGCGAGTTTCGGCCGGCTGCGCCGTTTCTTTCGACGTTGCTCTCTCGGTTCGGAGATAACAGCGCTGTGTGCCGCCGGACGATTAATAACCGACTCGAGATCTAGATACGAATAAGTATGAAAAGGTTGGATCTTAGTTTCGTCGTTCGAACGACCATATAACGCGACGTAGGACGTTACGATGTGAAACGAAGAATCCCTTTAAAATGGAAAATGCCGCGACACGGAACGACGCGATAGCCGACGTTGATGCAAAGCCGAAGGTACTTGACTCGATCGACGTCGAGTATCGCTCAAGGGAGATCGGTCATGAAGTAAGGGAAAGAGGAGCACTCGTACGATCCTCGTCCCCCGTGCGATTAAATATCGCAGGGGTGCGGTCGATGGAGATCGTAAGAAGAGTCGCGATAAAGCGAACGAAGCAGGCTTACGCCTGTAATCTTCGGAGGTACGTTAATATCGCGACTAAACGTCGTAACACACGAACTCCGGAGAAGAGGGTCGCAGTTATTAATCGGGCAGCGATAATCGCCGGCTCCACGATATCCAACGAATTCATCCGCCTCCTCGTCCGTCGATTCTCCGTCGTTCTTCGATCGTCGTTCTTAATTACGCGTCTCAGGGGGACGAGAGCAACGCGTATCGCCGCCACGCGTCGATCGACGAGGTATCGATTCGCTTCCGCGACCAGCGTCAAAGGCCGGGCCGACGAAACAACGTTATGCCACGCGTCGTGATTCGCGTTGCTCGGCGTCTTTCTCCGTGGGTCACGAAGCCGAAAGGGAGGAAAAACACGAGGGATCCGTGAAAAGGCGTCGTTGTTCGATCAGCGTGTGTCCAACGATAAGCGAAGCGACGATGTCGCGACCTTACGCCAACACGGGCAATTCCTTTTCCTCGGGTTTCTCGTTTTCTGGATGGACGATCCGGTCCGCAGTTTTTGATTCTCTACAGAGGAGTATACAAGTACTTGATTTGCAAAATGATTAGTTTAAAAGATATCTTAAATTTAACTTTTTTTATTTTATTTTATTTTATTTCTTTTATTCCTTTTTTTATTTTATTTTACTTTTTTATTCTTTTTTTTTTATTATGTACCTTGCAATTCGTACAGCTGAACATTAAATTTAGTATTGTAGGACTTGTGTGAATGGGGAGGAAGGATAAGAGAGAGTTAACAAGATTTTAAGCTTTCATTAGTTTTTATTCACCTACAGTCTTCACTAAGAATATACAATTCAGTACTAATATATATAGAAAAATACAAATATCCACATAAAACTGTACATACAATCATACATACGAAACCATACATACAAAACCAGACATACAAAACCATACTTGACTAAGAATATACAATTCAGTAGTAACATATATATAAAAAAAAATACAAATATCCACATAAAACTGTACATACAACCATACATACAAAACCATACATACAAGAATTATTATACTTAGAAAAAAAGAGTCTGGCAATAGTAGCGATTATTCGGGATCGAGGTATCCCAACTCCAGCCAGTATGCTGCCATATCTCTTGCGGATTCTCCCGGCTCTCGGTCCAGCAGCAACCTTGCAGTTATTGCTTCTCCTGGAGAAGGATCGATGTTGACTAGGCTCCCTGTCCGTCTCAACATGGTGAATTGGGCCACTCGATGTCTCTTCCCTTGGATCGGTTGTTCTCGTACACCTGGCAGAACGATTTTTCTAGCCCACGGTGCCATTTTTGCCAAATTACGGGGCAGCAGCCGTATTGAATCGAGACATTGCTCGCTCTCTAACCCCCAATCGATTAGAAAGACGATGTAGCCAGTCATGGTCCTTTGTAAAAGGATGGCTCTTTCCCAAGCGCTAGATTCCTTAAAATCTACTAGCACGGCGACTAGCATGCCTGTTCTTAAACTTTTCGCCTTCGGCAAGTACTCCACGGGATGTTCCATCATCTTCAAATTGAGTGTTTGGGTTATCTTCGGCCATCCAGCCAAACGAACCCACATGGTGGTAAGTGATTCGACTCGAACCACCCGGACGGGAACTCCTTCTCGGAACCGATCGTTTGTCTTTTGTAAAATCTCCATGGTTTACAAGATTTCGAAAAAATTTCGAATGTTAATGTTCGACTATACTGATCTGCCTAGTTTACGTGTCTAGGTCGGATGGTGCTGGCTCCGCCGGGAATCGGACCCCCTTTATATACCAGCAGCACCGACCTTGGAGAGGGCCCCCTTTATATATCAGCTGCACCGACCTTAGAGAGGACCCCTTTAAATATCAGCAGCACCGACCTTGGAGAGGACCCCCTTTATATATCAGCTGCACCGACCTTAGAGAGGACCCCTTTAAATATCAGCAGCACCGACCTTGGAGAGGTACTCGGTCACCGTTTAAGCTAAACGCACGTTTTCGTTTGTCTTGTTTCACACTTTTCTTGTCCTCGCAATATTTTATAACAGTGTTAACAATATATACAGGCAAAATATATAGTCTATTTTTGATACACAAGTGTCAGATATCAATTATTGCTTTCCGTTAAAATAAATATATCATTATTAGATGCTCTTTTTAACATTCCTATCCGCATCCTTACAATATTTTACAATTTTTAACCTAAAAATGTCGCTAGAAAATAGAAAACGAAAAACAATTTGAAAAGCACTAGCTCGCTTGAATGTGAAAATTGTGACGTGGGTGTATGTGCTTTGCCCTGCTTTAAAATATATCACACTCAATTGTATTATTAATTATTAAAGTAAATTATTAAAGTTCACGTATGTGTATCGTACCTTTAAGAAAAATTAACATTTAATTATCCAATGTGCTTGCGTAGAGAACAGCATTATCCGCCACATATTGCGGCGCAGTATCGTTTACGCGTAGTTCGCGTCAAACCCTGCCCTACGAAGGAACATCCCCGCATAAAATTCAATCGTACCTAAGACGTTAAACCGATCCTTTGCAAGTTTTCTTCAAAGAGATACGCTATACGAGTTGTTTGATTGATATCCGAAAAGTTTCTTTCTGTTTATGAGGAAATAATAGACGCACAATGTCATTTGCTTTATATCGTTTTGTCGCATTACGTACGATCCATTTTGTTCTATTGAGATAAACACCGAGACATTTCACAGACTTGGTTCACGTTTGTACGGAGGTGCATTATTGTAAAAACCACGTTTGCGAAAAAAGACATTTTTCGGACAACCTAATATATTTCATACGATGCTGTTGCCAAGAAATATTTATTAACGAAATGCTAAAAATTGTTAGTTGCAAACAAATACTAGGGGAAATTGTTTTATCCGCGTTTACACGCAGAAGAATTTTACTGCTCAATAATATTGCTATTGGAACGAACGAGCCGTTTCGCTAACATCGGAACAAAGTAGAAACGAATCGGTACTTATCAAGGAGAAAACTTTGTCCAGCGTGGGGAAAAGTTTAAGGACCGATGTCCCTCGATCCACGCTACAGACGGCCGATGAAACAAGGCGAATTAGCGGGAGATCGGGAGTAGAAGGCAGAACAAGCGGAATAGAAAAGGAATGGATACGTCAAGCTTCGGCCGTGCGATTTCGTATCACGTAGCGTTATCCCCTCGTAAAGTTGGCCACTCGTGCCACTAGCAGAAACTGTATGGCGGGCTCCGAGAGGATTTTAATCGCGCGACGGACGAACATATCGGTGAAATTACTGGAGAGCCCCGTCGACGTGCCTTTCGTTCCTGTCTGCCCCACGGCTCGGCTGCCACGGATCTAACAGATTTACCGGATCCAACGTGCCGGGTTACGAAACTTCGAAACTGGCTAGAATCGACTGCTAAGTTAATTGCCGGTCGCTCCCTCCCACCTACTCGTCTATCAGACGACTCCAACTAGTAACCGACGAGGAAACCGCTGATTTCAGGCGTAAATTCAGCTGAAAATCCGTAGCGTGGAACGATGAAAGAGGCCGCACGGAAGAAAACAGCCTGGCGATCAAAAGGCTGGAACGTGCTTTCAAACCCGAACGCTTAGCTGCGCCGCCCCGCACCGAGATCCACTCTGACTTTCGCCCTTTGTTGCGAATATGACAGCCCGTTCGCGCTTTACCCTCGACGATCGACGCCGACCACGCCTCTGCCGCCTGTTATTTCCCAACCGTCCACCGTTTTGCTCCCCTTCTTTTTCATTTTCTTCTTTCCCCTCTTCTCCTTTTATCCTCTTTTCCCTTCTTCTCTCGCCGAAGCGCCGCGTTTGCTGTCGAGTTCGGCTACGATTGGCAAACGCAAATCTTACGTGGACGCGCGTTACGCGCCACGATCGATTATATTTACAACAACGCCGGCCCGCGCGAGCGCTCGCTAACGGCGTCCAGAGCACGTAGGCAGCGCGGCGAATCGGTTCCTTCGTTCTGCCGCTGGTCGCGATAAAACTCGGTGTCTTTTTGCAACGAGGTAATTTTTGCGACAGCACGGGACGTTTGGAACGTTGCGAAAAGAAGGGGCGCGCACGCGGACGTTCGCGAGAAGCGAACAGCGGTGGCGAGGGTGTTTCGCGGATGTGGTCGACGGACCGTGAACGATTGCGAGCGCGGAATACGAGCGGAAGACGGAGGAAGCCCGCCTCGAACACCGACACCGTGATCGCTTCGCTAGGCAACGCCGCGCATCAAAATTGTAAATTTCCGAAGAAAGTCGCCGTGCTCGTTCCCGGGAGAGCAGATCCTTTCGTTTACGTTCTCGCGTACATCCGACTCTTTCGTATGGAGCGTGCCGCGTTTTCGTTTCTCGGCGCGAAGCTCGAACCTGGTGGACCCGGCGGAAATTTCCATCCAAAGTAGGAAGCGGCGGCGAACTCCGTCGAAACTTGGTTTCGCTCGGCGTTTCGAGCACGGCGTACGATTCGCGCCACGTCTGTGCTTGATACCCGGCTTTCGCACGAGTTGGCAGACACGCGTGCTACAGCGGTACGACGCGGTGTCAGCGTTCGCAGAGAGAAGAGAGTAATGCTGTGCGTCGTAGCGTGCCTGTGCGCGACAGCAGCCCGCTCTCTCGGTGATCCGACGTCGACGAGGATACGTTCGTATCGTATGCGGTACATGGTGGCCTAGGATTCGGCCGAGGCTTGGCCACCATGTA
This sequence comes from Bombus vancouverensis nearcticus, assembly GCF_051014615.1. NCBI lineage: Eukaryota > Metazoa > Arthropoda > Insecta > Hymenoptera > Apidae > Bombus > Bombus vancouverensis. Next base: position 94,713 of record NW_027468956.1, read on the forward strand.
GACCGAAACGCAGACGGGAGCGTAGAGCGGAACGTAGAGTGGCGTAGGAGAGGGCGGAGGAGAGAAGGACGAGAAGGTCGGTAGATCGGAGTGGATGAAAGTGGATGAGAAGCGGTCGTTGGAGCGGCGCTGGATGGGGAGAGGTAGGCCCGAGTCGCGCAAGTGTGCGCCTTTATACGTACACGCGTATATCTGCGAGAAGTAGTTAGCCGACGCTTGGTGGTTGCGGCGTCGGGGTGGTGGCGGGCCGGGATCGACCCTGGGACCACACGGCATCATCCTCCAACCGTCAACGACCTGCTCGACCTAACCCTCCCTTCTCGTTCCTTCTCAATCGTCCACGTTCGCAAAACCTAGCTTCTCCCTCTAGCACCGCTTCATCGCTCCCACCAGTCGTCCGTGTACTCGCCTTCTCCTTATGCAACTCCTCTATCACGGGCAAATAAAGCCTGCATACCCGGCCTGAGAGTACTCCGATACCGATCCGGCGCGGTTCCACCCTCCCGCTTCGAGTTCTCGCGTGTGTCGAGTCGTTAAGGATCGCAGAGGGATTCGACGTTCCAGACGTCGTCGTCGCCGCGTCGTCTCGATCAGAGACGCACTCGTCGAGGATTTTTCCGTCGAGAGTTCGGTCGGATTGCGGCTCGCAGAACGAGGCCGGATTAACAGCGATCGAAATACGCCCGAAGAATGGCGACGCGTTATCATCAGGCTGTCGATGCTCGTAATTTCGGTCCTCGAGGTTCGGTCGTCGATAAAATCCTTTAAATCGGCTGTACGAATTCGAATCGTTCGAACCACGGAAAGCAACTCGATGTAAATGCGACTAGATCGGTCGTAGGTAAACGGTGTCTCGTTAACGGCCGTTTTAAATAATAAATCGTCGATAATAAACTTGTCGTTGGCGATTCTAGAAACTAAATGCGCGCACAGACGTTACATCCCCTCGATTCGATCGACGCATCGATGTCTTCCTATCGCTACGCAATTTATAACGGCAACGATTTCGAGCGGGTTGCAAGCTCGTTGCCGGTGATCGCGACTGTCGACAAAAGAGGACGGATAATTCGCTAGACCCACGCAGGCTAAACTAGGGAATTCGCCAGGGCATAGGATTTATCGTCGTTGCCGCGGAACGATCTCCGCGTAAGGTCCAGCGACGCCGAAGGCAAACCCGGAACACAGTTTGTCCGTATTCTTAACGAATCGATTCGTCTTTTCGAGAGATTCTCCTCGTTGGCGTAAGCGGAAACGCGCTCGATCGGTTACCTCTATTTTCGTTTTTTTCTCTGGGTAGCGCATCGAGCGAAAAGCGGGCGTGAGTGGCTTGACGGCTCGAGAGTCTGCGATCGAGGATTCCCGATGTTCTTCTCTGACGGATCGTCGATATACGTAGAACGCGACGAGGTCCAACTCGATGCCGCGTCGCGCGTTTCAGAGGATATCAGCCCTTTTCTCTCGCGATCCAGCAAGAAACGACGAGCCGAGCGAAGGAGGAGGTGTCAACCTCGACTGCGGTACCTGCGCCGACGACGCGATCCGAACGTAGCGATTGGAAGGTCGCTTTAAGCGTTAATTTGGCGATCTCGCGGTTGATCGAGATCGGTGTCGGGATCGGCGTAACACGCGCGTACGAGCGCATATTACGAGCGAAAGACGATTAAAAGGCTTCGCGCTCGTAACCGTGATACTGTCCGGGCATGGTTGTCCTTGGGTTTACGACGCCTGTCGCTCGAGATCCTATTGTGTCGAATCGATTATCCAACACTTTGCATCTGCTCCGATTAGTGCATCGTCGAGGAACAAAACAATGCAAGAACGATAAAGCATAGGATATATATTAAATGCTAAAGGATCGGGGCTTTGGCGCTACTTTGGCGGGGCTACTTTGGCGGCTTAAAAGAGACGAATACGTGGAATACGTCGATCGATCTCTCGTATCGAGGATACGGACTCTCGAACGTAAGACGGATCAAGTTTCTAGCCACGTTTCGAAAGGGCGAATAAATTGGAATTAACGCGGCTCGCTATAGGGCGAGTATACGGAAACCACGGGCTGCGATAATGTAACCCGTGGGATAACGGCTTCCGCGTAGGACTCGACGTACAATTGCCCTTTACAGTGTTCGCAGTGGAACACGATATGCGCACAGATCGGGGTGCGGCTTAATGCCAATTCACGGACAAAGGGTGACCGCGGACGAAAAAGAGAGCCACGGGATTCTTGGAGCGAGCGAGTTTCGGCCGGCTGCGCCGTTTCTTTCGACGTTGCTCTCTCGGTTCGGAGATAACAGCGCTGTGTGCCGCCGGACGATTAATAACCGACTCGAGATCTAGATACGAATAAGTATGAAAAGGTTGGATCTTAGTTTCGTCGTTCGAACGACCATATAACGCGACGTAGGACGTTACGATGTGAAACGAAGAATCCCTTTAAAATGGAAAATGCCGCGACACGGAACGACGCGATAGCCGACGTTGATGCAAAGCCGAAGGTACTTGACTCGATCGACGTCGAGTATCGCTCAAGGGAGATCGGTCATGAAGTAAGGGAAAGAGGAGCACTCGTACGATCCTCGTCCCCCGTGCGATTAAATATCGCAGGGGTGCGGTCGATGGAGATCGTAAGAAGAGTCGCGATAAAGCGAACGAAGCAGGCTTACGCCTGTAATCTTCGGAGGTACGTTAATATCGCGACTAAACGTCGTAACACACGAACTCCGGAGAAGAGGGTCGCAGTTATTAATCGGGCAGCGATAATCGCCGGCTCCACGATATCCAACGAATTCATCCGCCTCCTCGTCCGTCGATTCTCCGTCGTTCTTCGATCGTCGTTCTTAATTACGCGTCTCAGGGGGACGAGAGCAACGCGTATCGCCGCCACGCGTCGATCGACGAGGTATCGATTCGCTTCCGCGACCAGCGTCAAAGGCCGGGCCGACGAAACAACGTTATGCCACGCGTCGTGATTCGCGTTGCTCGGCGTCTTTCTCCGTGGGTCACGAAGCCGAAAGGGAGGAAAAACACGAGGGATCCGTGAAAAGGCGTCGTTGTTCGATCAGCGTGTGTCCAACGATAAGCGAAGCGACGATGTCGCGACCTTACGCCAACACGGGCAATTCCTTTTCCTCGGGTTTCTCGTTTTCTGGATGGACGATCCGGTCCGCAGTTTTTGATTCTCTACAGAGGAGTATACAAGTACTTGATTTGCAAAATGATTAGTTTAAAAGATATCTTAAATTTAACTTTTTTTATTTTATTTTATTTTATTTCTTTTATTCCTTTTTTTATTTTATTTTACTTTTTTATTCTTTTTTTTTTATTATGTACCTTGCAATTCGTACAGCTGAACATTAAATTTAGTATTGTAGGACTTGTGTGAATGGGGAGGAAGGATAAGAGAGAGTTAACAAGATTTTAAGCTTTCATTAGTTTTTATTCACCTACAGTCTTCACTAAGAATATACAATTCAGTACTAATATATATAGAAAAATACAAATATCCACATAAAACTGTACATACAATCATACATACGAAACCATACATACAAAACCAGACATACAAAACCATACTTGACTAAGAATATACAATTCAGTAGTAACATATATATAAAAAAAAATACAAATATCCACATAAAACTGTACATACAACCATACATACAAAACCATACATACAAGAATTATTATACTTAGAAAAAAAGAGTCTGGCAATAGTAGCGATTATTCGGGATCGAGGTATCCCAACTCCAGCCAGTATGCTGCCATATCTCTTGCGGATTCTCCCGGCTCTCGGTCCAGCAGCAACCTTGCAGTTATTGCTTCTCCTGGAGAAGGATCGATGTTGACTAGGCTCCCTGTCCGTCTCAACATGGTGAATTGGGCCACTCGATGTCTCTTCCCTTGGATCGGTTGTTCTCGTACACCTGGCAGAACGATTTTTCTAGCCCACGGTGCCATTTTTGCCAAATTACGGGGCAGCAGCCGTATTGAATCGAGACATTGCTCGCTCTCTAACCCCCAATCGATTAGAAAGACGATGTAGCCAGTCATGGTCCTTTGTAAAAGGATGGCTCTTTCCCAAGCGCTAGATTCCTTAAAATCTACTAGCACGGCGACTAGCATGCCTGTTCTTAAACTTTTCGCCTTCGGCAAGTACTCCACGGGATGTTCCATCATCTTCAAATTGAGTGTTTGGGTTATCTTCGGCCATCCAGCCAAACGAACCCACATGGTGGTAAGTGATTCGACTCGAACCACCCGGACGGGAACTCCTTCTCGGAACCGATCGTTTGTCTTTTGTAAAATCTCCATGGTTTACAAGATTTCGAAAAAATTTCGAATGTTAATGTTCGACTATACTGATCTGCCTAGTTTACGTGTCTAGGTCGGATGGTGCTGGCTCCGCCGGGAATCGGACCCCCTTTATATACCAGCAGCACCGACCTTGGAGAGGGCCCCCTTTATATATCAGCTGCACCGACCTTAGAGAGGACCCCTTTAAATATCAGCAGCACCGACCTTGGAGAGGACCCCCTTTATATATCAGCTGCACCGACCTTAGAGAGGACCCCTTTAAATATCAGCAGCACCGACCTTGGAGAGGTACTCGGTCACCGTTTAAGCTAAACGCACGTTTTCGTTTGTCTTGTTTCACACTTTTCTTGTCCTCGCAATATTTTATAACAGTGTTAACAATATATACAGGCAAAATATATAGTCTATTTTTGATACACAAGTGTCAGATATCAATTATTGCTTTCCGTTAAAATAAATATATCATTATTAGATGCTCTTTTTAACATTCCTATCCGCATCCTTACAATATTTTACAATTTTTAACCTAAAAATGTCGCTAGAAAATAGAAAACGAAAAACAATTTGAAAAGCACTAGCTCGCTTGAATGTGAAAATTGTGACGTGGATGTATGTGCTTTGCCCTGCTTTAAAATATATCACACTCAATTGTATTATTAATTATTAAAGTAAATTATTAAAGTTCACGTATGTGTATCGTACCTTTAAGAAAAATTAACATTTAATTATCCAATGTGCTTGCGTAGAGAACAGCATTATCCGCCACATATTGCGGCGCAGTATCGTTTACGCGTAGTTCGCGTCAAACCCTGCCCTACGAAGGAACATCCCCGCATAAAATTCAATCGTACCTAAGACGTTAAACCGATCCTTTGCAAGTTTTCTTCAAAGAGATACGCTATACGAGTTGTTTGATTGATATCCGAAAAGTTTCTTTCTGTTTATGAGGAAATAATAGACGCACAATGTCATTTGCTTTATATCGTTTTGTCGCATTACGTACGATCCATTTTGTTCTATTGAGATAAACACCGAGACATTTCACAGACTTGGTTCACGTTTGTACGGAGGTGCATTATTGTAAAAACCACGTTTGCGAAAAAAGACATTTTTCGGACAACCTAATATATTTCATACGATGCTGTTGCCAAGAAATATTTATTAACGAAATGCTAAAAATTGTTAGTTGCAAACAAATACTAGGGGAAATTGTTTTATCCGCGTTTACACGCAGAAGAATTTTACTGCTCAATAATATTGCTATTGGAACGAACGAGCCGTTTCGCTAACATCGGAACAAAGTAGAAACGAATCGGTACTTATCAAGGAGAAAACTTTGTCCAGCGTGGGGAAAAGTTTAAGGACCGATGTCCCTCGATCCACGCTACAGACGGCCGATGAAACAAGGCGAATTAGCGGGAGATCGGGAGTAGAAGGCAGAACAAGCGGAATAGAAAAGGAATGGATACGTCAAGCTTCGGCCGTGCGATTTCGTATCACGTAGCGTTATCCCCTCGTAAAGTTGGCCACTCGTGCCACTAGCAGAAACTGTATGGCGGGCTCCGAGAGGATTTTAATCGCGCGACGGACGAACATATCGGTGAAATTACTGGAGAGCCCCGTCGACGTGCCTTTCGTTCCTGTCTGCCCCACGGCTCGGCTGCCACGGATCTAACAGATTTACCGGATCCAACGTGCCGGGTTACGAAACTTCGAAACTGGCTAGAATCGACTGCTAAGTTAATTGCCGGTCGCTCCCTCCCACCTACTCGTCTATCAGACGACTCCAACTAGTAACCGACGAGGAAACCGCTGATTTCAGGCGTAAATTCAGCTGAAAATCCGTAGCGTGGAACGATGAAAGAGGCCGCACGGAAGAAAACAGCCTGGCGATCAAAAGGCTGGAACGTGCTTTCAAACCCGAACGCTTAGCTGCGCCGCCCCGCACCGAGATCCACTCTGACTTTCGCCCTTTGTTGCGAATATGACAGCCCGTTCGCGCTTTACCCTCGACGATCGACGCCGACCACGCCTCTGCCGCCTGTTATTTCCCAACCGTCCACCGTTTTGCTCCCCTTCTTTTTCATTTTCTTCTTTCCCCTCTTCTCCTTTTATCCTCTTTTCCCTTCTTCTCTCGCCGAAGCGCCGCGTTTGCTGTCGAGTTCGGCTACGATTGGCAAACGCAAATCTTACGTGGACGCGCGTTACGCGCCACGATCGATTATATTTACAACAACGCCGGCCCGCGCGAGCGCTCGCTAACGGCGTCCAGAGCACGTAGGCAGCGCGGCGAATCGGTTCCTTCGTTCTGCCGCTGGTCGCGATAAAACTCGGTGTCTTTTTGCAACGAGGTAATTTTTGCGACAGCACGGGACGTTTGGAACGTTGCGAAAAGAAGGGGCGCGCACGCGGACGTTCGCGAGAAGCGAACAGCGGTGGCGAGGGTGTTTCGCGGATGTGGTCGACGGACCGTGAACGATTGCGAGCGCGGAATACGAGCGGAAGACGGAGGAAGCCCGCCTCGAACACCGACACCGTGATCGCTTCGCTAGGCAACGCCGCGCATCAAAATTGTAAATTTCCGAAGAAAGTCGCCGTGCTCGTTCCCGGGAGAGCAGATCCTTTCGTTTACGTTCTCGCGTACATCCGACTCTTTCGTATGGAGCGTGCCGCGTTTTCGTTTCTCGGCGCGAAGCTCGAACCTGGTGGACCCGGCGGAAATTTCCATCCAAAGTAGGAAGCGGCGGCGAACTCCGTCGAAACTTGGTTTCGCTCGGCGTTTCGAGCACGGCGTACGATTCGCGCCACGTCTGTGCTTGATACCCGGCTTTCGCACGAGTTGGCAGACACGCGTGCTACAGCGGTACGACGCGGTGTCAGCGTTCGCAGAGAGAAGAGAGTAACGCTGTGCGTCGTAGCGTGCCTGTGCGCGACAGCAGCCCGCTCTCTCGGTGATCCGACGTCGACGAGGATACGTTCGTATCGTATGCGGTACATGGTGGCCTAGGATTCGGCCGAGGCTTGGCCACCATGTAGACCGAAACGCAGACGGGAGCGTAGAGCGGAACGTAGAGTGGCGTAGGAGAGGGCGGAGGAGAGAAGGACGAGAAGGTCGGTAGATCGGAGTGGATGAAAGTGGATGAGAAGCGGTCGTTGGAGCGGCGCTGGATGGGGAGAGGTAGGCCCGAGTCGCGCAAGTGTGCGCCTTTATACGTACACGCGTACATCTGCGAGAAGTAGTTAGCCGACGCTTGGTGGTTGCGGCGTCGGGGTGGTGGCGGGCCGGGATCGACCCTGGGACCACACGGCATCATCCTCCAACCGTCAACGACCTGCTCGACCTAACCCTCCCTTCTCGTTCCTTCTCAATCGTCCACGTTCGCAAAACCTAGCTTCTCCCTCTAGCACCGCTTCATCGCTCCCACCAGTCGTCCGTGTACTCGCCTTCTCCTTATGCAACTCCTCTATCACGGGCAAATAAAGCCTGCATACCCGGCCTGAGAGTACTCCGATACCGATCCGGCGCGGTTCCACTCTCCCGCTTCGAGTTCTCGCGTGTGTCGAGTCGTTAAGGATCGCAGAGGGATTCGACGTTCCAGACGTCGTCGTCGCCGCGTCGTCTCGATCAGAGACGCACTCGTCGAGGATTTTTCCGTCGAGAGTTCGGTCGGATTGCGGCTCGCAGAACGAGGCCGGATTAACAGCGATCGAAATACGCCCGAAGAATGGCGACGCGTTATCATCAGGCTGTCGATGCTCGTAATTTCGGTCCTCGAGGTTCGGTCGTCGATAAAATCCTTTAAATCGGCTGTACGAATTCGAATCGTTCGAACCACGGAAAGCAACTCGATGTAAATGCGACTAGATCGGTCGTAGGTAAACGGTGTCTCGTTAACGGCCGTTTTAAATAATAAATCGTCGATAATAAACTTGTCGTTGGCGATTCTAGAAACTAAATGCGCGCACAGACGTTACATCCCCTCGATTCGATCGACGCATCGATGTCTTCCTATCGCTACGCAATTTATAACGGCAACGATTTCGAGCGGGTTGCAAGCTCGTTGCCGGTGATCGCGACTGTCGACAAAAGAGGACGGATAATTCGCTAGACCCACGCAGGCTAAACTAGGGAATTCGCCAGGGCATAGGATTTATCGTCGTTGCCGCGGAACGATCTCCGCGTAAGGTCCAGCGACGCCGAAGGCAAACCCGGAACACAGTTTGTCCGTATTCTTAACGAATCGATTCGTCTTTTCGAGAGATTCTCCTCGTTGGCGTAAGCGGAAACGCGCTCGATCGGTTACCTCTATTTTCGTTTTTTTCTCTGGGTAGCGCATCGAGCGAAAAGCGGGCGTGAGTGGCTTGACGGCTCGAGAGTCTGCGATCGAGGATTCCCGATGTTCTTCTCTGACGGATCGTCGATATACGTAGAACGCGACGAGGTCCAACTCGATGCCGCGTCGCGCGTTTCAGAGGATATCAGCCCTTTTCTCTCGCGATCCAGCAAGAAACGACGAGCCGAGCGAAGGAGGAGGTGTCAACCTCGACTGCGGTACCTGCGCCGACGACGCGATCCGAACGTAGCGATTGGAAGGTCGCTTTAAGCGTTAATTTGGCGATCTCGCGGTTGATCGAGATCGGTGTCGGGATCGGCGTAACACGCGCGTACGAGCGCATATTACGAGCGAAAGACGATTAAAAGGCTTCGCGCTCGTAACCGTGATACTGTCCGGGCATGGTTGTCCTTGGGTTTACGACGCCTGTCGCTCGAGATCCTATTGTGTCGAATCGATTATCCAACACTTTGCATCTGCTCCGATTAGTGCATCGTCGAGGAACAAAACAATGCAAGAACGATAAAGCATAGGATATATATTAAATGCTAAAGGATCGGGGCTTTGGCGCTACTTTGGCGGGGCTACTTTGGCGGCTTAAAAGAGACGAATACGTGGAATACGTCGATCGATCTCTCGTATCGAGGATACGGACTCTCGAACGTAAGACGGATCAAGTTTCTAGCCACGTTTCGAAAGGGCGAATAAATTGGAATTAACGCGGCTCGCTATAGGGCGAGTATACGGAAACCACGGGCTGCGATAATGTAACCCGTGGGATAACGGCTTCCGCGTAGGACTCGACGTACAATTGCCCTTTACAGTGTTCGCAGTGGAACACGATATGCGCACAGATCGGGGTGCGGCTTAATGCCAATTCACGAACAAAGGGTGACCGCGGACGAAAAAGAGAGCCACGGGATTCTTGGAGCGAGCGAGTTTCGGCCGGCTGCGCCGTTTCTTTCGACGTTGCTCTCTCGGTTCGGAGATAACAGCGCTGTGTGCCGCCGGACGATTAATAACCGACTCGAGATCTAGATACGAATAAGTATGAAAAGGTTGGATCTTAGTTTCGTCGTTCGAACGACCATATAACGCGACGTAGGACGTTACGATGTGAAACGAAGAATCCCTTTAAAATGGAAAATGCCGCGACACGGAACGACGCGATAGCCGACGTTGATGCAAAGCCGAAGGTACTTGACTCGATCGACGTCGAGTATCGCTCAAGGGAGATCGGTCATGAAGTAAGGGAAAGAGGAGCACTCGTACGATCCTCGTCCCCCGTGCGATTAAATATCGCAGGGGTGCGGTCGATGGAGATCGTAAGAAGAGTCGCGATAAAGCGAACGAAGCAGGCTTACGCCTGTAATCTTCGGAGGTACGTTAATATCGCGACTAAACGTCGTAACACACGAACTCCGGAGAAGAGGGTCGCAGTTATTAATCGGGCAGCGATAATCGCCGGCTCCACGATATCCAACGAATTCATCCGCCTCCTCGTCCGTCGATTCTCCGTCGTTCTTCGATCGTCGTTCTTAATTACGCGTCTCAGGGGGACGAGAGCAACGCGTATCGCCGCCACGCGTCGATCGACGAGGTATCGATTCGCTTCCGCGACCAGCGTCAAAGGCCGGGCCGACGAAACAACGTTATGCCACGCGTCGTGATTCGCGTTGCTCGGCGTCTTTCTCCGTGGGTCACGAAGCCGAAAGGGAGGAAAAACACGAGGGATCCGTGAAAAGGCGTCGTTGTTCGATCAGCGTGTGTCCAACGATAAGCGAAGCGACGATGTCGCGACCTTACGCCAACACGGGCAATTCCTTTTCCTCGGGTTTCTCGTTTTCTGGATGGACGATCCGGTCCGCAGTTTTTGATTCTCTACAGAGGAGTATACAAGTACTTGATTTGCAAAATGATTAGTTTAAAAGATATCTTAAATTTAACTTTTTTTATTTTATTTTATTTTATTTCTTTTATTCCTTTTTTTATTTTATTTTACTTTTTTATTCTTTTTTTTTTATTATGTACCTTGCAATTCGTACAGCTGAACATTAAATTTAGTATTGTAGGACTTGTGTGAATGGGGAGGAAGGATAAGAGAGAGTTAACAAGATTTTAAGCTTTCATTAGTTTTTATTCACCTACAGTCTTCACTAAGAATATACAATTCAGTACTAATATATATAGAAAAATACAAATATCCACATAAAACTGTACATACAATCATACATACGAAACCATACATACAAAACCAGACATACAAAACCATACTTGACTAAGAATATACAATTCAGTAGTAACATATATATAAAAAAAAATACAAATATCCACATAAAACTGTACATACAACCATACATACAAAACCATACATACAAGAATTATTATACTTAGAAAAAAAGAGTCTGGCAATAGTAGCGATTATTCGGGATCGAGGTATCCCAACTCCAGCCAGTATGCTGCCATATCTCTTGCGGATTCTCCCGGCTCTCGGTCCAGCAGCAACCTTGCAGTTATTGCTTCTCCTGGAGAAGGATCGATGTTGACTAGGCTCCCTGTCCGTCTCAACATGGTGAATTGGGCCACTCGATGTCTCTTCCCTTGGATCGGTTGTTCTCGTACACCTGGCAGAACGATTTTTCTAGCCCACGGTGCCATTTTTGCCAAATTACGGGGCAGCAGCCGTATTGAATCGAGACATTGCTCGCTCTCTAACCCCCAATCGATTAGAAAGACGATGTAGCCAGTCATGGTCCTTTGTAAAAGGATGGCTCTTTCCCAAGCGCTAGATTCCTTAAAATCTACTAGCACGGCGACTAGCATGCCTGTTCTTAAACTTTTCGCCTTCGGCAAGTACTCCACGGGATGTTCCATCATCTTCAAATTGAGTGTTTGGGTTATCTTCGGCCATCCAGCCAAACGAACCCACATGGTGGTAAGTGATTCGACTCGAACCACCCGGACGGGAACTCCTTCTCGGAACCGATCGTTTGTCTTTTGTAAAATCTCCATGGTTTACAAGATTTCGAAAAAATTTCGAATGTTAATGTTCGACTATACTGATCTGCCTAGTTTACGTGTCTAGGTCGGATGGTGCTGGCTCCGCCGGGAATCGGACCCCCTTTATATACCAGCAGCACCGACCTTGGAGAGGGCCCCCTTTATATATCAGCTGCACCGACCTTAGAGAGGACCCCTTTAAATATCAGCAGCACCGACCTTGGAGAGGACCCCCTTTATATATCAGCTGCACCGACCTTAGAGAGGACCCCTTTAAATATCAGCAGCACCGACCTTGGAGAGGTACTCGGTCACCGTTTAAGCTAAACGCACGTTTTCGTTTGTCTTGTTTCACACTTTTCTTGTCCTCGCAATATTTTATAACAGTGTTAACAATATATACAGGCAAAATATATAGTCTATTTTTGATACACAAGTGTCAGATATCAATTATTGCTTTCCGTTAAAATAAATATATCATTATTAGATGCTCTTTTTAACATTCCTATCCGCATCCTTACAATATTTTACAATTTTTAACCTAAAAATGTCGCTAGAAAATAGAAAACGAAAAACAATTTGAAAAGCACTAGCTCGCTTGAATGTGAAAATTGTGACGTGGGTGTATGTGCTTTGCCCTGCTTTAAAATATATCACACTCAATTGTATTATTAATTATTAAAGTAAATTATTAAAGTTCACGTATGTGTATCGTACCTTTAAGAAAAATTAACATTTAATTATCCAATGTGCTTGCGTAGAGAACAGTATTATCCGCCACATATTGCGGCGCAGTATCGTTTACGCGTAGTTCGCGTCAAACCCTGCCCTACGAAGGAACATCCCCGCATAAAATTCAATCGTACCTAAGACGTTAAACCGATCCTTTGCAAGTTTTCTTCAAAGAGATACGCTATACGAGTTGTTTGATTGATATCCGAAAAGTTTCTTTCTGTTTATGAGGAAATAATAGACGCACAATGTCATTTGCTTTATATCGTTTTGTCGCATTACGTACGATCCATTTTGTTCTATTGAGATAAACACCGAGACATTTCACAGACTTGGTTCACGTTTGTACGGAGGTGCATTATTGTAAAAACCACGTTTGCGAAAAAAGACATTTTTCGGACAACCTAATATATTTCATACGATGCTGTTGCCAAGAAATATTTATTAACGAAATGCTAAAAATTGTTAGTTGCAAACAAATACTAGGGGAAATTGTTTTATCCGCGTTTACACGCAGAAGAATTTTACTGCTCAATAATATTGCTATTGGAACGAACGAGCCGTTTCGCTAACATCGGAACAAAGTAGAAACGAATCGGTACTTATCAAGGAGAAAACTTTGTCCAGCGTGGGGAAAAGTTTAAGGACCGATGTCCCTCGATCCACGCTACAGACGGCCGATGAAACAAGGCGAATTAGCGGGAGATCGGGAGTAGAAGGCAGAACAAGCGGAATAGAAAAGGAATGGATACGTCAAGCTTCGGCCGTGCGATTTCGTATCACGTAGCGTTATCCCCTCGTAAAGTTGGCCACTCGTGCCACTAGCAGAAACTGTATGGCGGGCTCCGAGAGGATTTTAATCGCGCGACGGACGAACATATCGGTGAAATTACTGGAGAGCCCCGTCGACGTGCCTTTCGTTCCTGTCTGCCCCACGGCTCGGCTGCCACGGATCTAACAGATTTACCGGATCCAACGTGCCGGGTTACGAAACTTCGAAACTGGCTAGAATCGACTGCTAAGTTAATTGCCGGTCGCTCCCTCCCACCTACTCGTCTATCAGACGACTCCAACTAGTAACCGACGAGGAAACCGCTGATTTCAGGCGTAAATTCAGCTGAAAATCCGTAGCGTGGAACGATGAAAGAGGCCGCACGGAAGAAAACAGCCTGGCGATCAAAAGGCTGGAACGTGCTTTCAAACCCGAACGCTTAGCTGCGCCGCCCCGCACCGAGATCCACTCTGACTTTCGCCCTTTGTTGCGAATATGACAGCCCGTTCGCGCTTTACCCTCGACGATCGACGCCGACCACGCCTCTGCCGCCTGTTATTTCCCAACCGTCCACCGTTTTGCTCCCCTTCTTTTTCATTTTCTTCTTTCCCCTCTTCTCCTTTTATCCTCTTTTCCCTTCTTCTCTCGCCGAAGCGCCGCGTTTGCTGTCGAGTTCGGCTACGATTGGCAAACGCAAATCTTACGTGGACGCGCGTTACGCGCCACGATCGATTATATTTACAACAACGCCGGCCCGCGCGAGCGCTCGCTAACGGCGTCCAGAGCACGTAGGCAGCGCGGCGAATCGGTTCCTTCGTTCTGCCGCTGGTCGCGATAAAACTCGGTGTCTTTTTGCAACGAGGTAATTTTTGCGACAGCACGGGACGTTTGGAACGTTGCGAAAAGAAGGGGCGCGCACGCGGACGTTCGCGAGAAGCGAACAGCGGTGGCGAGGGTGTTTCGCGGATGTGGTCGACGGACCGTGAACGATTGCGAGCGCGGAATACGAGCGGAAGACGGAGGAAGCCCGCCTCGAACACCGACACCGTGATCGCTTCGCCAGGCAACGCCGCGCATCAAAATTGTAAATTTCCGAAGAAAGTCGCCGTGCTCGTTCCCGGGAGAGCAGATCCTTTCGTTTACGTTCTCGCGTACATCCGACTCTTTCGTATGGAGCGTGCCGCGTTTTCGTTTCTCGGCGCGAAGCTCGAACCTGGTGGACCCGGCGGAAATTTCCATCCAAAGTAGGAAGCGGCGGCGAACTCCGTCGAAACTTGGTTTCGCTCGGCGTTTCGAGCACGGCGTACGATTCGCGCCACGTCTGTGCTTGATACCCGGCTTTCGCACGAGTTGGCAGACACGCGTGCTACAGCGGTACGACGCGGTGTCAGCGTTCGCAGAGAGAAGAGAGTAACGCTGTGCGTCGTAGCGTGCCTGTGCGCGACAGCAGCCCGCTCTCTCGGTGATCCGACGTCGACGAGGATACGTTCGTATCGTATGCGGTACATGGTGGCCTAGGATTCGGCCGAGGCTTGGCCACCATGTAGACCGAAACGCAGACGGGAGCGTAGAGCGGAACGTAGAGTGGCGTAGGAGAGGGCGGAGGAGAGAAGGACGAGAAGGTCGGTAGATCGGAGTGGATGAAAGTGGATGAGAAGCGGTCGTTGGAGCGGCGCTGGATGGGGAGAGGTAGGCCCGAGTCGCGCAAGTGTGCGCCTTTATACGTACACGCGTACATCTGCGAGAAGTAGTTAGCCGACGCTTGGTGGTTGCGGCGTCGGGGTGGTGGCGGGCCGGGATCGACCCTGGGACCACACGGCATCATCCTCCAACCGTCAACGACCTGCTCGACCTAACCCTCCCTTCTCGTTCCTTCTCAATCGTCCACGTTCGCAAAACCTAGCTTCTCCCTCTAGCACCGCTTCATCGCTCCCACCAGTCGTCCGTGTACTCGCCTTCTCCTTATGCAACTCCTCTATCACGGGCAAATAAAGCCTGCATACCCGGCCTGAGAGTACTCCGATACCGATCCGGCGCGGTTCCACTCTCCCGCTTCGAGTTCTCGCGTGTGTCGAGTCGTTAAGGATCGCAGAGGGATTCGACGTTCCAGACGTCGTCGTCGCCGCGTCGTCTCGATCAGAGACGCACTCGTCGAGGATTTTTCCGTCGAGAGTTCGGTCGGATTGCGGCTCGCAGAACGAGGCCGGATTAACAGCGATCGAAATACGCCCGAAGAATGGCGACGCGTTATCATCAGGCTGTCGATGCTCGTAATTTCGGTCCTCGAGGTTCGGTCGTCGATAAAATCCTTTAAATCGGCTGTACGAATTCGAATCGTTCGAACCACGGAAAGCAACTCGATGTAAGTGCGACTAGATCGGTCGTAGGTAAACGGTGTCTCGTTAACGGCCGTTTTAAATAATAAATCGTCGATAATAAACTTGTCGTTGGCGATTCTAGAAACTAAATGCGCGCACAGACGTTACATCCCCTCGATTCGATCGACGCATCGATGTCTTCCTATCGCTACGCAATTTATAACGGCAACGATTTCGAGCGGGTTGCAAGCTCGTTGCCGGTGATCGCGACTGTCGACAAAAGAGGACGGATAATTCGCTAGACCCACGCAGGCTAAACTAGGGAATTCGCCAGGGCATAGGATTTATCGTCGTTGCCGCGGAACGATCTCCGCGTAAGGTCCAGCGACGCCGAAGGCAAACCCGGAACACAGTTTGTCCGTATTCTTAACGAATCGATTCGTCTTTTCGAGAGATTCTCCTCGTTGGCGTAAGCGGAAACGCGCTCGATCGGTTACCTCTATTTTCGTTTTTTTCTCTGGGTAGCGCATCGAGCGAAAAGCGGGCGTGAGTGGCTTGACGGCTCGAGAGTCTGCGATCGAGGATTCCCGATGTTCTTCTCTGACGGATCGTCGATATACGTAGAACGCGACGAGGTCCAACTCGATGCCGCGTCGCGCGTTTCAGAGGATATCAGCCCTTTTCTCTCGCGATCCAGCAAGAAACGACGAGCCGAGCGAAGGAGGAGGTGTCAACCTCGACTGCGGTACCTGCGCCGACGACGCGATCCGAACGTAGCGATTGGAAGGTCGCTTTAAGCGTTAATTTGGCGATCTCGCGGTTGATCGAGATCGGTGTCGGGATCGGCGTAACACGCGCGTACGAGCGCATATTACGAGCGAAAGACGATTAAAAGGCTTCGCGCTCGTAACCGTGATACTGTCCGGGCATGGTTGTCCTTGGGTTTACGACGCCTGTCGCTCGAGATCCTATTGTGTCGAATCGATTATCCAACACTTTGCATCTGCTCCGATTAGTGCATCGTCGAGGAACAAAACAATGCAAGAACGATAAAGCATAGGATATATATTAAATGCTAAAGGATCGGGGCTTTGGCGCTACTTTGGCGGGGCTACTTTGGCGGCTTAAAAGAGACGAATACGTGGAATACGTCGATCGATCTCTCGTATCGAGGATACGGACTCTCGAACGTAAGACGGATCAAGTTTCTAGCCACGTTTCGAAAGGGCGAATAAATTGGAATTAACGCGGCTCGCTATAGGGCGAGTATACGGAAACCACGGGCTGCGATAATGTAACCCGTGGGATAACGGCTTCCGCGTAGGACTCGACGTACAATTGCCCTTTACAGTGTTCGCAGTGGAACACGATATGCGCACAGATCGGGGTGCGGCTTAATGCCAATTCACGGACAAAGGGTGACCGCGGACGAAAAAGAGAGCCACGGGATTCTTGGAGCGAGCGAGTTTCGGCCGGCTGCGCCGTTTCTTTCGACGTTGCTCTCTCGGTTCGGAGATAACAGCGCTGTGTGCCGCCGGACGATTAATAACCGACTCGAGATCTAGATACGAATAAGTATGAAAAGGTTGGATCTTAGTTTCGTCGTTCGAACGACCATATAACGCGACGTAGGACGTTACGATGTGAAACGAAGAATCCCTTTAAAATGGAAAATGCCGCGACACGGAACGACGCGATAGCCGACGTTGATGCAAAGCCGAAGGTACTTGACTCGATCGACGTCGAGTATCGCTCAAGGGAGATCGGTCATGAAGTAAGGGAAAGAGGAGCACTCGTACGATCCTCGTCCCCCGTGCGATTAAATATCGCAGGGGTGCGGTCGATGGAGATCGTAAGAAGAGTCGCGATAAAGCGAACGAAGCAGGCTTACGCCTCTAATCTTCGGAGGTACGTTAATATCGCGACTAAACGTCGTAACACACGAACTCCGGAGAAGAGGGTCGCAGTTATTAATCGGGCAGCGATAATCGCCGGCTCCACGATATCCAACGAATTCATCCGCCTCCTCGTCCGTCGATTCTCCGTCGTTCTTCGATCGTCGTTCTTAATTACGCGTCTCAGGGGGACGGGAGCAACGCGTATCGCCGCCACGCGTCGATCAACGAGGTATCGATTCGCTTCCGCGACCAGCGTCAAAGGCCGGGCCGACGAAACAACGTTATGCCACGCGTCGTGATTCGCGTTGCTCGGCGTCTTTCTCCGTGGGTCACGAAGCCGAAAGGGAGGAAAAACACGAGGGATCCGTGAAAAGGCGTCGTTGTTCGATCAGCGTGTGTCCAACGATAAGCGAAGCGACGATGTCGCGACCTTACGCCAACACGGGCAATTCCTTTTCCTCGGGTTTCTCGTTTTCTGGATGGACGATCCGGTCCGCAGTTTTTGATTCTCTACAGAGGAGTATACAAGTACTTGATTTGCAAAATGATTAGTTTAAAAGATATCTTAAATTTAACTTTTTTTATTTTATTTTATTTTATTTCTTTTATTCCTTTTTTTATTTTATTTTACTTTTTTATTCTTTTTTTTTTATTATGTACCTTGCAATTCGTACAGCTGAACATTAAATTTAGTATTGTAGGACTTGTGTGAATGGGGAGGAAGGATAAGAGAGAGTTAACAAGATTTTAAGCTTTCATTAGTTTTTATTCACCTACAGTCTTCACTAAGAATATACAATTCAGTACTAATATATATAGAAAAATACAAATATCCACATAAAACTGTACATACAATCATACATACGAAACCATACATACAAAACCAGACATACAAAACCATACTTGACTAAGAATATACAATTCAGTAGTAACATATATATAAAAAAAAATACAAATATCCACATAAAACTGTACATACAACCATACATACAAAACCATACATACAAGAATTATTATACTTAGAAAAAAAGAGTCTGGCAATAGTAGCGATTATTCGGGATCGAGGTATCCCAACTCCAGCCAGTATGCTGCCATATCTCTTGCGGATTCTCCCGGCTCTCGGTCCAGCAGCAACCTTGCAGTTATTGCTTCTCCTGGAGAAGGATCGATGTTGACTAGGCTCCCTGTCCGTCTCAACATGGTGAATTGGGCCACTCGATGTCTCTTCCCTTGGATCGGTTGTTCTCGTACACCTGGCAGAACGATTTTTCTAGCCCACGGTGCCATTTTTGCCAAATTACGGGGCAGCAGCCGTATTGAATCGAGACATTGCTCGCTCTCTAACCCCCAATCGATTAGAAAGACGATGTAGCCAGTCATGGTCCTTTGTAAAAGGATGGCTCTTTCCCAAGCGCTAGATTCCTTAAAATCTACTAGCACGGCGACTAGCATGCCTGTTCTTAAACTTTTCGCCTTCGGCAAGTACTCCACGGGATGTTCCATCATCTTCAAATTGAGTGTTTGGGTTATCTTCGGCCATCCAGCCAAACGAACCCACATGGTGGTAAGTGATTCGACTCGAACCACCCGGACGGGAACTCCTTCTCGGAACCGATCGTTTGTCTTTTGTAAAATCTCCATGGTTTACAAGATTTCGAAAAAATTTCGAATGTTAATGTTCGACTATACTGATCTGCCTAGTTTACGTGTCTAGGTCGGATGGTGCTGGCTCCGCCGGGAATCGGACCCCCTTTATATACCAGCAGCACCGACCTTGGAGAGGGCCCCCTTTATATATCAGCTGCACCGACCTTAGAGAGGACCCCTTTAAATATCAGCAGCACCGACCTTGGAGAGGACCCCCTTTATATATCAGCTGCACCGACCTTAGAGAGGACCCCTTTAAATATCAGCAGCACCGACCTTGGAGAGGTACTCGGTCACCGTTTAAGCTAAACGCACGTTTTCGTTTGTCTTGTTTCACACTTTTCTTGTCCTCGCAATATTTTATAACAGTGTTAACAATATATACAGGCAAAATATATAGTCTATTTTTGATACACAAGTGTCAGATATCAATTATTGCTTTCCGTTAAAATAAATATATCATTATTAGATGCTCTTTTTAACATTCCTATCCGCATCCTTACAATATTTTACAATTTTTAACCTAAAAATGTCGCTAGAAAATAGAAAACGAAAAACAATTTGAAAAGCACTAGCTCGCTTGAATGTGAAAATTGTGACGTGGGTGTATGTGCTTTGCCCTGCTTTAAAATATATCACACTCAATTGTATTATTAATTATTAAAGTAAATTATTAAAGTTCACGTATGTGTATCGTACCTTTAAGAAAAATTAACATTTAATTATCCAATGTGCTTGCGTAGAGAACAGCATTATCCGCCACATATTGCGGCGCAGTATCGTTTACGCGTAGTTCGCGTCAAACCCTGCCCTACGAAGGAACATCCCCGCACAAAATTCAATCGTACCTAAGACGTTAAACCGATCCTTTGCAAGTTTTCTTCAAAGAGATACGCTATACGAGTTGTTTGATTGATATCCGAAAAGTTTCTTTCTGTTTATGAGGAAATAATAGACGCACAATGTCATTTGCTTTATATCGTTTTGTCGCATTACGTACGATCCATTTTGTTCTATTGAGATAAACACCGAGACATTTCACAGACTTGGTTCACGTTTGTACGGAGGTGCATTATTGTAAAAACCACGTTTGCGAAAAAAGACATTTTTCGGACAACCTAATATATTTCATACGATGCTGTTGCCAAGAAATATTTATTAACGAAATGCTAAAAATTGTTAGTTGCAAACAAATACTAGGGGAAATTGTTTTATCCGCGTTTACACGCAGAAGAATTTTACTGCTCAATAATATTGCTATTGGAACGAACGAGCCGTTTCGCTAACATCGGAACAAAGTAGAAACGAATCGGTACTTATCAAGGAGAAAACTTTGTCCAGCGTGGGGAAAAGTTTAAGGACCGATGTCCCTCGATCCACGCTACAGACGGCCGATGAAACAAGGCGAATTAGCGGGAGATCGGGAGTAGAAGGCAGAACAAGCGGAATAGAAAAGGAATGGATACGTCAAGCTTCGGCCGTGCGATTTCGTATCACGTAGCGTTATCCCCTCGTAAAGTTGGCCACTCGTGCCACTAGCAGAAACTGTATGGCGGGCTCCGAGAGGATTTTAATCGCGCGACGGACGAACATATCGGTGAAATTACTGGAGAGCCCCGTCGACGTGCCTTTCGTTCCTGTCTGCCCCACGGCTCGGCTGCCACGGATCTAACAGATTTACCGGATCCAACGTGCCGGGTTACGAAACTTCGAAACTGGCTAGAATCGACTGCTAAGTTAATTGCCGGTCGCTCCCTCCCACCTACTCGTCTATCAGACGACTCCAACTAGTAACCGACGAGGAAACCGCTGATTTCAGGCGTAAATTCAGCTGAAAATCCGTAGCGTGGAACGATGAAAGAGGCCGCACGGAAGAAAACAGCCTGGCGATCAAAAGGCTGGAACGTGCTTTCAAACCCGAACGCTTAGCTGCGCCGCCCCGCACCGAGATCCACTCTGACTTTCGCCCTTTGTTGCGAATATGACAGCCCGTTCGCGCTTTACCCTCGACGATCGACGCCGACCACGCCTCTGCCGCCTGTTATTTCCCAACCGTCCACCGTTTTGCTCCCCTTCTTTTTCATTTTCTTCTTTCCCCTCTTCTCCTTTTATCCTCTTTTCCCTTCTTCTCTCGCCGAAGCGCCGCGTTTGCTGTCGAGTTCGGCTACGATTGGCAAACGCAAATCTTACGTGGACGCGCGTTACGCGCCACGATCGATTATATTTACAACAACGCCGGCCCGCGCGAGCGCTCGCTAACGGCGTCCAGAGCACGTAGGCAGCGCGGCGAATCGGTTCCTTCGTTCTGCCGCTGGTCGCGATAAAACTCGGTGTCTTTTTGCAACGAGGTAATTTTTGCGACAGCACGGGACGTTTGGAACGTTGCGAAAAGAAGGGGCGCGCACGCGGACGTTCGCGAGAAGCGAACAGCGGTGGCGAGGGTGTTTCGCGGATGTGGTCGAC
Organism: Bombus vancouverensis nearcticus; assembly: GCF_051014615.1. Classification (NCBI taxonomy): domain Eukaryota; kingdom Metazoa; phylum Arthropoda; class Insecta; order Hymenoptera; family Apidae; genus Bombus; species Bombus vancouverensis. The sequence goes on from NW_027468956.1 coordinate 116,191, forward strand.
GGACCGTGAACGATTGCGAGCGCGGAATACGAGCGGAAGACGGAGGAAGCCCGCCTCGAACACCGACACCGTGATCGCTTCGCCAGGCAACGCCGCGCATCAAAATTGTAAATTTCCGAAGAAAGTCGCCGTGCTCGTTCCCGGGAGAGCAGATCCTTTCGTTTACGTTCTCGCGTACATCCGACTCTTTCGTATGGAGCGTGCCGCGTTTTCGTTTCTCGGCGCGAAGCTCGAACCTGGTGGACCCGGCGGAAATTTCCATCCAAAGTAGGAAGCGGCGGCGAACTCCGTCGAAACTTGGTTTCGCTCGGCGTTTCGAGCACGGCGTACGATTCGCGCCACGTCTGTGCTTGATACCCGGCTTTCGCACGAGTTGGCAGACACGCGTGCTACAGCGGTACGACGCGGTGTCAGCGTTCGCAGAGAGAAGAGAGTAACGCTGTGCGTCGTAGCGTGCCTGTGCGCGACAGCAGCCCGCTCTCTCGGTGATCCGACGTCGACGAGGATACGTTCGTATCGTATGCGGTACATGGTGGCCTAGGATTCGGCCGAGGCTTGGCCACCATGTAGACCGAAACGCAGACGGGAGCGTAGAGCGGAACGTAGAGTGGCGTAGGAGAGGGCGGAGGAGAGAAGGACGAGAAGGTCGGTAGATCGGAGTGGATGAAAGTGGATGAGAAGCGGTCGTTGGAGCGGCGCTGGATGGGGAGAGGTAGGCCCGAGTCGCGCAAGTGTGCGCCTTTATACGTACACGCGTACATCTGCGAGAAGTAGTTAGCCGACGCTTGGTGGTTGCGGCGTCGGGGTGGTGGCGGGCCGGGATCGACCCTGGGACCACACGGCATCATCCTCCAACCGTCAACGACCTGCTCGACCTAACCCTCCCTTCTCGTTCCTTCTCAATCGTCCACGTTCGCAAAACCTAGCTTCTCCCTCTAGCACCGCTTCATCGCTCCCACCAGTCGTCCGTGTACTCGCCTTCTCCTTATGCAACTCCTCTATCACGGGCAAATAAAGCCTGCATACCCGGCCTGAGAGTACTCCGATACCGATCCGGCGCGGTTCCACCCTCCCGCTTCGAGTTCTCGCGTGTGTCGAGTCGTTAAGGATCGCAGAGGGATTCGACGTTCCAGACGTCGTCGTCGCCGCGTCGTCTCGATCAGAGACGCACTCGTCGAGGATTTTTCCGTCGAGAGTTCGGTCGGATTGCGGCTCGCAGAACGAGGCCGGATTAACAGCGATCGAAATACGCCCGAAGAATGGCGACGCGTTATCATCAGGCTGTCGATGCTCGCAATTTCGGTCCTCGAGGTTCGGTCGTCGATAAAATCCTTTAAATCGGCTGTACGAATTCGAATCGTTCGAACCACGGAAAGCAACTCGATGTAAATGCGACTAGATCGGTCGTAGGTAAACGGTGTCTCGTTAACGGCCGTTTTAAATAATAAATCGTCGATAATAAACTTGTCGTTGGCGATTCTAGAAACTAAATGCGCGCACAGACGTTACATCCCCTCGATTCGATCGACGCATCGATGTCTTCCTATCGCTACGCAATTTATAACGGCAACGATTTCGAGCGGGTTGCAAGCTCGTTGCCGGTGATCGCGACTGTCGACAAAAGAGGACGGATAATTCGCTAGACCCACGCAGGCTAAACTAGGGAATTCGCCAGGGCATAGGATTTATCGTCGTTGCCGCGGAACGATCTCCGCGTAAGGTCCAGCGACGCCGAAGGCAAACCCGGAACACAGTTTGTCCGTATTCTTAACGAATCGATTCGTCTTTTCGAGAGATTCTCCTCGTTGGCGTAAGCGGAAACGCGCTCGATCGGTTACCTCTATTTTCGTTTTTTTCTCTGGGTAGCGCATCGAGCGAAAAGCGGGCGTGAGTGGCTTGACGGCTCGAGAGTCTGCGATCGAGGATTCCCGATGTTCTTCTCTGACGGATCGTCGATATACGTAGAACGCGACGAGGTCCAACTCGATGCCGCGTCGCGCGTTTCAGAGGATATCAGCCCTTTTCTCTCGCGATCCAGCAAGAAACGACGAGCCGAGCGAAGGAGGAGGTGTCAACCTCGACTGCGGTACCTGCGCCGACGACGCGATCCGAACGTAGCGATTGGAAGGTCGCTTTAAGCGTTAATTTGGCGATCTCGCGGTTGATCGAGATCGGTGTCGGGATCGGCGTAACACGCGCGTACGAGCGCATATTACGAGCGAAAGACGATTAAAAGGCTTCGCGCTCGTAACCGTGATACTGTCCGGGCATGGTTGTCCTTGGGTTTACGACGCCTGTCGCTCGAGATCCTATTGTGTCGAATCGATTATCCAACACTTTGCATCTGCTCCGATTAGTGCATCGTCGAGGAACAAAACAATGCAAGAACGATAAAGCATAGGATATATATTAAATGCTAAAGGATCGGGGCTTTGGCGCTACTTTGGCGGGGCTACTTTGGCGGCTTAAAAGAGACGAATACGTGGAATACGTCGATCGATCTCTCGTATCGAGGATACGGACTCTCGAACGTAAGACGGATCAAGTTTCTAGCCACGTTTCGAAAGGGCGAATAAATTGGAATTAACGCGGCTCGCTATAGGGCGAGTATACGGAAACCACGGGCTGCGATAATGTAACCCGTGGGATAACGGCTTCCGCGTAGGACTCGACGTACAATTGCCCTTTACAGTGTTCGCAGTGGAACACGATATGCGCACAGATCGGGGTGCGGCTTAATGCCAATTCACGGACAAAGGGTGACCGCGGACGAAAAAGAGAGCCACGGGATTCTTGGAGCGAGCGAGTTTCGGCCGGCTGCGCCGTTTCTTTCGATGTTGCTCTCTCGGTTCGGAGATAACAGCGCTGTGTGCCGCCGGACGATTAATAACCGACTCGAGATCTAGATACGAATAAGTATGAAAAGGTTGGATCTTAGTTTCGTCGTTCGAACGACCATATAACGCGACGTAGGACGTTACGATGTGAAACGAAGAATCCCTTTAAAATGGAAAATGCCGCGACACGGAACGACGCGATAGCCGACGTTGATGCAAAGCCGAAGGTACTTGACTCGATCGACGTCGAGTATCGCTCAAGGGAGATCGGTCATGAAGTAAGGGAAAGAGGAGCACTCGTACGATCCTCGTCCCCCGTGCGATTAAATATCGCAGGGGTGCGGTCGATGGAGATTGTAAGAAGAGTCGCGATAAAGCGAACGAAGCAGGCTTACGCCTGTAATCTTCGGAGGTACGTTAATATCGCGACTAAACGTCGTAACACACGAACTCCGGAGAAGAGGGTCGCAGTTATTAATCGGGCAGCGATAATCGCCGGCTCCACGATATCCAACGAATTCATCCGCCTCCTCGTCCGTCGATTCTCCGTCGTTCTTCGATCGTCGTTCTTAATTACGCGTCTCAGGGGGACGAGAGCAACGCGTATCGCCGCCACGCGTCGATCGACGAGGTATCGATTCGCTTCCGCGACCAGCGTCAAAGGCCGGGCCGACGAAACAACGTTATGCCACGCGTCGTGATTCGCGTTGCTCGGCGTCTTTCTCCGTGGGTCACGAAGCCGAAAGGGAGGAAAAACACGAGGGATCCGTGAAAAGGCGTCGTTGTTCGATCAGCGTGTGTCCAACGATAAGCGAAGCGACGATGTCGCGACCTTACGCCAACAAGGGCAATTCCTTTTCCTCGGGTTTCTCGTTTTCTGGATGGACGATCCGGTCCGCAGTTTTTGATTCTCTACAGAGGAGTATACAAGTACTTGATTTGCAAAATGATTAGTTTAAAAGATATCTTAAATTTAACTTTTTTTATTTTATTTTATTTTATTTCTTTTATTCCTTTTTTTATTTTATTTTACTTTTTTATTCTTTTTTTTTATTATGTACCTTGCAATTCGTACAGCTGAACATTAAATTTAGTATTGTAGGACTTGTGTGAATGGGGAGGAAGGATAAGAGAGAGTTAACAAGATTTTAAGCTTTCATTAGTTTTTATTCACCTACAGTCTTCACTAAGAATATACAATTCAGTACTAATATATATAGAAAAATACAAATATCCACATAAAACTGTACATACAATCATACATACGAAACCATACATACAAAACCAGACATACAAAACCATACTTGACTAAGAATATACAATTCAGTAGTAACATATATATAAAAAAAAATACAAATATCCACATAAAACTGTACATACAACCATACATACAAAACCATACATACAAGAATTATTATACTTAGAAAAAAAGAGTCTGGCAATAGTAGCGATTATTCGGGATCGAGGTATCCCAACTCCAGCCAGTATGCTGCCATATCTCTTGCGGATTCTCCCGGCTCTCGGTCCAGCAGCAACCTTGCAGTTATTGCTTCTCCTGGAGAAGGATCGATGTTGACTAGGCTCCCTGTCCGTCTCAACATGGTGAATTGGGCCACTCGATGTCTCTTCCCTTGGATCGGTTGTTCTCGTACACCTGGCAGAACGATTTTTCTAGCCCACGGTGCCATTTTTGCCAAATTACGGGGCAGCAGCCGTATTGAATCGAGACATTGCTCGCTCTCTAACCCCCAATCGATTAGAAAGACGATGTAGCCAGTCATGGTCCTTTGTAAAAGGATGGCTCTTTCCCAAGCGCTAGATTCCTTAAAATCTACTAGCACGGCGACTAGCATGCCTGTTCTTAAACTTTTCGCCTTCGGCAAGTACTCCACGGGATGTTCCATCATCTTCAAATTGAGTGTTTGGGTTATCTTCGGCCATCCAGCCAAACGAACCCACATGGTGGTAAGTGATTCGACTCGAACCACCCGGACGGGAACTCCTTCTCGGAACCGATCGTTTGTCTTTTGTAAAATCTCCATGGTTTACAAGATTTCGAAAAAATTTCGAATGTTAATGTTCGACTATACTGATCTGCCTAGTTTACGTGTCTAGGTCGGATGGTGCTGGCTCCGCCGGGAATCGGACCCCCTTTATATACCAGCAGCACCGACCTTGGAGAGGGCCCCCTTTATATATCAGCTGCACCGACCTTAGAGAGGACCCCTTTAAATATCAGCAGCACCGACCTTGGAGAGGACCCCCTTTATATATCAGCTGCACCGACCTTAGAGAGGACCCCTTTAAATATCAGCAGCACCGACCTTGGAGAGGTACTCGGTCACCGTTTAAGCTAAACGCACGTTTTCGTTTGTCTTGTTTCACACTTTTCTTGTCCTCGCAATATTTTATAACAGTGTTAACAATATATACAGGCAAAATATATAGTCTATTTTTGATACACAAGTGTCAGATATCAATTATTGCTTTCCGTTAAAATAAATATATCATTATTAGATGCTCTTTTTAACATTCCTATCCGCATCCTTACAATATTTTACAATTTTTAACCTAAAAATGTCGCTAGAAAATAGAAAACGAAAAACAATTTGAAAAGCACTAGCTCGCTTGAATGTGAAAATTGTGACGTGGGTGTATGTGCTTTGCCCTGCTTTAAAATATATCACACTCAATTGTATTATTAATTATTAAAGTAAATTATTAAAGTTCACGTATGTGTATCGTACCTTTAAGAAAAATTAACATTTAATTATCCAATGTGCTTGCGTAGAGAACAGCATTATCCGCCACATATTGCGGCGCAGTATCGTTTACGCGTAGTTCGCGTCAAACCCTGCCCTACGAAGGAACATCCCCGCACAAAATTCAATCGTACCTAAAACGTTAAACCGATCCTTTGCAAGTTTTCTTCAAAGAGATACGCTATACGAGTTGTTTGATTGATATCCGAAAAGTTTCTTTCTGTTTATGAGGAAATAATAGACGCACAATGTCATTTGCTTTATATCGTTTTGTCGCATTACGTACGATCCATTTTGTTCTATTGAGATAAACACCGAGACATTTCACAGACTTGGTTCACGTTTGTACGGAGGTGCATTATTGTAAAAACCACGTTTGCGAAAAAAGACATTTTTCGGACAACCTAATATATTTCATACGATGCTGTTGCCAAGAAATATTTATTAACGAAATGCTAAAAATTGTTAGTTGCAAACAAATACTAGGGGAAATTGTTTTATCCGCGTTTACACGCAGAAGAATTTTACTGCTCAATAATATTGCTATTGGAACGAACGAGCCGTTTCGCTAACATCGGAACAAAGTAGAAACGAATCGGTACTTATCAAGGAGAAAACTTTGTCCAGCGTGGGGAAAAGTTTAAGGACCGATGTCCCTCGATCCACGCTACAGACGGCCGATGAAACAAGGCGAATTAGCGGGAGATCGGGAGTAGAAGGCAGAACAAGCGGAATAGAAAAGGAATGGATACGTCAAGCTTCGGCCGTGCGATTTCGTATCACGTAGCGTTATCCCCTCGTAAAGTTGGCCACTCGTGCCACTAGCAGAAACTGTATGGCGGGCTCCGAGAGGATTTTAATCGCGCGACGGACGAACATATCGGTGAAATTACTGGAGAGCCCCGTCGACGTGCCTTTCGTTCCTGTCTGCCCCACGGCTCGGCTGCCACGGATCTAACAGATTTACCGGATCCAACGTGCCGGGTTACGAAACTTCGAAACTGGCTAGAATCGACTGCTAAGTTAATTGCCGGTCGCTCCCTCCCACCTACTCGTCTATCAGACGACTCCAACTAGTAACCGACGAGGAAACCGCTGATTTCAGGCGTAAATTCAGCTGAAAATCCGTAGCGTGGAACGATGAAAGAGGCCGCACGGAAGAAAACAGCCTGGCGATCAAAAGGCTGGAACGTGCTTTCAAACCCGAACGCTTAGCTGCGCCGCCCCGCACCGAGATCCACTCTGACTTTCGCCCTTTGTTGCGAATATGACAGCCCGTTCGCGCTTTACCCTCGACGATCGACGCCGACCACGCCTCTGCCGCCTGTTATTTCCCAACCGTCCACCGTTTTGCTCCCCTTCTTTTTCATTTTCTTCTTTCCCCTCTTCTCCTTTTATCCTCTTTTCCCTTCTTCTCTCGCCGAAGCGCCGCGTTTGCTGTCGAGTTCGGCTACGATTGGCAAACGCAAATCTTACGTGGACGCGCGTTACGCGCCACGATCGATTATATTTACAACAACGCCGGCCCGCGCGAGCGCTCGCTAACGGCGTCCAGAGCACGTAGGCAGCGCGGCGAATCGGTTCCTTCGTTCTGCCGCTGGTCGCGATAAAACTCGGTGTCTTTTTGCAACGAGGTAATTTTTGCGACAGCACGGGACGTTTGGAACGTTGCGAAAAGAAGGGGCGCGCACGCGGACGTTCGCGAGAAGCGAACAGCGGTGGCGAGGGTGTTTCGCGGATGTGGTCGACGGACCGTGAACGATTGCGAGCGCGGAATACGAGCGGAAGACGGAGGAAGCCCGCCTCGAACACCGACACCGTGATCGCTTCGCTAGGCAACGCCGCGCATCAAAATTGTAAATTTCCGAAGAAAGTCGCCGTGCTCGTTCCCGGGAGAGCAGATCCTTTCGTTTACGTTCTCGCGTACATCCGACTCTTTCGTATGGAGCGTGCCGCGTTTTCGTTTCTCGGCGCGAAGCTCGAACCTGGTGGACCCGGCGGAAATTTCCATCCAAAGTAGGAAGCGGCGGCGAACTCCGTCGAAACTTGGTTTCGCTCGGCGTTTCGAGCACGGCGTACGATTCGCGCCACGTCTGTGCTTGATACCCGGCTTTCGCACGAGTTGGCAGACACGCGTGCTACAGCGGTACGACGCGGTGTCAGCGTTCGCAGAGAGAAGAGAGTAACGCTGTGCGTCGTAGCGTGCCTGTGCGCGACAGCAGCCCGCTCTCTCGGTGATCCGACGTCGACGAGGATACGTTCGTATCGTATGCGGTACATGGTGGCCTAGGATTCGGCCGAGGCTTGGCCACCATGTAGACCGAAACGCAGACGGGAGCGTAGAGCGGAACGTAGAGTGGCGTAGGAGAGGGCGGAGGAGAGAAGGACGAGAAGGTCGGTAGATCGGAGTGGATGAAAGTGGATGAGAAGCGGTCGTTGGAGCGGCGCTGGATGGGGAGAGGTAGGCCCGAGTCGCGCAAGTGTGCGCCTTTATACGTACACGCGTACATCTGCGAGAAGTAGTTAGCCGACGCTTGGTGGTTGCGGCGTCGGGGTGGTGGCGGGCCGGGATCGACCCTGGGACCACACGGCATCATCCTCCAACCGTCAACGACCTGCTCGACCTAACCCTCCCTTCTCGTTCCTTCTCAATCGTCCACGTTCGCAAAACCTAGCTTCTCCCTCTAGCACCGCTTCATCGCTCCCACCAGTCGTCCGTGTACTCGCCTTCTCCTTATGCAACTCCTCTATCACGGGCAAATAAAGCCTGCATACCCGGCCTGAGAGTACTCCGATACCGATCCGGCGCGGTTCCACCCTCCCGCTTCGAGTTCTCGCGTGTGTCGAGTCGTTAAGGATCGCAGAGGGATTCGACGTTCCAGACGTCGTCGTCGCCGCGTCGTCTCGATCAGAGACGCACTCGTCGAGGATTTTTCCGTCGAGAGTTCGGTCGGATTGCGGCTCGCAGAACGAGGCCGGATTAACAGCGATCGAAATACGCCCGAAGAATGGCGACGCGTTATCATCAGGCTGTCGATGCTCGTAATTTCGGTCCTCGAGGTTCGGTCGTCGATAAAATCCTTTAAATCGGCTGTACGAATTCGAATCGTTCGAACCACGGAAAGCAACTCGATGTAAATGCGACTAGATCGGTCGTAGGTAAACGGTGTCTCGTTAACGGCCGTTTTAAATAATAAATCGTCGATAATAAACTTGTCGTTGGCGATTCTAGAAACTAAATGCGCGCACAGACGTTACATCCCCTCGATTCGATCGACGCATCGATGTCTTCCTATCGCTACGCAATTTATAACGGCAACGATTTCGAGCGGGTTGCAAGCTCGTTGCCGGTGATCGCGACTGTCGACAAAAGAGGACGGATAATTCGCTAGACCCACGCAGGCTAAACTAGGGAATTCGCCAGGGCATAGGATTTATCGTCGTTGCCGCGGAACGATCTCCGCGTAAGGTCCAGCGACGCCGAAGGCAAACCCGGAACACAGTTTGTCCGTATTCTTAACGAATCGATTCGTCTTTTCGAGAGATTCTCCTCGTTGGCGTAAGCGGAAACGCGCTCGATCGGTTACCTCTATTTTCGTTTTTTTCTCTGGGTAGCGCATCGAGCGAAAAGCGGGCGTGAGTGGCTTGACGGCTCGAGAGTCTGCGATCGAGGATTCCCGATGTTCTTCTCTGACGGATCGTCGATATACGTAGAACGCGACGAGGTCCAACTCGATGCCGCGTCGCGCGTTTCAGAGGATATCAGCCCTTTTCTCTCGCGATCCAGCAAGAAACGACGAGCCGAGCGAAGGAGGAGGTGTCAACCTCGACTGCGGTACCTGCGCCGACGACGCGATCCGAACGTAGCGATTGGAAGGTCGCTTTAAGCGTTAATTTGGCGATCTCGCGGTTGATCGAGATCGGTGTCGGGATCGGCGTAACACGCGCGTACGAGCGCATATTACGAGCGAAAGACGATTAAAAGGCTTCGCGCTCGTAACCGTGATACTGTCCGGGCATGGTTGTCCTTGGGTTTACGACGCCTGTCGCTCGAGATCCTATTGTGTCGAATCGATTATCCAACACTTTGCATCTGCTCCGATTAGTGCATCGTCGAGGAACAAAACAATGCAAGAACGATAAAGCATAGGATATATATTAAATGCTAAAGGATCGGGGCTTTGGCGCTACTTTGGCGGGGCTACTTTGGCGGCTTAAAAGAGACGAATACGTGGAATACGTCGATCGATCTCTCGTATCGAGGATACGGACTCTCGAACGTAAGACGGATCAAGTTTCTAGCCACGTTTCGAAAGGGCGAATAAATTGGAATTAACGCGGCTCGCTATAGGGCGAGTATACGGAAACCACGGGCTGCGATAATGTAACCCGTGGGATAACGGCTTCCGCGTAGGACTCGACGTACAATTGCCCTTTACAGTGTTCGCAGTGGAACACGATATGCGCACAGATCGGGGTGCGGCTTAATGCCAATTCACGGACAAAGGGTGACCGCGGACGAAAAAGAGAGCCACGGGATTCTTGGAGCGAGCGAGTTTCGGCCGGCTGCGCCGTTTCTTTCGACGTTGCTCTCTCGGTTCGGAGATAACAGCGCTGTGTGCCGCCGGACGATTAATAACCGACTCGAGATCTAGATACGAATAAGTATGAAAAGGTTGGATCTTAGTTTCGTCGTTCGAACGACCATATAACGCGACGTAGGACGTTACGATGTGAAACGAAGAATCCCTTTAAAATGGAAAATGCCGCGACACGGAACGACGCGATAGCCGACGTTGATGCAAAGCCGAAGGTACTTGACTCGATCGACGTCGAGTATCGCTCAAGGGAGATCGGTCATGAAGTAAGGGAAAGAGGAGCACTCGTACGATCCTCGTCCCCCGTGCGATTAAATATCGCAGGGGTGCGGTCGATGGAGATCGTAAGAAGAGTCGCGATAAAGCGAACGAAGCAGGCTTACGCCTGTAATCTTCGGAGGTACGTTAATATCGCGACTAAACGTCGTAACACACGAACTCCGGAGAAGAGGGTCGCAGTTATTAATCGGGCAGCGATAATCGCCGGCTCCACGATATCCAACGAATTCATCCGCCTCCTCGTCCGTCGATTCTCCGTCGTTCTTCGATCGTCGTTCTTAATTACGCGTCTCAGGGGGACGAGAGCAACGCGTATCGCCGCCACGCGTCGATCGACGAGGTATCGATTCGCTTCCGCGACCAGCGTCAAAGGCCGGGCCGACGAAACAACGTTATGCCACGCGTCGTGATTCGCGTTGCTCGGCGTCTTTCTCCGTGGGTCACGAAGCCGAAAGGGAGGAAAAACACGAGGGATCCGTGAAAAGGCGTCGTTGTTCGATCAGCGTGTGTCCAACGATAAGCGAAGCGACGATGTCGCGACCTTACGCCAACACGGGCAATTCCTTTTCCTCGGGTTTCTCGTTTTCTGGATGGACGATCCGGTCCGCAGTTTTTGATTCTCTACAGAGGAGTATACAAGTACTTGATTTGCAAAATGATTAGTTTAAAAGATATCTTAAATTTAACTTTCTTTATTTTATTTTATTTTATTTCTTTTATTCCTTTTTTTATTTTATTTTACTTTTTTATTCTTTTTTTTTTATTATGTACCTTGCAATTCGTACAGCTGAACATTAAATTTAGTATTGTAGGACTTGTGTGAATGGGGAGGAAGGATAAGAGAGAGTTAACAAGATTTTAAGCTTTCATTAGTTTTTATTCACCTACAGTCTTCACTAAGAATATACAATTCAGTACTAATATATATAGAAAAATACAAATATCCACATAAAACTGTACATACAATCATACATACGAAACCATACATACAAAACCAGACATACAAAACCATACTTGACTAAGAATATACAATTCAGTAGTAATATATATAAAAAAAAATACAAATATCCACATAAAACTGTACATACAACCATACATACAAAACCATACATACAAGAATTATTATACTTAGAAAAAAAGAGTCTGGCAATAGTAGCGATTATTCGGAATCGAGGTATCCCAACTCCAGCCAGTATGCTGCCATATCTCTTGCGGATTCTCCCGGCTCTCGGTCCAGCAGCAACCTTGCAGTTATTGCTTCTCCTGGAGAAGGATCGATGTTGACTAGGCTCCCTGTCCGTCTCAACATGGTGAATTGGGCCACTCGATGTCTCTTCCCTTGGATCGGTTGTTCTCGTACACCTGGCAGAACGATTTTTCTAGCCCACGGTGCCATTTTTGCCAAATTACGGGGCAGCAGCCGTATTGAATCGAGACATTGCTCGCTCTCTAACCCCCAATCGATTAGAAAGACGATGTAGCCAGTCATGGTCCTTTGTAAAAGGATGGCTCTTTCCCAAGCGCTAGATTCCTTAAAATCTACTAGCACGGCGACTAGCATGCCTGTTCTTAAACTTTTCGCCTTCGGCAAGTACTCCACGGGATGTTCCATCATCTTCAAATTGAGTGTTTGGGTTATCTTCGGCCATCCAGCCAAACGAACCCACATGGTGGTAAGTGATTCGACTCGAACCACCCGGACGGGAACTCCTTCTCGGAACCGATCGTTTGTCTTTTGTAAAATCTCCATGGTTTACAAGATTTCGAAAAAATTTCGAATGTTAATGTTCGACTATACTGATCTGCCTAGTTTACGTGTCTAGGTCGGATGGTGCTGGCTCCGCCGGGAATCGGACCCCCTTTATATACCAGCAGCACCGACCTTGGAGAGGGCCCCCTTTATATATCAGCTGCACCGACCTTAGAGAGGACCCCTTTAAATATCAGCAGCACCGACCTTGGAGAGGACCCCCTTTATATATCAGCTGCACCGACCTTAGAGAGGACCCCTTTAAATATCAGCAGCACCGACCTTGGAGAGGTACTCGGTCACCGTTTAAGCTAAACGCACGTTTTCGTTTGTCTTGTTTCACACTTTTCTTGTCCTCGCAATATTTTATAACAGTGTTAACAATATATACAGGCAAAATATATAGTCTATTTTTGATACACAAGTGTCAGATATCAATTATTGCTTTCCGTTAAAATAAATATATCATTATTAGATGCTCTTTTTAACATTCCTATCCGCATCCTTACAATATTTTACAATTTTTAACCTAAAAATGTCGCTAGAAAATAGAAAACGAAAAACAATTTGAAAAGCACTAGCTCGCTTGAATGTGAAAATTGTGACGTGGGTGTATGTGCTTTGCCCTGCTTTAAAATATATCACACTCAATTGTATTATTAATTATTAAAGTAAATTATTAAAGTTCACGTATGTGTATCGTACCTTTAAGAAAAATTAACATTTAATTATCCAATGTGCTTGCGTAGAGAACAGCATTATCCGCCACATATTGCGGCGCAGTATCGTTTACGCGTAGTTCGCGTCAAACCCTGCCCTACGAAGGAACATCCCCGCACAAAATTCAATCGTACCTAAAACGTTAAACCGATCCTTTGCAAGTTTTCTTCAAAGAGATACGCTATACGAGTTGTTTGATTGATATCCGAAAAGTTTCTTTCTGTTTATGAGGAAATAATAGACGCACAATGTCATTTGCTTTATATCGTTTTGTCGCATTACGTACGATCCATTTTGTTCTATTGAGATAAACACCGAGACATTTCACAGACTTGGTTCACGTTTGTACGGAGGTGCATTATTGTAAAAACCACGTTTGCGAAAAAAGACATTTTTCGGACAACCTAATATATTTCATACGATGCTGTTGCCAAGAAATATTTATTAACGAAATGCTAAAAATTGTTAGTTGCAAACAAATACTAGGGGAAATTGTTTTATCCGCGTTTACACGCAGAAGAATTTTACTGCTCAATAATATTGCTATTGGAACGAACGAGCCGTTTCGCTAACATCGGAACAAAGTAGAAACGAATCGGTACTTATCAAGGAGAAAACTTTGTCCAGCGTGGGGAAAAGTTTAAGGACCGATGTCCCTCGATCCACGCTACAGACGGCCGATGAAACAAGGCGAATTAGCGGGAGATCGGGAGTAGAAGGCAGAACAAGCGGAATAGAAAAGGAATGGATACGTCAAGCTTCGGCCGTGCGATTTCGTATCACGTAGCGTTATCCCCTCGTAAAGTTGGCCACTCGTGCCACTAGCAGAAACTGTATGGCGGGCTCCGAGAGGATTTTAATCGCGCGACGGACGAACATATCGGTGAAATTACTGGAGAGCCCCGTCGACGTGCCTTTCGTTCCTGTCTGCCCCACGGCTCGGCTGCCACGGATCTAACAGATTTACCGGATCCAACGTGCCGGGTTACGAAACTTCGAAACTGGCTAGAATCGACTGCTAAGTTAATTGCCGGTCGCTCCCTCCCACCTACTCGTCTATCAGACGACTCCAACTAGTAACCGACGAGGAAACCGCTGATTTCAGGCGTAAATTCAGCTGAAAATCCGTAGCGTGGAACGATGAAAGAGGCCGCACGGAAGAAAACAGCCTGGCGATCAAAAGGCTGGAACGTGCTTTCAAACCCGAACGCTTAGCTGCGCCGCCCCGCACCGAGATCCACTCTGACTTTCGCCCTTTGTTGCGAATATGACAGCCCGTTCGCGCTTTACCCTCGACGATCGACGCCGACCACGCCTCTGCCGCCTGTTATTTCCCAACCGTCCACCGTTTTGCTCCCCTTCTTTTTCATTTTCTTCTTTCCCCTCTTCTCCTTTTATCCTCTTTTCCCTTCTTCTCTCGCCGAAGCGCCGCGTTTGCTGTCGAGTTCGGCTACGATTGGCAAACGCAAATCTTACGTGGACGCGCGTTACGCGCCACGATCGATTATATTTACAACAACGCCGGCCCGCGCGAGCGCTCGCTAACGGCGTCCAGAGCACGTAGGCAGCGCGGCGAATCGGTTCCTTCGTTCTGCCGCTGGTCGCGATAAAACTCGGTGTCTTTTTGCAACGAGGTAATTTTTGCGACAGCACGGGACGTTTGGAACGTTGCGAAAAGAAGGGGCGCGCACGCGGACGTTCGCGAGAAGCGAACAGCGGTGGCGAGGGTGTTTCGCGGATGTGGTCGACGGACCGTGAACGATTGCGAGCGCGGAATACGAGCGGAAGACGGAGGAAGCCCGCCTCGAACACCGACACCGTGATCGCTTCGCTAGGCAACGCCGCGCATCAAAATTGTAAATTTCCGAAGAAAGTCGCCGTGCTCGTTCCCGGGAGAGCAGATCCTTTCGTTTACGTTCTCGCGTACATCCGACTCTTTCGTATGAAGCGTGCCGCGTTTTCGTTTCTCGGCGCGAAGCTCGAACCTGGTGGACCCGGCGGAAATTTCCATCCAAAGTAGGAAGCGGCGGCGAACTCCGTCGAAACTTGGTTTCGCTCGGCGTTTCGAGCACGGCGTACGATTCGCGCCACGTCTGTGCTTGATACCCGGCTTTCGCACGAGTTGGCAGACACGCGTGCTACAGCGGTACGACGCGGTGTCAGCGTTCGCAGAGAGAAGAGAGTAACGCTGTGCGTCGTAGCGTGCCTGTGCGCGACAGCAGCCCGCTCTCTCGGTGATCCGACGTCGACGAGGATACGTTCGTATCGTATGCGGTACATGGTGGCCTAGGATTCGGCCGAGGCTTGGCCACCATGTAGACCGAAACGCAGACGGGAGCGTAGAGCGGAACGTAGAGTGGCGTAGGAGAGGGCGGAGGAGAGAAGGACGAGAAGGTCGGTAGATCGGAGTGGATGAAAGTGGATGAGAAGCGGTCGTTGGAGCGGCGCTGGATGGGGAGAGGTAGGCCCGAGTCGCGCAAGTGTGCGCCTTTATACGTACACGCGTACATCTGCGAGAAGTAGTTAGCCGACGCTTGGTGGTTGCGGCGTCGGGGTGGTGGCGGGCCGGGATCGACCCTGGGACCACACGGCATCATCCTCCAACCGTCAACGACCTGCTCGACCTAACCCTCCCTTCTCGTTCCTTCTCAATCGTCCACGTTCGCAAAACCTAGCTTCTCCCTCTAGCACCGCTTCATCGCTCCCACCAGTCGTCCGTGTACTCGCCTTCTCCTTATGCAACTCCTCTATCACGGGCAAATAAAGCCTGCATACCCGGCCTGAGAGTACTCCGATACCGATCCGGCGCGGTTCCACTCTCCCGCTTCGAGTTCTCGCGTGTGTCGAGTCGTTAAGGATCGCAGAGGGATTCGACGTTCCAGACGTCGTCGTCGCCGCGTCGTCTCGATCAGAGACGCACTCGTCGAGGATTTTTCCGTCGAGAGTTCGGTCGGATTGCGGCTCGCAGAACGAGGCCGGATTAACAGCGATCGAAATACGCCCGAAGAATGGCGACGCGTTATCATCAGGCTGTCGATGCTCGTAATTTCGGTCCTCGAGGTTCGGTCGTCGATAAAATCCTTTAAATCGGCTGTACGAATTCGAATCGTTCGAACCACGGAAAGCAACTCGATGTAAATGCGACTAGATCGGTCGTAGGTAAACGGTGTCTCGTTAACGGCCGTTTTAAATAATAAATCGTCGATAATAAACTTGTCGTTGGCGATTCTAGAAACTAAATGCGCGCACAGACGTTACATCCCCTCGATTCGATCGACGCATCGATGTCTTCCTATCGCTACGCAATTTATAACGGCAACGATTTCGAGCGGGTTGCAAGCTCGTTGCCGGTGATCGCGACTGTCGACAAAAGAGGACGGATAATTCGCTAGACCCACGCAGGCTAAACTAGGGAATTCGCCAGGGCATAGGATTTATCGTCGTTGCCGCGGAACGATCTCCGCGTAAGGTCCAGCGACGCCGAAGGCAAACCCGGAACACAGTTTGTCCGTATTCTTAACGAATCGATTCGTCTTTTCGAGAGATTCTCCTCGTTGGCGTAAGCGGAAACGCGCTCGATCGGTTACCTCTATTTTCGTTTTTTTCTCTGGGTAGCGCATCGAGCGAAAAGCGGGCGTGAGTGGCTTGACGGCTCGAGAGTCTGCGATCGAGGATTCCCGATGTTCTTCTCTGACGGATCGTCGATATACGTAGAACGCGACGAGGTCCAACTCGATGCCGCGTCGCGCGTTTCAGAGGATATCAGCCCTTTTCTCTCGCGATCCAGCAAGAAACGACGAGCCGAGCGAAGGAGGAGGTGTCAACCTCGACTGCGGTACCTGCGCCGACGACGCGATCCGAACGTAGCGATTGGAAGGTCGCTTTAAGCGTTAATTTGGCGATCTCGCGGTTGATCGAGATCGGTGTCGGGATCGGCGTAACACGCGCGTACGAGCGCATATTACGAGCGAAAGACGATTAAAAGGCTTCGCGCTCGTAACCGTGATACTGTCCGGGCATGGTTGTCCTTGGGTTTACGACGCCTGTCGCTCGAGATCCTATTGTGTCGAATCGATTATCCAACACTTTGCATCTGCTCCGATTAGTGCATCGTCGAGGAACAAAACAATGCAAGAACGATAAAGCATAGGATATATATTAAATGCTAAAGGATCGGGGCTTTGGCGCTACTTTGGCGGGGCTACTTTGGCGGCTTAAAAGAGACGAATACGTGGAATACGTCGATCGATCTCTCGTATCGAGGATACGGACTCTCGAACGTAAGACGGATCAAGTTTCTAGCCACGTTTCGAAAGGGCGAATAAATTGGAATTAACGCGGCTCGCTATAGGGCGAGTATACGGAAACCACGGGCTGCGATAATGTAACCCGTGGGATAACGGCTTCCGCGTAGGACTCGACGTACAATTGCCCTTTACAGTGTTCGCAGTGGAACACGATATGCGCACAGATCGGGGTGCGGCTTAATGCCAATTCACGGACAAAGGGTGACCGCGGACGAAAAAGAGAGCCACGGGATTCTTGGAGCGAGCGAGTTTCGGCCGGCTGCGCCGTTTCTTTCGACGTTGCTCTCTCGGTTCGGAGATAACAGCGCTGTGTGCCGCCGGACGATTAATAACCGACTCGAGATCTAGATACGAATAAGTATGAAAAGGTTGGATCTTAGTTTCGTCGTTCGAACGACCATATAACGCGACGTAGGACGTTACGATGTGAAACGAAGAATCCCTTTAAAATGGAAAATGCCGCGACACGGAACGACGCGATAGCCGACGTTGATGCAAAGCCGAAGGTACTTGACTCGATCGACGTCGAGTATCGCTCAAGGGAGATCGGTCATGAAGTAAGGGAAAGAGGAGCACTCGTACGATCCTCGTCCCCCGTGCGATTAAATATCGCAGGGGTGCGGTCGATGGAGATCGTAAGAAGAGTCGCGATAAAGCGAACGAAGCAGGCTTACGCCTGTAATCTTCGGAGGTACGTTAATATCGCGACTAAACGTCGTAACACACGAACTCCGGAGAAGAGGGTCGCAGTTATTAATCGGGCAGCGATAATCGCCGGCTCCACGATATCCAACGAATTCATCCGCCTCCTCGTCCGTCGATTCTCCGTCGTTCTTCGATCGTCGTTCTTAATTACGCGTCTCAGGGGGACGAGAGCAACGCGTATCGCCGCCACGCGTCGATCGACGAGGTATCGATTCGCTTCCGCGACCAGCGTCAAAGGCCGGGCCGACGAAACAACGTTATGCCACGCGTCGTGATTCGCGTTGCTCGGCGTCTTTCTCCGTGGGTCACGAAGCCGAAAGGGAGGAAAAACACGAGGGATCCGTGAAAAGGCGTCGTTGTTCGATCAGCGTGTGTCCAACGATAAGCGAAGCGACGATGTCGCGACCTTACGCCAACACGGGCAATTCCTTTTCCTCGGGTTTCTCGTTTTCTGGATGGACGATCCGGTCCGCAGTTTTTGATTCTCTACAGAGGAGTATACAAGTACTTGATTTGCAAAATGATTAGTTTAAAAGATATCTTAAATTTAACTTTTTTTATTTTATTTTATTTTATTTCTTTTATTCCTTTTTTTATTTTATTTTACTTTTTTATTCTTTTTTTTTTATTATGTACCTTGCAATTCGTACAGCTGAACATTAAATTTAGTATTGTAGGACTTGTGTGAATGGGGAGGAAGGATAAGAGAGAGTTAACAAGATTTTAAGCTTTCATTAGTTTTTATTCACCTACAGTCTTCACTAAGAATATACAATTCAGTACTAATATATATAGAAAAATACAAATATCCACATAAAACTGTACATACAATCATACATACGAAACCATACATACAAAACCAGACATACAAAACCATACTTGACTAAGAATATACAATTCAGTAGTAACATATATATAAAAAAAAATACAAATATCCACATAAAACTGTACATACAACCATACATACAAAACCATACATACAAGAATTATTATACTTAGAAAAAAAGAGTCTGGCAATAGTAGCGATTATTCGGGATCGAGGTATCCCAACTCCAGCCAGTATGCTGCCATATCTCTTGCGGATTCTCCCGGCTCTCGGTCCAGCAGCAACCTTGCAGTTATTGCTTCTCCTGGAGAAGGATCGATGTTGACTAGGCTCCCTGTCCGTCTCAACATGGTGAATTGGGCCACTCGATGTCTCTTCCCTTGGATCGGTTGTTCTCGTACACCTGGCAGAACGATTTTTCTAGCCCACGGTGCCATTTTTGCCAAATTACGGGGCAGCAGCCGTATTGAATCGAGACATTGCTCGCTCTCTAACCCCCAATCGATTAGAAAGACGATGTAGCCAGTCATGGTCCTTTGTAAAAGGATGGCTCTTTCCCAAGCGCTAGATTCCTTAAAATCTACTAGCACGGCGACTAGCATGCCTGTTCTTAAACTTTTCGCCTTCGGCAAGTACTCCACGGGATGTTCCATCATCTTCAAATTGAGTGTTTGGGTTATCTTCGGCCATCCAGCCAAACGAACCCACATGGTGGTAAGTGATTCGACTCGAACCACCCGGACGGGAACTCCTTCTCGGAACCGATCGTTTGTCTTTTGTAAAATCTCCATGGTTTACAAGATTTCGAAAAAATTTCGAATGTTAATGTTCGACTATACTGATCTGCCTAGTTTACGTGTCTAGGTCGGATGGTGCTGGCTCCGCCGGGAATCGGACCCCCTTTATATACCAGCAGCACCGACCTTGGAGAGGGCCCCCTTTATATATCAGCTGCACCGACCTTAGAGAGGACCCCTTTAAATATCAGCAGCACCGACCTTGGAGAGGACCCCCTTTATATATCAGCTGCACCGACCTTAGAGAGGACCCCTTTAAATATCAGCAGCACCGACCTTGGAGAGGTACTCGGTCACCGTTTAAGCTAAACGCACGTTTTCGTTTGTCTTGTTTCACACTTTTCTTGTCCTCGCAATATTTTATAACAGTGTTAACAATATATACAGGCAAAATATATAGTCTATTTTTGATACACAAGTGTCAGATATCAATTATTGCTTTCCGTTAAAATAAATATATCATTATTAGATGCTCTTTTTAACATTCCTATCCGCATCCTTACAATATTTTACAATTTTTAACCTAAAAATGTCGCTAGAAAATAGAAAACGAAAAACAATTTGAAAAGCACTAGCTCGCTTGAATGTGAAAATTGTGACGTGGGTGTATGTGCTTTGCCCTGCTTTAAAATATATCACACTCAATTGTATTATTAATTATTAAAGTAAATTATTAAAGTTCACGTATGTGTATCGTACCTTTAAGAAAAATTAACATTTAATTATCCAATGTGCTTGCGTAGAGAACAGTATTATCCGCCACATATTGCGGCGCAGTATCGTTTACGCGTAGTTCGCGTCAAACCCTGCCCTACGAAGGAACATCCCCGCATAAAATTCAATCGTACCTAAGACGTTAAACCGATCCTTTGCAAGTTTTCTTCAAAGAGATACGCTATACGAGTTGTTTGATTGATATCCGAAAAGTTTCTTTCTGTTTATGAGGAAATAATAGACGCACAATGTCATTTGCTTTATATCGTTTTGTCGCATTACGTACGATCCATTTTGTTCTATTGAGATAAACACCGAGACATTTCACAGACTTGGTTCACGTTTGTACGGAGGTGCATTATTGTAAAAACCACGTTTGCGAAAAAAGACATTTTTCGGACAACCTAATATATTTCATACGATGCTGTTGCCAAGAAATATTTATTAACGAAATGCTAAAAATTGTTAGTTGCAAACAAATACTAGGGGAAATTGTTTTATCCGCGTTTACACGCAGAAGAATTTTACTGCTCAATAATATTGCTATTGGAACGAACGAGCCGTTTCGCTAACATCGGAACAAAGTAGAAACGAATCGGTACTTATCAAGGAGAAAACTTTGTCCAGCGTGGGGAAAAGTTTAAGGACCGATGTCCCTCGATCCACGCTACAGACGGCCGATGAAACAAGGCGAATTAGCGGGAGATCGGGAGTAGAAGGCAGAACAAGCGGAATAGAAAAGGAATGGATACGTCAAGCTTCGGCCGTGCGATTTCGTATCACGTAGCGTTATCCCCTCGTAAAGTTGGCCACTCGTGCCACTAGCAGAAACTGTATGGCGGGCTCCGAGAGGATTTTAATCGCGCGACGGACGAACATATCGGTGAAATTACTGGAGAGCCCCGTCGACGTGCCTTTCGTTCCTGTCTGCCCCACGGCTCGGCTGCCACGGATCTAACAGATTTACCGGATCCAACGTGCCGGGTTACGAAACTTCGAAACTGGCTAGAATCGACTGCTAAGTTAATTGCCGGTCGCTCCCTCCCACCTACTCGTCTATCAGACGACTCCAACTAGTAACCGACGAGGAAACCGCTGATTTCAGGCGTAAATTCAGCTGAAAATCCGTAGCGTGGAACGATGAAAGAGGCCGCACGGAAGAAAACAGCCTGGCGATCAAAAGGCTGGAACGTGCTTTCAAACCCGAACGCTTAGCTGCGCCGCCCCGCACCGAGATCCACTCTGACTTTCGCCCTTTGTTGCGAATATGACAGCCCGTTCGCGCTTTACCCTCGACGATCGACGCCGACCACGCCTCTGCCGCCTGTTATTTCCCAACCGTCCACCGTTTTGCTCCCCTTCTTTTTCATTTTCTTCTTTCCCCTCTTCTCCTTTTATCCTCTTTTCCCTTCTTCTCTCGCCGAAGCGCCGCGTTTGCTGTCGAGTTCGGCTACGATTGGCAAACGCAAATCTTACGTGGACGCGCGTTACGCGCCACGATCGATTATATTTACAACAACGCCGGCCCGCGCGAGCGCTCGCTAACGGCGTCCAGAGCACGTAGGCAGCGCGGCGAATCGGTTCCTTCGTTCTGCCGCTGGTCGCGATAAAACTCGGTGTCTTTTTGCAACGAGGTAATTTTTGCGACAGCACGGGACGTTTGGAACGTTGCGAAAAGAAGGGGCGCGCACGCGGACGTTCGCGAGAAGCGAACAGCGGTGGCGAGGGTGTTTCGCGGATGTGGTCGACGGACCGTGAACGATTGCGAGCGCGGAATACGAGCGGAAGACGGAGGAAGCCCGCCTCGAACACCGACACCGTGATCGCTTCGCTAGGCAACGCCGCGCATCAAAATTGTAAATTTCCGAAGAAAGTCGCCGTGCTCGTTCCCGGGAGAGCAGATCCTTTCGTTTACGTTCTCGCGTACATCCGACTCTTTCGTATGGAGCGTGCCGCGTTTTCGTTTCTCGGCGCGAAGCTCGAACCTGGTGGACCCGGCGGAAATTTCCATCCAAAGTAGGAAGCGGCGGCGAACTCCGTCGAAACTTGGTTTCGCTCGGCGTTTCGAGCACGGCGTACGATTCGCGCCACGTCTGTGCTTGATACCCGGCTTTCGCACGAGTTGGCAGACACGCGTGCTACAGCGGTACGACGCGGTGTCAGCGTTCGCAGAGAGAAGAGAGTAACGCTGTGCGTCGTAGCGTGCCTGTGCGCGACAGCAGCCCGCTCTCTCGGTGATCCGACGTCGACGAGGATACGTTCGTATCGTATGCGGTACATGGTGGCCTAGGATTCGGCCGAGGCTTGGCCACCATGTAGACCGAAACGCAGACGGGAGCGTAGAGCGGAACGTAGAGTGGCGTAGGAGAGGGCGGAGGAGAGAAGGACGAGAAGGTCGGTAGATCGGAGTGGATGAAAGTGGATGAGAAGCGGTCGTTGGAGCGGCGCTGGATGGGGAGAGGTAGGCCCGAGTCGCGCAAGTGTGCGCCTTTATACGTACACGCGTACATCTGCGAGAAGTAGTTAGCCGACGCTTGGTGGTTGCGGCGTCGGGGTGGTGGCGGGCCGGGATCGACCCTGGGACCACACGGCATCATCCTCCAACCGTCAACGACCTGCTCGACCTAACCCTCCCTTCTCGTTCCTTCTCAATCGTCCACGTTCGCAAAACCTAGCTTCTCCCTCTAGCACCGCTTCATCGCTCCCACCAGTCGTCCGTGTACTCGCCTTCTCCTTATGCAACTCCTCTATCACGGGCAAATAAAGCCTGCATACCCGGCCTGAGAGTACTCCGATACCGACCCGGCGCGGTTCCACTCTCCCGCTTCGAGTTCTCGCGTGTGTCGAGTCGTTAAGGATCGCAGAGGGATTCGACGTTCCAGACGTCGTCGTCGCCGCGTCGTCTCGATCAGAGACGCACTCGTCGAGGATTTTTCCGTCGAGAGTTCGGTCGGATTGCGGCTCGCAGAACGAGGCCGGATTAACAGCGATCGAAATACGCCCGAAGAATGGCGACGCGTTATCATCAGGCTGTCGATGCTCGTAATTTCGGTCCTCGAGGTTCGGTCGTCGATAAAATCCTTTAAATCGGCTGTACGAATTCGAATCGTTCGAACCACGGAAAGCAACTCGATGTAAGTGCGACTAGATCGGTCGTAGGTAAACGGTGTCTCGTTAACGGCCGTTTTAAATAATAAATCGTCGATAATAAACTTGTCGTTGGCGATTCTAGAAACTAAATGCGCGCACAGACGTTACATCCCCTCGATTCGATCGACGCATCGATGTCTTCCTATCGCTACGCAATTTATAACGGCAACGATTTCGAGCGGGTTGCAAGCTCGTTGCCGGTGATCGCGA
Source organism: Bombus vancouverensis nearcticus (assembly GCF_051014615.1). Taxonomy (NCBI): domain Eukaryota; kingdom Metazoa; phylum Arthropoda; class Insecta; order Hymenoptera; family Apidae; genus Bombus; species Bombus vancouverensis. Next base: position 139,846 of record NW_027468956.1, read on the forward strand.
CTGTCGACAAAAGAGGACGGATAATTCGCTAGACCCACGCAGGCTAAACTAGGGAATTCGCCAGGGCATAGGATTTATCGTCGTTGCCGCGGAACGATCTCCGCGTAAGGTCCAGCGACGCCGAAGGCAAACCCGGAACACAGTTTGTCCGTATTCTTAACGAATCGATTCGTCTTTTCGAGAGATTCTCCTCGTTGGCGTAAGCGGAAACGCGCTCGATCGGTTACCTCTATTTTCGTTTTTTTCTCTGGGTAGCGCATCGAGCGAAAAGCGGGCGTGAGTGGCTTGACGGCTCGAGAGTCTGCGATCGAGGATTCCCGATGTTCTTCTCTGACGGATCGTCGATATACGTAGAACGCGACGAGGTCCAACTCGATGCCGCGTCGCGCGTTTCAGAGGATATCAGCCCTTTTCTCTCGCGATCCAGCAAGAAACGACGAGCCGAGCGAAGGAGGAGGTGTCAACCTCGACTGCGGTACCTGCGCCGACGACGCGATCCGAACGTAGCGATTGGAAGGTCGCTTTAAGCGTTAATTTGGCGATCTCGCGGTTGATCGAGATCGGTGTCGGGATCGGCGTAACACGCGCGTACGAGCGCATATTACGAGCGAAAGACGATTAAAAGGCTTCGCGCTCGTAACCGTGATACTGTCCGGGCATGGTTGTCCTTGGGTTTACGACGCCTGTCGCTCGAGATCCTATTGTGTCGAATCGATTATCCAACACTTTGCATCTGCTCCGATTAGTGCATCGTCGAGGAACAAAACAATGCAAGAACGATAAAGCATAGGATATATATTAAATGCTAAAGGATCGGGGCTTTGGCGCTACTTTGGCGGGGCTACTTTGGCGGCTTAAAAGAGACGAATACGTGGAATACGTCGATCGATCTCTCGTATCGAGGATACGGACTCTCGAACGTAAGACGGATCAAGTTTCTAGCCACGTTTCGAAAGGGCGAATAAATTGGAATTAACGCGGCTCGCTATAGGGCGAGTATACGGAAACCACGGGCTGCGATAATGTAACCCGTGGGATAACGGCTTCCGCGTAGGACTCGACGTACAATTGCCCTTTACAGTGTTCGCAGTGGAACACGATATGCGCACAGATCGGGGTGCGGCTTAATGCCAATTCACGGACAAAGGGTGACCGCGGACGAAAAAGAGAGCCACGGGATTCTTGGAGCGAGCGAGTTTCGGCCGGCTGCGCCGTTTCTTTCGACGTTGCTCTCTCGGTTCGGAGATAACAGCGCTGTGTGCCGCCGGACGATTAATAACCGACTCGAGATCTAGATACGAATAAGTATGAAAAGGTTGGATCTTAGTTTCGTCGTTCGAACGACCATATAACGCGACGTAGGACGTTACGATGTGAAACGAAGAATCCCTTTAAAATGGAAAATGCCGCGACACGGAACGACGCGATAGCCGACGTTGATGCAAAGCCGAAGGTACTTGACTCGATCGACGTCGAGTATCGCTCAAGGGAGATCGGTCATGAAGTAAGGGAAAGAGGAGCACTCGTACGATCCTCGTCCCCCGTGCGATTAAATATCGCAGGGGTGCGGTCGATGGAGATCGTAAGAAGAGTCGCGATAAAGCGAACGAAGCAGGCTTACGCCTGTAATCTTCGGAGGTACGTTAATATCGCGACTAAACGTCGTAACACACGAACTCCGGAGAAGAGGGTCGCAGTTATTAATCGGGCAGCGATAATCGCCGGCTCCACGATATCCAACGAATTCATCCGCCTCCTCGTCCGTCGATTCTCCGTCGTTCTTCGATCGTCGTTCTTAATTACGCGTCTCAGGGGGACGAGAGCAACGCGTATCGCCGCCACGCGTCGATCGACGAGGTATCGATTCGCTTCCGCGACCAGCGTCAAAGGCCGGGCCGACGAAACAACGTTATGCCACGCGTCGTGATTCGCGTTGCTCGGCGTCTTTCTCCGTGGGTCACGAAGCCGAAAGGGAGGAAAAACACGAGGGATCCGTGAAAAGGCGTCGTTGTTCGATCAGCGTGTGTCCAACGATAAGCGAAGCGACGATGTCGCGACCTTACGCCAACACGGGCAATTCCTTTTCCTCGGGTTTCTCGTTTTCTGGATGGACGATCCGGTCCGCAGTTTTTGATTCTCTACAGAGGAGTATACAAGTACTTGATTTGCAAAATGATTAGTTTAAAAGATATCTTAAATTTAACTTTTTTTATTTTATTTTATTTTATTTCTTTTATTCCTTTTTTTATTTTATTTTACTTTTTTATTCTTTTTTTTTTATTATGTACCTTGCAATTCGTACAGCTGAACATTAAATTTAGTATTGTAGGACTTGTGTGAATGGGGAGGAAGGATAAGAGAGAGTTAACAAGATTTTAAGCTTTCATTAGTTTTTATTCACCTACAGTCTTCACTAAGAATATACAATTCAGTACTAATATATATAGAAAAATACAAATATCCACATAAAACTGTACATACAATCATACATACGAAACCATACATACAAAACCAGACATACAAAACCATACTTGACTAAGAATATACAATTCAGTAGTAACATATATATAAAAAAAAATACAAATATCCACATAAAACTGTACATACAACCATACATACAAAACCATACATACAAGAATTATTATACTTAGAAAAAAAGAGTCTGGCAATAGTAGCGATTATTCGGGATCGAGGTATCCCAACTCCAGCCAGTATGCTGCCATATCTCTTGCGGATTCTCCCGGCTCTCGGTCCAGCAGCAACCTTGCAGTTATTGCTTCTCCTGGAGAAGGATCGATGTTGACTAGGCTCCCTGTCCGTCTCAACATGGTGAATTGGGCCACTCGATGTCTCTTCCCTTGGATCGGTTGTTCTCGTACACCTGGCAGAACGATTTTTCTAGCCCACGGTGCCATTTTTGCCAAATTACGGGGCAGCAGCCGTATTGAATCGAGACATTGCTCGCTCTCTAACCCCCAATCGATTAGAAAGACGATGTAGCCAGTCATGGTCCTTTGTAAAAGGATGGCTCTTTCCCAAGCGCTAGATTCCTTAAAATCTACTAGCACGGCGACTAGCATGCCTGTTCTTAAACTTTTCGCCTTCGGCAAGTACTCCACGGGATGTTCCATCATCTTCAAATTGAGTGTTTGGGTTATCTTCGGCCATCCAGCCAAACGAACCCACATGGTGGTAAGTGATTCGACTCGAACCACCCGGACGGGAACTCCTTCTCGGAACCGATCGTTTGTCTTTTGTAAAATCTCCATGGTTTACAAGATTTCGAAAAAATTTCGAATGTTAATGTTCGACTATACTGATCTGCCTAGTTTACGTGTCTAGGTCGGATGGTGCTGGCTCCGCCGGGAATCGGACCCCCTTTATATACCAGCAGCACCGACCTTGGAGAGGGCCCCCTTTATATATCAGCTGCACCGACCTTAGAGAGGACCCCTTTAAATATCAGCAGCACCGACCTTGGAGAGGACCCCCTTTATATATCAGCTGCACCGACCTTAGAGAGGACCCCTTTAAATATCAGCAGCACCGACCTTGGAGAGGTACTCGGTCACCGTTTAAGCTAAACGCACGTTTTCGTTTGTCTTGTTTCACACTTTTCTTGTCCTCGCAATATTTTATAACAGTGTTAACAATATATACAGGCAAAATATATAGTCTATTTTTGATACACAAGTGTCAGATATCAATTATTGCTTTCCGTTAAAATAAATATATCATTATTAGATGCTCTTTTTAACATTCCTATCCGCATCCTTACAATATTTTACAATTTTTAACCTAAAAATGTCGCTAGAAAATAGAAAACGAAAAACAATTTGAAAAGCACTAGCTCGCTTGAATGTGAAAATTGTGACGTGGGTGTATGTGCTTTGCCCTGCTTTAAAATATATCACACTCAATTGTATTATTAATTATTAAAGTAAATTATTAAAGTTCACGTATGTGTATCGTACCTTTAAGAAAAATTAACATTTAATTATCCAATGTGCTTGCGTAGAGAACAGCATTATCCGCCACATATTGCGGCGCAGTATCGTTTACGCGTAGTTCGCGTCAAACCCTGCCCTACGAAGGAACATCCCCGCACAAAATTCAATCGTACCTAAGACGTTAAACCGATCCTTTGCAAGTTTTCTTCAAAGAGATACGCTATACGAGTTGTTTGATTGATATCCGAAAAGTTTCTTTCTGTTTATGAGGAAATAATAGACGCACAATGTCATTTGCTTTATATCGTTTTGTCGCATTACGTACGATCCATTTTGTTCTATTGAGATAAACACCGAGACATTTCACAGACTTGGTTCACGTTTGTACGGAGGTGCATTATTGTAAAAACCACGTTTGCGAAAAAAGACATTTTTCGGACAACCTAATATATTTCATACGATGCTGTTGCCAAGAAATATTTATTAACGAAATGCTAAAAATTGTTAGTTGCAAACAAATACTAGGGGAAATTGTTTTATCCGCGTTTACACGCAGAAGAATTTTACTGCTCAATAATATTGCTATTGGAACGAACGAGCCGTTTCGCTAACATCGGAACAAAGTAGAAACGAATCGGTACTTATCAAGGAGAAAACTTTGTCCAGCGTGGGGAAAAGTTTAAGGACCGATGTCCCTCGATCCACGCTACAGACGGCCGATGAAACAAGGCGAATTAGCGGGAGATCGGGCGTAGAAGGCAGAACAAGCGGAATAGAAAAGGAATGGATACGTCAAGCTTCGGCCGTGCGATTTCGTATCACGTAGCGTTATCCCCTCGTAAAGTTGGCCACTCGTGCCACTAGCAGAAACTGTATGGCGGGCTCCGAGAGGATTTTAATCGCGCGACGGACGAACATATCGGTGAAATTACTGGAGAGCCCCGTCGACGTGCCTTTCGTTCCTGTCTGCCCCACGGCTCGGCTGCCACGGATCTAACAGATTTACCGGATCCAACGTGCCGGGTTACGAAACTTCGAAACTGGCTAGAATCGACTGCTAAGTTAATTGCCGGTCGCTCCCTCCCACCTACTCGTCTATCAGACGACTCCAACTAGTAACCGACGAGGAAACCGCTGATTTCAGGCGTAAATTCAGCTGAAAATCCGTAGCGTGGAACGATGAAAGAGGCCGCACGGAAGAAAACAGCCTGGCGATCAAAAGGCTGGAACGTGCTTTCAAACCCGAACGCTTAGCTGCGCCGCCCCGCACCGAGATCCACTCTGACTTTCGCCCTTTGTTGCGAATATGACAGCCCGTTCGCGCTTTACCCTCGACGATCGACGCCGACCACGCCTCTGCCGCCTGTTATTTCCCAACCGTCCACCGTTTTGCTCCCCTTCTTTTTCATTTTCTTCTTTCCCCTCTTCTCCTTTTATCCTCTTTTCCCTTCTTCTCTCGCCGAAGCGCCGCGTTTGCTGTCGAGTTCGGCTACGATTGGCAAACGCAAATCTTACGTGGACGCGCGTTACGCGCCACGATCGATTATATTTACAACAACGCCGGCCCGCGCGAGCGCTCGCTAACGGCGTCCAGAGCACGTAGGCAGCGCGGCGAATCGGTTCCTTCGTTCTGCCGCTGGTCGCGATAAAACTCGGTGTCTTTTTGCAACGAGGTAATTTTTGCGACAGCACGGGACGTTTGGAACGTTGCGAAAAGAAGGGGCGCGCACGCGGACGTTCGCGAGAAGCGAACAGCGGTGGCGAGGGTGTTTCGCGGATGTGGTCGACGGACCGTGAACGATTGCGAGCGCGGAATACGAGCGGAAGACGGAGGAAGCCCGCCTCGAACACCGACACCGTGATCGCTTCGCTAGGCAACGCCGCGCATCAAAATTGTAAATTTCCGAAGAAAGTCGCCGTGCTCGTTCCCGGGAGAGCAGATCCTTTCGTTTACGTTCTCGCGTACATCCGACTCTTTCGTATGGAGCGTGCCGCGTTTTCGTTTCTCGGCGCGAAGCTCGAACCTGGTGGACCCGGCGGAAATTTCCATCCAAAGTAGGAAGCGGCGGCGAACTCCGTCGAAACTTGGTTTCGCTCGGCGTTTCGAGCACGGCGTACGATTCGCGCCACGTCTGTGCTTGATACCCGGCTTTCGCACGAGTTGGCAGACACGCGTGCTACAGCGGTACGACGCGGTGTCAGCGTTCGCAGAGAGAAGAGAGTAACGCTGTGCGTCGTAGCGTGCCTGTGCGCGACAGCAGCCCGCTCTCTCGGTGATCCGACGTCGACGAGGATACGTTCGTATCGTATGCGGTACATGGTGGCCTAGGATTCGGCCGAGGCTTGGCCACCATGTAGACCGAAACGCAGACGGGAGCGTAGAGCGGAACGTAGAGTGGCGTAGGAGAGGGCGGAGGAGAGAAGGACGAGAAGGTCGGTAGATCGGAGTGGATGAAAGTGGATGAGAAGCGGTCGTTGGAGCGGCGCTGGATGGGGAGAGGTAGGCCCGAGTCGCGCAAGTGTGCGCCTTTATACGTACACGCGTACATCTGCGAGAAGTAGTTAGCCGACGCTTGGTGGTTGCGGCGTCGGGGTGGTGGCGGGCCGGGATCGACCCTGGGACCACACGGCATCATCCTCCAACCGTCAACGACCTGCTCGACCTAACCCTCCCTTCTCGTTCCTTCTCAATCGTCCACGTTCGCAAAACCTAGCTTCTCCCTCTAGCACCGCTTCATCGCTCCCACCAGTCGTCCGTGTACTCGCCTTCTCCTTATGCAACTCCTCTATCACGGGCAAATAAAGCCTGCATACCCGGCCTGAGAGTACTCCGATACCGATCCGGCGCGGTTCCACCCTCCCGCTTCGAGTTCTCGCGTGTGTCGAGTCGTTAAGGATCGCAGAGGGATTCGACGTTCCAGACGTCGTCGTCGCCGCGTCGTCTCGATCAGAGACGCACTCGTCGAGGATTTTTCCGTCGAGAGTTCGGTCGGATTGCGGCTCGCAGAACGAGGCCGGATTAACAGCGATCGAAATACGCCCGAAGAATGGCGACGCGTTATCATCAGGCTGTCGATGCTCGTAATTTCGGTCCTCGAGGTTCGGTCGTCGATAAAATCCTTTAAATCGGCTGTACGAATTCGAATCGTTCGAACCACGGAAAGCAACTCGATGTAAATGCGACTAGATCGGTCGTAGGTAAACGGTGTCTCGTTAACGGCCGTTTTAAATAATAAATCGTCGATAATAAACTTGTCGTTGGCGATTCTAGAAACTAAATGCGCGCACAGACGTTACATCCCCTCGATTCGATCGACGCATCGATGTCTTCCTATCGCTACGCAATTTATAACGGCAACGATTTCGAGCGGGTTGCAAGCTCGTTGCCGGTGATCGCGACTGTCGACAAAAGAGGACGGATAATTCGCTAGACCCACGCAGGCTAAACTAGGGAATTCGCCAGGGCATAGGATTTATCGTCGTTGCCGCGGAACGATCTCCGCGTAAGGTCCAGCGACGCCGAAGGCAAACCCGGAACACAGTTTGTCCGTATTCTTAACGAATCGATTCGTCTTTTCGAGAGATTCTCCTCGTTGGCGTAAGCGGAAACGCGCTCGATCGGTTACCTCTATTTTCGTTTTTTTCTCTGGGTAGCGCATCGAGCGAAAAGCGGGCGTGAGTGGCTTGACGGCTCGAGAGTCTGCGATCGAGGATTCCCGATGTTCTTCTCTGACGGATCGTCGATATACGTAGAACGCGACGAGGTCCAACTCGATGCCGCGTCGCGCGTTTCAGAGGATATCAGCCCTTTTCTCTCGCGATCCAGCAAGAAACGACGAGCCGAGCGAAGGAGGAGGTGTCAACCTCGACTGCGGTACCTGCGCCGACGACGCGATCCGAACGTAGCGATTGGAAGGTCGCTTTAAGCGTTAATTTGGCGATCTCGCGGTTGATCGAGATCGGTGTCGGGATCGGCGTAACACGCGCGTACGAGCGCATATTACGAGCGAAAGACGATTAAAAGGCTTCGCGCTCGTAACCGTGATACTGTCCGGGCATGGTTGTCCTTGGGTTTACGACGCCTGTCGCTCGAGATCCTATTGTGTCGAATCGATTATCCAACACTTTGCATCTGCTCCGATTAGTGCATCGTCGAGGAACAAAACAATGCAAGAACGATAAAGCATAGGATATATATTAAATGCTAAAGGATCGGGGCTTTGGCGCTACTTTGGCGGGGCTACTTTGGCGGCTTAAAAGAGACGAATACGTGGAATACGTCGATCGATCTCTCGTATCGAGGATACGGACTCTCGAACGTAAGACGGATCAAGTTTCTAGCCACGTTTCGAAAGGGCGAATAAATTGGAATTAACGCGGCTCGCTATAGGGCGAGTATACGGAAACCACGGGCTGCGATAATGTAACCCGTGGGATAACGGCTTCCGCGTAGGACTCGACGTACAATTGCCCTTTACAGTGTTCGCAGTGGAACACGATATGCGCACAGATCGGGGTGCGGCTTAATGCCAATTCACGGACAAAGGGTGACCGCGGACGAAAAAGAGAGCCACGGGATTCTTGGAGCGAGCGAGTTTCGGCCGGCTGCGCCGTTTCTTTCGATGTTGCTCTCTCGGTTCGGAGATAACAGCGCTGTGTGCCGCCGGACGATTAATAACCGACTCGAGATCTAGATACGAATAAGTATGAAAAGGTTGGATCTTAGTTTCGTCGTTCGAACGACCATATAACGCGACGTAGGACGTTACGATGTGAAACGAAGAATCCCTTTAAAATGGAAAATGCCGCGACACGGAACGACGCGATAGCCGACGTTGATGCAAAGCCGAAGGTACTTGACTCGATCGACGTCGAGTATCGCTCAAGGGAGATCGGTCATGAAGTAAGGGAAAGAGGAGCACTCGTACGATCCTCGTCCCCCGTGCGATTAAATATCGCAGGGGTGCGGTCGATGGAGATCGTAAGAAGAGTCGCGATAAAGCGAACGAAGCAGGCTTACGCCTGTAATCTTCGGAGGTACGTTAATATCGCGACTAAACGTCGTAACACACGAACTCCGGAGAAGAGGGTCGCAGTTATTAATCGGGCAGCGATAATCGCCGGCTCCACGATATCCAACGAATTCATCCGCCTCCTCGTCCGTCGATTCTCCGTCGTTCTTCGATCGTCGTTCTTAATTACGCGTCTCAGGGGGACGAGAGCAACGCGTATCGCCGCCACGCGTCGATCGACGAGGTATCGATTCGCTTCCGCGACCAGCGTCAAAGGCCGGGCCGACGAAACAACGTTATGCCACGCGTCGTGATTCGCGTTGCTCGGCGTCTTTCTCCGTGGGTCACGAAGCCGAAAGGGAGGAAAAACACGAGGGATCCGTGAAAAGGCGTCGTTGTTCGATCAGCGTGTGTCCAACGATAAGCGAAGCGACGATGTCGCGACCTTACGCCAACAAGGGCAATTCCTTTTCCTCGGGTTTCTCGTTTTCTGGATGGACGATCCGGTCCGCAGTTTTTGATTCTCTACAGAGGAGTATACAAGTACTTGATTTGCAAAATGATTAGTTTAAAAGATATCTTAAATTTAACTTTTTTTATTTTATTTTATTTTATTTCTTTTATTCCTTTTTTTATTTTATTTTACTTTTTTATTCTTTTTTTTTTATTATGTACCTTGCAATTCGTACAGCTGAACATTAAATTTAGTATTGTAGGACTTGTGTGAATGGGGAGGAAGGATAAGAGAGAGTTAACAAGATTTTAAGCTTTCATTAGTTTTTATTCACCTACAGTCTTCACTAAGAATATACAATTCAGTACTAATATATATAGAAAAATACAAATATCCACATAAAACTGTACATACAATCATACATACGAAACCATACATACAAAACCAGACATACAAAACCATACTTGACTAAGAATATACAATTCAGTAGTAACATATATATAAAAAAAAATACAAATATCCACATAAAACTGTACATACAACCATACATACAAAACCATACATACAAGAATTATTATACTTAGAAAAAAAGAGTCTGGCAATAGTAGCGATTATTCGGGATCGAGGTATCCCAACTCCAGCCAGTATGCTGCCATATCTCTTGCGGATTCTCCCGGCTCTCGGTCCAGCAGCAACCTTGCAGTTATTGCTTCTCCTGGAGAAGGATCGATGTTGACTAGGCTCCCTGTCCGTCTCAACATGGTGAATTGGGCCACTCGATGTCTCTTCCCTTGGATCGGTTGTTCTCGTACACCTGGCAGAACGATTTTTCTAGCCCACGGTGCCATTTTTGCCAAATTACGGGGCAGCAGCCGTATTGAATCGAGACATTGCTCGCTCTCTAACCCCCAATCGATTAGAAAGACGATGTAGCCAGTCATGGTCCTTTGTAAAAGGATGGCTCTTTCCCAAGCGCTAGATTCCTTAAAATCTACTAGCACGGCGACTAGCATGCCTGTTCTTAAACTTTTCGCCTTCGGCAAGTACTCCACGGGATGTTCCATCATCTTCAAATTGAGTGTTTGGGTTATCTTCGGCCATCCAGCCAAACGAACCCACATGGTGGTAAGTGATTCGACTCGAACCACCCGGACGGGAACTCCTTCTCGGAACCGATCGTTTGTCTTTTGTAAAATCTCCATGGTTTACAAGATTTCGAAAAAATTTCGAATGTTAATGTTCGACTATACTGATCTGCCTAGTTTACGTGTCTAGGTCGGATGGTGCTGGCTCCGCCGGGAATCGGACCCCCTTTATATACCAGCAGCACCGACCTTGGAGAGGGCCCCCTTTATATATCAGCTGCACCGACCTTAGAGAGGACCCCTTTAAATATCAGCAGCACCGACCTTGGAGAGGACCCCCTTTATATATCAGCTGCACCGACCTTAGAGAGGACCCCTTTAAATATCAGCAGCACCGACCTTGGAGAGGTACTCGGTCACCGTTTAAGCTAAACGCACGTTTTCGTTTGTCTTGTTTCACACTTTTCTTGTCCTCGCAATATTTTATAACAGTGTTAACAATATATACAGGCAAAATATATAGTCTATTTTTGATACACAAGTGTCAGATATCAATTATTGCTTTCCGTTAAAATAAATATATCATTATTAGATGCTCTTTTTAACATTCCTATCCGCATCCTTACAATATTTTACAATTTTTAACCTAAAAATGTCGCTAGAAAATAGAAAACGAAAAACAATTTGAAAAGCACTAGCTCGCTTGAATGTGAAAATTGTGACGTGGGTGTATGTGCTTTGCCCTGCTTTAAAATATATCACACTCAATTGTATTATTAATTATTAAAGTAAATTATTAAAGTTCACGTATGTGTATCGTACCTTTAAGAAAAATTAACATTTAATTATCCAATGTGCTTGCGTAGAGAACAGCATTATCCGCCACATATTGCGGCGCAGTATCGTTTACGCGTAGTTCGCGTCAAACCCTGCCCTACGAAGGAACATCCCCGCACAAAATTCAATCGTACCTAAGACGTTAAACCGATCCTTTGCAAGTTTTCTTCAAAGAGATACGCTATACGAGTTGTTTGATTGATATCCGAAAAGTTTCTTTCTGTTTATGAGGAAATAATAGACGCACAATGTCATTTGCTTTATATCGTTTTGTCGCATTACGTACGATCCATTTTGTTCTATTGAGATAAACACCGAGACATTTCACAGACTTGGTTCACGTTTGTACGGAGGTGCATTATTGTAAAAACCACGTTTGCGAAAAAAGACATTTTTCGGACAACCTAATATATTTCATACGATGCTGTTGCCAAGAAATATTTATTAACGAAATGCTAAAAATTGTTAGTTGCAAACAAATACTAGGGGAAATTGTTTTATCCGCGTTTACACGCAGAAGAATTTTACTGCTCAATAATATTGCTATTGGAACGAACGAGCCGTTTCGCTAACATCGGAACAAAGTAGAAACGAATCGGTACTTATCAAGGAGAAAACTTTGTCCAGCGTGGGGAAAAGTTTAAGGACCGATGTCCCTCGATCCACGCTACAGACGGCCGATGAAACAAGGCGAATTAGCGGGAGATCGGGAGTAGAAGGCAGAACAAGCGGAATAGAAAAGGAATGGATACGTCAAGCTTCGGCCGTGCGATTTCGTATCACGTAGCGTTATCCCCTCGTAAAGTTGGCCACTCGTGCCACTAGCAGAAACTGTATGGCGGGCTCCGAGAGGATTTTAATCGCGCGACGGACGAACATATCGGTGAAATTACTGGAGAGCCCCGTCGACGTGCCTTTCGTTCCTGTCTGCCCCACGGCTCGGCTGCCACGGATCTAACAGATTTACCGGATCCAACGTGCCGGGTTACGAAACTTCGAAACTGGCTAGAATCGACTGCTAAGTTAATTGCCGGTCGCTCCCTCCCACCTACTCGTCTATCAGACGACTCCAACTAGTAACCGACGAGGAAACCGCTGATTTCAGGCGTAAATTCAGCTGAAAATCCGTAGCGTGGAACGATGAAAGAGGCCGCACGGAAGAAAACAGCCTGGCGATCAAAAGGCTGGAACGTGCTTTCAAACCCGAACGCTTAGCTGCGCCGCCCCGCACCGAGATCCACTCTGACTTTCGCCCTTTGTTGCGAATATGACAGCCCGTTCGCGCTTTACCCTCGACGATCGACGCCGACCACGCCTCTGCCGCCTGTTATTTCCCAACCGTCCACCGTTTTGCTCCCCTTCTTTTTCATTTTCTTCTTTCCCCTCTTCTCCTTTTATCCTCTTTTCCCTTCTTCTCTCGCCGAAGCGCCGCGTTTGCTGTCGAGTTCGGCTACGATTGGCAAACGCAAATCTTACGTGGACGCGCGTTACGCGCCACGATCGATTATATTTACAACAACGCCGGCCCGCGCGAGCGCTCGCTAACGGCGTCCAGAGCACGTAGGCAGCGCGGCGAATCGGTTCCTTCGTTCTGCCGCTGGTCGCGATAAAACTCGGTGTCTTTTTGCAACGAGGTAATTTTTGCGACAGCACGGGACGTTTGGAACGTTGCGAAAAGAAGGGGCGCGCACGCGGACGTTCGCGAGAAGCGAACAGCGGTGGCGAGGGTGTTTCGCGGATGTGGTCGACGGACCGTGAACGATTGCGAGCGCGGAATACGAGCGGAAGACGGAGGAAGCCCGCCTCGAACACCGACACCGTGATCGCTTCGCTAGGCAACGCCGCGCATCAAAATTGTAAATTTCCGAAGAAAGTCGCCGTGCTCGTTCCCGGGAGAGCAGATCCTTTCGTTTACGTTCTCGCGTACATCCGACTCTTTCGTATGGAGCGTGCCGCGTTTTCGTTTCTCGGCGCGAAGCTCGAACCTGGTGGACCCGGCGGAAATTTCCATCCAAAGTAGGAAGCGGCGGCGAACTCCGTCGAAACTTGGTTTCGCTCGGCGTTTCGAGCACGGCGTACGATTCGCGCCACGTCTGTGCTTGATACCCGGCTTTCGCACGAGTTGGCAGACACGCGTGCTACAGCGGTACGACGCGGTGTCAGCGTTCGCAGAGAGAAGAGAGTAACGCTGTGCGTCGTAGCGTGCCTGTGCGCGACAGCAGCCCGCTCTCTCGGTGATCCGACGTCGACGAGGATACGTTCGTATCGTATGCGGTACATGGTGGCCTAGGATTCGGCCGAGGCTTGGCCACCATGTAGACCGAAACGCAGACGGGAGCGTAGAGCGGAACGTAGAGTGGCGTAGGAGAGGGCGGAGGAGAGAAGGACGAGAAGGTCGGTAGATCGGAGTGGATGAAAGTGGATGAGAAGCGGTCGTTGGAGCGGCGCTGGATGGGGAGAGGTAGGCCCGAGTCGCGCAAGTGTGCGCCTTTATACGTACACGCGTACATCTGCGAGAAGTAGTTAGCCGACGCTTGGTGGTTGCGGCGTCGGGGTGGTGGCGGGCCGGGATCGACCCTGGGACCACACGGCATCATCCTCCAACCGTCAACGACCTGCTCGACCTAACCCTCCCTTCTCGTTCCTTCTCAATCGTCCACGTTCGCAAAACCTAGCTTCTCCCTCTAGCACCGCTTCATCGCTCCCACCAGTCGTCCGTGTACTCGCCTTCTCCTTATGCAACTCCTCTATCACGGGCAAATAAAGCCTGCATACCCGGCCTGAGAGTACTCCGATACCGATCCGGCGCGGTTCCACTCTCCCGCTTCGAGTTCTCGCGTGTGTCGAGTCGTTAAGGATCGCAGAGGGATTCGACGTTCCAGACGTCGTCGTCGCCGCGTCGTCTCGATCAGAGACGCACTCGTCGAGGATTTTTCCGTCGAGAGTTCGGTCGGATTGCGGCTCGCAGAACGAGGCCGGATTAACAGCGATCGAAATACGCCCGAAGAATGGCGACGCGTTATCATCAGGCTGTCGATGCTCGTAATTTCGGTCCTCGAGGTTCGGTCGTCGATAAAATCCTTTAAATCGGCTGTACGAATTCGAATCGTTCGAACCACGGAAAGCAACTCGATGTAAATGCGACTAGATCGGTCGTAGGTAAACGGTGTCTCGTTAACGGCCGTTTTAAATAATAAATCGTCGATAATAAACTTGTCGTTGGCGATTCTAGAAACTAAATGCGCGCACAGACGTTACATCCCCTCGATTCGATCGACGCATCGATGTCTTCCTATCGCTACGCAATTTATAACGGCAACGATTTCGAGCGGGTTGCAAGCTCGTTGCCGGTGATCGCGACTGTCGACAAAAGAGGACGGATAATTCGCTAGACCCACGCAGGCTAAACTAGGGAATTCGCCAGGGCATAGGATTTATCGTCGTTGCCGCGGAACGATCTCCGCGTAAGGTCCAGCGACGCCGAAGGCAAACCCGGAACACAGTTTGTCCGTATTCTTAACGAATCGATTCGTCTTTTCGAGAGATTCTCCTCGTTGGCGTAAGCGGAAACGCGCTCGATCGGTTACCTCTATTTTCGTTTTTTTCTCTGGGTAGCGCATCGAGCGAAAAGCGGGCGTGAGTGGCTTGACGGCTCGAGAGTCTGCGATCGAGGATTCCCGATGTTCTTCTCTGACGGATCGTCGATATACGTAGAACGCGACGAGGTCCAACTCGATGCCGCGTCGCGCGTTTCAGAGGATATCAGCCCTTTTCTCTCGCGATCCAGCAAGAAACGACGAGCCGAGCGAAGGAGGAGGTGTCAACCTCGACTGCGGTACCTGCGCCGACGACGCGATCCGAACGTAGCGATTGGAAGGTCGCTTTAAGCGTTAATTTGGCGATCTCGCGGTTGATCGAGATCGGTGTCGGGATCGGCGTAACACGCGCGTACGAGCGCATATTACGAGCGAAAGACGATTAAAAGGCTTCGCGCTCGTAACCGTGATACTGTCCGGGCATGGTTGTCCTTGGGTTTACGACGCCTGTCGCTCGAGATCCTATTGTGTCGAATCGATTATCCAACACTTTGCATCTGCTCCGATTAGTGCATCGTCGAGGAACAAAACAATGCAAGAACGATAAAGCATAGGATATATATTAAATGCTAAAGGATCGGGGCTTTGGCGCTACTTTGGCGGGGCTACTTTGGCGGCTTAAAAGAGACGAATACGTGGAATACGTCGATCGATCTCTCGTATCGAGGATACGGACTCTCGAACGTAAGACGGATCAAGTTTCTAGCCACGTTTCGAAAGGGCGAATAAATTGGAATTAACGCGGCTCGCTATAGGGCGAGTATACGGAAACCACGGGCTGCGATAATGTAACCCGTGGGATAACGGCTTCCGCGTAGGACTCGACGTACAATTGCCCTTTACAGTGTTCGCAGTGGAACACGATATGCGCACAGATCGGGGTGCGGCTTAATGCCAATTCACGGACAAAGGGTGACCGCGGACGAAAAAGAGAGCCACGGGATTCTTGGAGCGAGCGAGTTTCGGCCGGCTGCGCCGTTTCTTTCGACGTTGCTCTCTCGGTTCGGAGATAACAGCGCTGTGTGCCGCCGGACGATTAATAACCGACTCGAGATCTAGATACGAATAAGTATGAAAAGGTTGGATCTTAGTTTCGTCGTTCGAACGACCATATAACGCGACGTAGGACGTTACGATGTGAAACGAAGAATCCCTTTAAAATGGAAAATGCCGCGACACGGAACGACGCGATAGCCGACGTTGATGCAAAGCCGAAGGTACTTGACTCGATCGACGTCGAGTATCGCTCAAGGGAGATCGGTCATGAAGTAAGGGAAAGAGGAGCACTCGTACGATCCTCGTCCCCCGTGCGATTAAATATCGCAGGGGTGCGGTCGATGGAGATCGTAAGAAGAGTCGCGATAAAGCGAACGAAGCAGGCTTACGCCTGTAATCTTCGGAGGTACGTTAATATCGCGACTAAACGTCGTAACACACGAACTCCGGAGAAGAGGGTCGCAGTTATTAATCGGGCAGCGATAATCGCCGGCTCCACGATATCCAACGAATTCATCCGCCTCCTCGTCCGTCGATTCTCCGTCGTTCTTCGATCGTCGTTCTTAATTACGCGTCTCAGGGGGACGAGAGCAACGCGTATCGCCGCCACGCGTCGATCGACGAGGTATCGATTCGCTTCCGCGACCAGCGTCAAAGGCCGGGCCGACGAAACAACGTTATGCCACGCGTCGTGATTCGCGTTGCTCGGCGTCTTTCTCCGTGGGTCACGAAGCCGAAAGGGAGGAAAAACACGAGGGATCCGTGAAAAGGCGTCGTTGTTCGATCAGCGTGTGTCCAACGATAAGCGAAGCGACGATGTCGCGACCTTACGCCAACACGGGCAATTCCTTTTCCTCGGGTTTCTCGTTTTCTGGATGGACGATCCGGTCCGCAGTTTTTGATTCTCTACAGAGGAGTATACAAGTACTTGATTTGCAAAATGATTAGTTTAAAAGATATCTTAAATTTAACTTTTTTTATTTTATTTTATTTTATTTCTTTTATTCCTTTTTTTATTTTATTTTACTTTTTTATTCTTTTTTTTTTATTATGTACCTTGCAATTCGTACAGCTGAACATTAAATTTAGTATTGTAGGACTTGTGTGAATGGGGAGGAAGGATAAGAGAGAGTTAACAAGATTTTAAGCTTTCATTAGTTTTTATTCACCTACAGTCTTCACTAAGAATATACAATTCAGTACTAATATATATAGAAAAATACAAATATCCACATAAAACTGTACATACAATCATACATACGAAACCATACATACAAAACCAGACATACAAAACCATACTTGACTAAGAATATACAATTCAGTAGTAACATATATATAAAAAAAAATACAAATATCCACATAAAACTGTACATACAACCATACATACAAAACCATACATACAAGAATTATTATACTTAGAAAAAAAGAGTCTGGCAATAGTAGCGATTATTCGGGATCGAGGTATCCCAACTCCAGCCAGTATGCTGCCATATCTCTTGCGGATTCTCCCGGCTCTCGGTCCAGCAGCAACCTTGCAGTTATTGCTTCTCCTGGAGAAGGATCGATGTTGACTAGGCTCCCTGTCCGTCTCAACATGGTGAATTGGGCCACTCGATGTCTCTTCCCTTGGATCGGTTGTTCTCGTACACCTGGCAGAACGATTTTTCTAGCCCACGGTGCCATTTTTGCCAAATTACGGGGCAGCAGCCGTATTGAATCGAGACATTGCTCGCTCTCTAACCCCCAATCGATTAGAAAGACGATGTAGCCAGTCATGGTCCTTTGTAAAAGGATGGCTCTTTCCCAAGCGCTAGATTCCTTAAAATCTACTAGCACGGCGACTAGCATGCCTGTTCTTAAACTTTTCGCCTTCGGCAAGTACTCCACGGGATGTTCCATCATCTTCAAATTGAGTGTTTGGGTTATCTTCGGCCATCCAGCCAAACGAACCCACATGGTGGTAAGTGATTCGACTCGAACCACCCGGACGGGAACTCCTTCTCGGAACCGATCGTTTGTCTTTTGTAAAATCTCCATGGTTTACAAGATTTCGAAAAAATTTCGAATGTTAATGTTCGACTATACTGATCTGCCTAGTTTACGTGTCTAGGTCGGATGGTGCTGGCTCCGCCGGGAATCGGACCCCCTTTATATACCAGCAGCACCGACCTTGGAGAGGGCCCCCTTTATATATCAGCTGCACCGACCTTAGAGAGGACCCCTTTAAATATCAGCAGCACCGACCTTGGAGAGGACCCCCTTTATATATCAGCTGCACCGACCTTAGAGAGGACCCCTTTAAATATCAGCAGCACCGACCTTGGAGAGGTACTCGGTCACCGTTTAAGCTAAACGCACGTTTTCGTTTGTCTTGTTTCACACTTTTCTTGTCCTCGCAATATTTTATAACAGTGTTAACAATATATACAGGCAAAATATATAGTCTATTTTTGATACACAAGTGTCAGATATCAATTATTGCTTTCCGTTAAAATAAATATATCATTATTAGATGCTCTTTTTAACATTCCTATCCGCATCCTTACAATATTTTACAATTTTTAACCTAAAAATGTCGCTAGAAAATAGAAAACGAAAAACAATTTGAAAAGCACTAGCTCGCTTGAATGTGAAAATTGTGACGTGGGTGTATGTGCTTTGCCCTGCTTTAAAATATATCACACTCAATTGTATTATTAATTATTAAAGTAAATTATTAAAGTTCACGTATGTGTATCGTACCTTTAAGAAAAATTAACATTTAATTATCCAATGTGCTTGCGTAGAGAACAGCATTATCCGCCACATATTGCGGCGCAGTATCGTTTACGCGTAGTTCGCGTCAAACCCTGCCCTACGAAGGAACATCCCCGCACAAAATTCAATCGTACCTAAGACGTTAAACCGATCCTTTGCAAGTTTTCTTCAAAGAGATACGCTATACGAGTTGTTTGATTGATATCCGAAAAGTTTCTTTCTGTTTATGAGGAAATAATAGACGCACAATGTCATTTGCTTTATATCGTTTTGTCGCATTACGTACGATCCATTTTGTTCTATTGAGATAAACACCGAGACATTTCACAGACTTGGTTCACGTTTGTACGGAGGTGCATTATTGTAAAAACCACGTTTGCGAAAAAAGACATTTTTCGGACAACCTAATATATTTCATACGATGCTGTTGCCAAGAAATATTTATTAACGAAATGCTAAAAATTGTTAGTTGCAAACAAATACTAGGGGAAATTGTTTTATCCGCGTTTACACGCAGAAGAATTTTACTGCTCAATAATATTGCTATTGGAACGAACGAGCCGTTTCGCTAACATCGGAACAAAGTAGAAACGAATCGGTACTTATCAAGGAGAAAACTTTGTCCAGCGTGGGGAAAAGTTTAAGGACCGATGTCCCTCGATCCACGCTACAGACGGCCGATGAAACAAGGCGAATTAGCGGGAGATCGGGAGTAGAAGGCAGAACAAGCGGAATAGAAAAGGAATGGATACGTCAAGCTTCGGCCGTGCGATTTCGTATCACGTAGCGTTATCCCCTCGTAAAGTTGGCCACTCGTGCCACTAGCAGAAACTGTATGGCGGGCTCCGAGAGGATTTTAATCGCGCGACGGACGAACATATCGGTGAAATTACTGGAGAGCCCCGTCGACGTGCCTTTCGTTCCTGTCTGCCCCACGGCTCGGCTGCCACGGATCTAACAGATTTACCGGATCCAACGTGCCGGGTTACGAAACTTCGAAACTGGCTAGAATCGACTGCTAAGTTAATTGCCGGTCGCTCCCTCCCACCTACTCGTCTATCAGACGACTCCAACTAGTAACCGACGAGGAAACCGCTGATTTCAGGCGTAAATTCAGCTGAAAATCCGTAGCGTGGAACGATGAAAGAGGCCGCACGGAAGAAAACAGCCTGGCGATCAAAAGGCTGGAACATGCTTTCAAACCCGAACGCTTAGCTGCGCCGCCCCGCACCGAGATCCACTCTGACTTTCGCCCTTTGTTGCGAATATGACAGCCCGTTCGCGCTTTACCCTCGACGATCGACGCCGACCACGCCTCTGCCGCCTGTTATTTCCCAACCGTCCACCGTTTTGCTCCCCTTCTTTTTCATTTTCTTCTTTCCCCTCTTCTCCTTTTATCCTCTTTTCCCTTCTTCTCTCGCCGAAGCGCCGCGTTTGCTGTCGAGTTCGGCTACGATTGGCAAACGCAAATCTTACGTGGACGCGCGTTACGCGCCACGATCGATTATATTTACAACAACGCCGGCCCGCGCGAGCGCTCGCTAACGGCGTCCAGAGCACGTAGGCAGCGCGGCGAATCGGTTCCTTCGTTCTGCCGCTGGTCGCGATAAAACTCGGTGTCTTTTTGCAACGAGGTAATTTTTGCGACAGCACGGGACGTTTGGAACGTTGCGAAAAGAAGGGGCGCGCACGCGGACGTTCGCGAGAAGCGAACAGCGGTGGCGAGGGTGTTTCGCGGATGTGGTCGACGGACCGTGAACGATTGCGAGCGCGGAATACGAGCGGAAGACGGAGGAAGCCCGCCTCGAACACCGACACCGTGATCGCTTCGCTAGGCAACGCCGCGCATCAAAATTGTAAATTTCCGAAGAAAGTCGCCGTGCTCGTTCCCGGGAGAGCAGATCCTTTCGTTTACGTTCTCGCGTACATCCGACTCTTTCGTATGGAGCGTGCCGCGTTTTCGTTTCTCGGCGCGAAGCTCGAACCTGGTGGACCCGGCGGAAATTTCCATCCAAAGTAGGAAGCGGCGGCGAACTCCGTCGAAACTTGGTTTCGCTCGGCGTTTCGAGCACGGCGTACGATTCGCGCCACGTCTGTGCTTGATACCCGGCTTTCGCACGAGTTGGCAGACACGCGTGCTACAGCGGTACGACGCGGTGTCAGCGTTCGCAGAGAGAAGAGAGTAACGCTGTGCGTCGTAGCGTGCCTGTGCGCGACAGCAGCCCGCTCTCTCGGTGATCCGACGTCGACGAGGATACGTTCGTATCGTATGCGGTACATGGTGGCCTAGGATTCGGCCGAGGCTTGGCCACCATGTAGACCGAAACGCAGACGGGAGCGTAGAGCGGAACGTAGAGTGGCGTAGGAGAGGGCGGAGGAGAGAAGGACGAGAAGGTCGGTAGATCGGAGTGGATGAAAGTGGATGAGAAGCGGTCGTTGGAGCGGCGCTGGATGGGGAGAGGTAGGCCCGAGTCGCGCAAGTGTGCGCCTTTATACGTACACGCGTACATCTGCGAGAAGTAGTTAGCCGACGCTTGGTGGTTGCGGCGTCGGGGTGGTGGCGGGCCGGGATCGACCCTGGGACCACACGGCATCATCCTCCAACCGTCAACGACCTGCTCGACCTAACCCTCCCTTCTCGTTCCTTCTCAATCGTCCACGTTCGCAAAACCTAGCTTCTCCCTCTAGCACCGCTTCATCGCTCCCACCAGTCGTCCGTGTACTCGCCTTCTCCTTATGCAACTCCTCTATCACGGGCAAATAAAGCCTGCATACCCGACCTGAGAGTACTCCGATACCGATCCGGCGCGGTTCCACTCTCCCGCTTCGAGTTCTCGCGTGTGTCGAGTCGTTAAGGATCGCAGAGGGATTCGACGTTCCAGACGTCGTCGTCGCCGCGTCGTCTCGATCAGAGACGCACTCGTCGAGGATTTTTCCGTCGAGAGTTCGGTCGGATTGCGGCTCGCAGAACGAGGCCGGATTAACAGCGATCGAAATACGCCCGAAGAATGGCGACGCGTTATCATCAGGCTGTCGATGCTCGTAATTTCGGTCCTCGAGGTTCGGTCGTCGATAAAATCCTTTAAATCGGCTGTACGAATTCGAATCGTTCGAACCACGGAAAGCAACTCGATGTAAGTGCGACTAGATCGGTCGTAGGTAAACGGTGTCTCGTTAACGGCCGTTTTAAATAATAAATCGTCGATAATAAACTTGTCGTTGGCGATTCTAGAAACTAAATGCGCGCACAGACGTTACATCCCCTCGATTCGATCGACGCATCGATGTCTTCCTATCGCTACGCAATTTATAACGGCAACGATTTCGAGCGGGTTGCAAGCTCGTTGCCGGTGATCGCGACTGTCGACAAAAGAGGACGGATAATTCGCTAGACCCACGCAGGCTAAACTAGGGAATTCGCCAGGGCATAGGATTTATCGTCGTTGCCGCGGAACGATCTCCGCGTAAGGTCCAGCGACGCCGAAGGCAAACCCGGAACACAGTTTGTCCGTATTCTTAACGAATCGATTCGTCTTTTCGAGAGATTCTCCTCGTTGGCGTAAGCGGAAACGCGCTCGATCGGTTACCTCTATTTTCGTTTTTTTCTCTGGGTAGCGCATCGAGCGAAAAGCGGGCGTGAGTGGCTTGACGGCTCGAGAGTCTGCGATCGAGGATTCCCGATGTTCTTCTCTGACGGATCGTCGATATACGTAGAACGCGACGAGGTCCAACTCGATGCCGCGTCGCGCGTTTCAGAGGATATCAGCCCTTTTCTCTCGCGATCCAGCAAGAAACGACGAGCCGAGCGAAGGAGGAGGTGTCAACCTCGACTGCGGTACCTGCGCCGACGACGCGATCCGAACGTAGCGATTGGAAGGTCGCTTTAAGCGTTAATTTGGCGATCTCGCGGTTGATCGAGATCGGTGTCGGGATCGGCGTAACACGCGCGTACGAGCGCATATTACGAGCGAAAGACGATTAAAAGGCTTCGCGCTCGTAACCGTGATACTGTCCGGGCATGGTTGTCCTTGGGTTTACGACGCCTGTCGCTCGAGATCCTATTGTGTCGAATCGATTATCCAACACTTTGCATCTGCTCCGATTAGTGCATCGTCGAGGAACAAAACAATGCAAGAACGATAAAGCATAGGATATATATTAAATGCTAAAGGATCGGGGCTTTGGCGCTACTTTGGCGGGGCTACTTTGGCGGCTTAAAAGAGACGAATACGTGGAATACGTCGATCGATCTCTCGTATCGAGGATACGGACTCTCGAACGTAAGACGGATCAAGTTTCTAGCCACGTTTCGAAAGGGCGAATAAATTGGAATTAACGCGGCTCGCTATAGGGCGAGTATACGGAAACCACGGGCTGCGATAATGTAACCCGTGGGATAACGGCTTCCGCGTAGGACTCGACGTACAATTGCCCTTTACAGTGTTCGCAGTGGAACACGATATGCGCACAGATCGGGGTGCGGCTTAATGCCAATTCACGGACAAAGGGTGACCGCGGACGAAAAAGAGAGCCACGGGATTCTTGGAGCGAGCGAGTTTCGGCCGGCTGCGCCGTTTCTTTCGACGTTGCTCTCTCGGTTCGGAGATAACAGCGCTGTGTGCCGCCGGACGATTAATAACCGACTCGAGATCTAGATACGAATAAGTATGAAAAGGTTGGATCTTAGTTTCGTCGTTCGAACGACCATATAACGCGACGTAGGACGTTACGATGTGAAACGAAGAATCCCTTTAAAATGGAAAATGCCGCGACACGGAACGACGCGATAGCCGACGTTGATGCAAAGCCGAAGGTACTTGACTCGATCGACGTCGAGTATCGCTCAAGGGAGATCGGTCATGAAGTAAGGGAAAGAGGAGCACTCGTACGATCCTCGTCCCCCGTGCGATTAAATATCGCAGGGGTGCGGTCGATGGAGATCGTAAGAAGAGTCGCGATAAAGCGAACGAAGCAGGCTTACGCCTGTAATCTTCGGAGGTACGTTAATATCGCGACTAAACGTCGTAACACACGAACTCCGGAGAAGAGGGTCGCAGTTATTAATCGGGCAGCGATAATCGCCGGCTCCACGATATCCAACGAATTCATCCGCCTCCTCGTCCGTCGATTCTCCGTCGTTCTTCGATCGTCGTTCTTAATTACGCGTCTCAGGGGGACGAGAGCAACGCGTATCGCCGCCACGCGTCGATCGACGAGGTATCGATTCGCTTCCGCGACCAGCGTCAAAGGCCGGGCCGACGAAACAACGTTATGCCACGCGTCGTGATTCGCGTTGCTCGGCGTCTTTCTCCGTGGGTCACGAAGCCGAAAGGGAGGAAAAACACGAGGGATCCGTGAAAAGGCGTCGTTGTTCGATCAGCGTGTGTCCAACGATAAGCGAAGCGACGATGTCGCGACCTTACGCCAACACGGGCAATTCCTTTTCCTCGGGTTTCTCGTTTTCTGGATGGACGATCCGGTCCGCAGTTTTTGATTCTCTACAGAGGAGTATACAAGTACTTGATTTGCAAAATGATTAGTTTAAAAGATATCTTAAATTTAACTTTTTTTATTTTATTTTATTTTATTTCTTTTATTCCTTTTTTTATTTTATTTTACTTTTTTATTCTTTTTTTTTTATTATGTACCTTGCAATTCGTACAGCTGAACATTAAATTTAGTATTGTAGGACTTGTGTGAATGGGGAGGAAGGATAAGAGAGAGTTAACAAGATTTTAAGCTTTCATTAGTTTTTATTCACCTACAGTCTTCACTAAGAATATACAATTCAGTACTAATATATATAGAAAAATACAAATATCCACATAAAACTGTACATACAATCATACATACGAAACCATACATACAAAACCAGACATACAAAACCATACTTGACTAAGAATATACAATTCAGTAGTAACATATATATAAAAAAAAATACAAATATCCACATAAAACTGTACATACAACCATACATACAAAACCATACATACAAGAATTATTATACTTAGAAAAAAAGAGTCTGGCAATAGTAGCGATTATTCGGGATCGAGGTATCCCAACTCCAGCCAGTATGCTGCCATATCTCTTGCGGATTCTCCCGGCTCTCGGTCCAGCAGCAACCTTGCAGTTATTGCTTCTCCTGGAGAAGGATCGATGTTGACTAGGCTCCCTGTCCGTCTCAACATGGTGAATTGGGCCACTCGATGTCTCTTCCCTTGGATCGGTTGTTCTCGTACACCTGGCAGAACGATTTTTCTAGCCCACGGTGCCATTTTTGCCAAATTACGGGGCAGCAGCCGTATTGAATCGAGACATTGCTCGCTCTCTAACCCCCAATCGATTAGAAAGACGATGTAGCCAGTCATGGTCCTTTGTAAAAGGATGGCTCTTTCCCAAGCGCTAGATTCCTTAAAATCTACTAGCACGGCGACTAGCATGCCTGTTCTTAAACTTTTCGCCTTCGGCAAGTACTCCACGGGATGTTCCATCATCTTCAAATTGAGTGTTTGGGTTATCTTCGGCCATCCAGCCAAACGAACCCACATGGTGGTAAGTGATTCGACTCGAACCACCCGGACGGGAACTCCTTCTCGGAACCGATCGTTTGTCTTTTGTAAAATCTCCATGGTTTACAAGATTTCGAAAAAATTTCGAATGTTAATGTTCGACTATACTGATCTGCCTAGTTTACGTGTCTAGGTCGGATGGTGCTGGCTCCGCCGGGAATCGGACCCCCTTTATATACCAGCAGCACCGACCTTGGAGAGGGCCCCCTTTATATATCAGCTGCACCGACCTTAGAGAGGACCCCTTTAAATATCAGCAGCACCGACCTTGGAGAGGACCCCCTTTATATATCAGCTGCACCGACCTTAGAGAGGACCCCTTTAAATATCAGCAGCACCGACCTTGGAGAGGTACTCGGTCACCGTTTAAGCTAAACGCACGTTTTCGTTTGTCTTGTTTCACACTTTTCTTGTCCTCGCAATATTTTATAACAGTGTTAACAATATATACAGGCAAAATATATAGTCTATTTTTGATACACAAGTGTCAGATATCAATTATTGCTTTCCGTTAAAATAAATATATCATTATTAGATGCTCTTTTTAACATTCCTATCCGCATCCTTACAATATTTTACAATTTTTAACCTAAAAATGTCGCTAGAAAATAGAAAACGAAAAACAATTTGAAAAGCACTAGCTCGCTTGAATGTGAAAATTGTGACGTGGGTGTATGTGCTTTGCCCTGCTTTAAAATATATCACACTCAATTGTATTATTAATTATTAAAGTAAATTATTAAAGTTCACGTATGTGTATCGTACCTTTAAGAAAAATTAACATTTAATTATCCAATGTGCTTGCGTAGAGAACAGCATTATCCGCCACATATTGCGGCGCAGTATCGTTTACGCGTAGTTCGCGTCAAACCCTGCCCTACGAAGGAACATCCCCGCACAAAATTCAATCGTACCTAAGACGTTAAACCGATCCTTTGCAAGTTTTCTTCAAAGAGATACGCTATACGAGTTGTTTGATTGATATCCGAAAAGTTTCTTTCTGTTTATGAGGAAATAATAGACGCACAATGTCATTTGCTTTATATCGTTTTGTCGCATTACGTACGATCCATTTTGTTCTATTGAGATAAACACCGAGACATTTCACAGACTTGGTTCACGTTTGTACGGAGGTGCATTATTGTAAAAACCACGTTTGCGAAAAAAGACATTTTTCGGACAACCTAATATATTTCATACGATGCTGTTGCCAAGAAATATTTATTAACGAAATGCTAAAAATTGTTAGTTGCAAACAAATACTAGGGGAAATTGTTTTATCCGCGTTTACACGCAGAAGAATTTTACTGCTCAATAATATTGCTATTGGAACGAACGAGCCGTTTCGCTAACATCGGAACAAAGTAGAAACGAATCGGTACTTATCAAGGAGAAAACTTTGTTCAGCGTGGGGAAAAGTTTAAGGACCGATGTCCCTCGATCCACGCTACAGACGGCCGATGAAACAAGGCGAATTAGCGGGAGATCGGGCGTAGAAGGCAGAACAAGCGGAATAGAAAAGGAATGGATACGTCAAGCTTCGGCCGTGCGATTTCGTATCACGTAGCGTTATCCCCTCGTAAAGTTGGCCACTCGTGCCACTAGCAGAAACTGTATGGCGGGCTCCGAGAGGATTTTAATCGCGCGACGGACGAACATATCGGTGAAATTACTGGAGAGCCCCGTCGACGTGCCTTTCGTTCCTGTCTGCCCCACGGCTCGGCTGCCACGGATCTAACAGATTTACCGGATCCAACGTGCCGGGTTACGAAACTTCGAAACTGGCTAGAATCGACTGCTAAGTTAATTGCCGGTCGCTCCCTCCCACCTACTCGTCTATCAGACGACTCCAACTAGTAACCGACGAGGAAACCGCTGATTTCAGGCGTAAATTCAGCTGAAAATCCGTAGCGTGGAACGATGAAAGAGGCCGCACGGAAGAAAACAGCCTGGCGATCAAAAGGCTGGAACGTGCTTTCAAACCCGAACGCTTAGCTGCGCCGCCCCGCACCGAGATCCACTCTGACTTTCGCCCTTTGTTGCGAATATGACAGCCCGTTCGCGCTTTACCCTCGACGATCGACGCCGACCACGCCTCTGCCGCCTGTTATTTCCCAACCGTCCACCGTTTTGCTCCCCTTCTTTTTCATTTTCTTCTTTCCCCTCTTCTCCTTTTATCCTCTTTTCCCTTCTTCTCTCGCCGAAGCGCCGCGTTTGCTGTCGAGTTCGGCTACGATTGGCAAACGCAAATCTTACGTGGACGCGCGTTACGCGCCACGATCGATTATATTTACAACAACGCCGGCCCGCGCGAGCGCTCGCTAACGGCGTCCAGAGCACGTAGGCAGCGCGGCGAATCGGTTCCTTCGTTCTGCCGCTGGTCGCGATAAAACTCGGTGTCTTTTTGCAACGAGGTAATTTTTGCGACAGCACGGGACGTTTGGAACGTTGCGAAAAGAAGGGGCGCGCACGCGGACGTTCGCGAGAAGCGAACAGCGGTGGCGAGGGTGTTTCGCGGATGTGGTCGACGGACCGTGAACGATTGCGAGCGCGGAATACGAGCGGAAGACGGAGGAAGCCCGCCTCGAACACCGACACCGTGATCGCTTCGCTAGGCAACGCCGCGCATCAAAATTGTAAATTTCCGAAGAAAGTCGCCGTGCTCGTTCCCGGGAGAGCAGATCCTTTCGTTTACGTTCTCGCGTACATCCGACTCTTTCGTATGGAGCGTGCCGCGTTTTCGTTTCTCGGCGCGAAGCTCGAACCTGGTGGACCCGGCGGAAATTTCCATCCAAAGTAGGAAGCGGCGGCGAACTCCGTCGAAACTTGGTTTCGCTCGGCGTTTCGAGCACGGCGTACGATTCGCGCCACGTCTGTGCTTGATACCCGGCTTTCGCACGAGTTGGCAGACACGCGTGCTACAGCGGTACGACGCGGTGTCAGCGTTCGCAGAGAGAAGAGAGTAACGCTGTGCGTCGTAGCGTGCCTGTGCGCGACAGCAGCCCGCTCTCTCGGTGATCCGACGTCGACGAGGATACGTTCGTATCGTATGCGGTACATGGTGGCCTAGGATTCGGCCGAGGCTTGGCCACCATGTAGACCGAAACGCAGACGGGAGCGTAGAGCGGAACGTAGAGTGGCGTAGGAGAGGGCGGAGGAGAGAAGGACGAGAAGGTCGGTAGATCGGAGTGGATGAAAGTGGATGAGAAGCGGTCGTTGGAGCGGCGCTGGATGGGGAGAGGTAGGCCCGAGTCGCGCAAGTGTGCGCCTTTATACGTACACGCGTACATCTGCGAGAAGTAGTTAGCCGACGCTTGGTGGTTGCGGCGTCGGGGTGGTGGCGGGCCGGGATCGACCCTGGGACCACACGGCATCATCCTCCAACCGTCAACGACCTGCTCGACCTAACCCTCCCTTCTCGTTCCTTCTCAATCGTCCACGTTCGCAAAACCTAGCTTCTCCCTCTAGCACCGCTTCATCGCTCCCACCAGTCGTCCGTGTACTCGCCTTCTCCTTATGCAACTCCTCTATCACGGGCAAATAAAGCCTGCATACCCGGCCTGAGAGTACTCCGATACCGATCCGGCGCGGTTCCACTCTCCCGCTTCGAGTTCTCGCGTGTGTCGAGTCGTTAAGGATCGCAGAGGGATTCGACGTTCCAGACGTCGTCGTCGCCGCGTCGTCTCGATCAGAGACGCACTCGTCGAGGATTTTTCCGTCGAGAGTTCGGTCGGATTGCGGCTCGCAGAACGAGGCCGGATTAACAGCGATCGAAATACGCCCGAAGAATGGCGACGCGTTATCATCAGGCTGTCGATGCTCGTAATTTCGGTCCTCGAGGTTCGGTCGTCGATAAAATCCTTTAAATCGGCTGTACGAATTCGAATCGTTCGAACCACGGAAAGCAACTCGATGTAAGTGCGACTAGATCGGTCGTAGGTAAACGGTGTCTCGTTAACGGCCGTTTTAAATAATAAATCGTCGATAATAAACTTGTCGTTGGCGATTCTAGAAACTAAATGCGCGCACAGACGTTACATCCCCTCGATTCGATCGACGCATCGATGTCTTCCTATCGCTACGCAATTTATAACGGCAACGATTTCGAGCGGGTTGCAAGCTCGTTGCCGGTGATCGCGACTGTCGACAAAAGAGGACGGATAATTCGCTAGACCCACGCAGGCTAAACTAGGGAATTCGCCAGGGCATAGGATTTATCGTCGTTGCCGCGGAACGATCTCCGCGTAAGGTCCAGCGACGCCGAAGGCAAACCCGGAACACAGTTTGTCCGTATTCTTAACGAATCGATTCGTCTTTTCGAGAGATTCTCCTCGTTGGCGTAAGCGGAAACGCGCTCGATCGGTTACCTCTATTTTCGTTTTTTTCTCTGGGTAGCGCATCGAGCGAAAAGCGGGCGTGAGTGGCTTGACGGCTCGAGAGTCTGCGATCGAGGATTCCCGATGTTCTTCTCTGACGGATCGTCGATATACGTAGAACGCGACGAGGTCCAACTCGATGCCGCGTCGCGCGTTTCAGAGGATATCAGCCCTTTTCTCTCGCGATCCAGCAAGAAACGACGAGCCGAGCGAAGGAGGAGGTGTCAACCTCGACTGCGGTACCTGCGCCGACGACGCGATCCGAACGTAGCGATTGGAAGGTCGCTTTAAGCGTTAATTTGGCGATCTCGCGGTTGATCGAGATCGGTGTCGGGATCGGCGTAACACGCGCGTACGAGCGCATATTACGAGCGAAAGACGATTAAAAGGCTTCGCGCTCGTAACCGTGATACTGTCCGGGCATGGTTGTCCTTGGGTTTACGACGCCTGTCGCTCGAGATCCTATTGTGTCGAATCGATTATCCAACACTTTGCATCTGCTCCGATTAGTGCATCGTCGAGGAACAAAACAATGCAAGAACGATAAAGCATAGGATATATATTAAATGCTAAAGGATCGGGGCTTTGGCGCTACTTTGGCGGGGCTACTTTGGCGGCTTAAAAGAGACGAATACGTGGAATACGTCGATCGATCTCTCGTATCGAGGATACGGACTCTCGAACGTAAGACGGATCAAGTTTCTAGCCACGTTTCGAAAGGGCGAATAAATTGGAATTAACGCGGCTCGCTATAGGGCGAGTATACGGAAACCACGGGCTGCGATAATGTAACCCGTGGGATAACGGCTTCCGCGTAGGACTCGACGTACAATTGCCCTTTACAGTGTTCGCAGTGGAACACGATATGCGCACAGATCGGGGTGCGGCTTAATGCCAATTCACGGACAAAGGGTGACCGCGGACGAAAAAGAGAGCCACGGGATTCTTGGAGCGAGCGAGTTTCGGCCGGCTGCGCCGTTTCTTTCGACGTTGCTCTCTCGGTTCGGAGATAACAGCGCTGTGTGCCGCCGGACGATTAATAACCGACTCGAGATCTAGATACGAATAAGTATGAAAAGGTTGGATCTTAGTTTCGTCGTTCGAACGACCATATAACGCGACGTAGGACGTTACGATGTGAAACGAAGAATCCCTTTAAAATGGAAAATGCCGCGACACGGAACGACGCGATAGCCGACGTTGATGCAAAGCCGAAGGTACTTGACTCGATCGACGTCGAGTATCGCTCAAGGGAGATCGGTCATGAAGTAAGGGAAAGAGGAGCACTCGTACGATCCTCGTCCCCCGTGCGATTAAATATCGCAGGGGTGCGGTCGATGGAGATCGTAAGAAGAGTCGCGATAAAGCGAACGAAGCAGGCTTACGCCTGTAATCTTCGGAGGTACGTTAATATCGCGACTAAACGTCGTAACACACGAACTCCGGAGAAGAGGGTCGCAGTTATTAATCGGGCAGCGATAATCGCCGGCTCCACGATATCCAACGAATTCATCCGCCTCCTCGTCCGTCGATTCTCCGTCGTTCTTCGATCGTCGTTCTTAATTACGCGTCTCAGGGGGACGAGAGCAACGCGTATCGCCGCCACGCGTCGATCGACGAGGTATCGATTCGCTTCCGCGACCAGCGTCAAAGGCCGGGCCGACGAAACAACGTTATGCCACGCGTCGTGATTCGCGTTGCTCGGCGTCTTTCTCCGTGGGTCACGAAGCCGAAAGGGAGGAAAAACACGAGGGATCCGTGAAAAGGCGTCGTTGTTCGATCAGCGTGTGTCCAACGATAAGCGAAGCGACGATGTCGCGACCTTACGCCAACACGGGCAATTCCTTTTCCTCGGGTTTCTCGTTTTCTGGATGGACGATCCGGTCCGCAGTTTTTGATTCTCTACAGAGGAGTATACAAGTACTTGATTTGCAAAATGATTAGTTTAAAAGATATCTTAAATTTAACTTTTTTTATTTTATTTTATTTTATTTCTTTTATTCCTTTTTTTATTTTATTTTACTTTTTTATTCTTTTTTTTTTATTATGTACCTTGCAATTCGTACAGCTGAACATTAAATTTAGTATTGTAGGACTTGTGTGAATGGGGAGGAAGGATAAGAGAGAGTTAACAAGATTTTAAGCTTTCATTAGTTTTTATTCACCTACAGTCTTCACTAAGAATATACAATTCAGTACTAATATATATAGAAAAATACAAATATCCACATAAAACTGTACATACAATCATACATACGAAACCATACATACAAAACCAGACATACAAAACCATACTTGACTAAGAATATACAATTCAGTAGTAACATATATATAAAAAAAAATACAAATATCCACATAAAACTGTACATACAACCATACATACAAAACCATACATACAAGAATTATTATACTTAGAAAAAAAGAGTCTGGCAATAGTAGCGATTATTCGGGATCGAGGTATCCCAACTCCAGCCAGTATGCTGCCATATCTCTTGCGGATTCTCCCGGCTCTCGGTCCAGCAGCAACCTTGCAGTTATTGCTTCTCCTGGAGAAGGATCGATGTTGACTAGGCTCCCTGTCCGTCTCAACATGGTGAATTGGGCCACTCGATGTCTCTTCCCTTGGATCGGTTGTTCTCGTACACCTGGCAGAACGATTTTTCTAGCCCACGGTGCCATTTTTGCCAAATTACGGGGCAGCAGCCGTATTGAATCGAGACATTGCTCGCTCTCTAACCCCCAATCGATTAGAAAGACGATGTAGCCAGTCATGGTCCTTTGTAAAAGGATGGCTCTTTCCCAAGCGCTAGATTCCTTAAAATCTACTAGCACGGCGACTAGCATGCCTGTTCTTAAACTTTTCGCCTTCGGCAAGTACTCCACGGGATGTTCCATCATCTTCAAATTGAGTGTTTGGGTTATCTTCGGCCATCCAGCCAAACGAACCCACATGGTGGTAAGTGATTCGACTCGAACCACCCGGACGGGAACTCCTTCTCGGAACCGATCGTTTGTCTTTTGTAAAATCTCCATGGTTTACAAGATTTCGAAAAAATTTCGAATGTTAATGTTCGACTATACTGATCTGCCTAGTTTACGTGTCTAGGTCGGATGGTGCTGGCTCCGCCGGGAATCGGACCCCCTTTATATACCAGCAGCACCGACCTTGGAGAGGGCCCCCTTTATATATCAGCTGCACCGACCTTAGAGAGGACCCCTTTAAATATCAGCAGCACCGACCTTGGAGAGGACCCCCTTTATATATCAGCTGCACCGACCTTAGAGAGGACCCCTTTAAATATCAGCAGCACCGACCTTGGAGAGGTACTCGGTCACCGTTTAAGCTAAACGCACGTTTTCGTTTGTCTTGTTTCACACTTTTCTTGTCCTCGCAATATTTTATAACAGTGTTAACAATATATACAGGCAAAATATATAGTCTATTTTTGATACACAAGTGTCAGATATCAATTATTGCTTTCCGTTAAAATAAATATATCATTATTAGATGCTCTTTTTAACATTCCTATCCGCATCCTTACAATATTTTACAATTTTTAACCTAAAAATGTCGCTAGAAAATAGAAAACGAAAAACAATTTGAAAAGCACTAGCTCGCTTGAATGTGAAAATTGTGACGTGGGTGTATGTGCTTTGCCCTGCTTTAAAATATATCACACTCAATTGTATTATTAATTATTAAAGTAAATTATTAAAGTTCACGTATGTGTATCGTACCTTTAAGAAAAATTAACATTTAATTATCCAATGTGCTTGCGTAGAGAACAGCATTATCCGCCACATATTGCGGCGCAGTATCGTTTACGCGTAGTTCGCGTCAAACCCTGCCCTACGAAGGAACATCCCCGCACAAAATTCAATCGTACCTAAGACGTTAAACCGATCCTTTGCAAGTTTTCTTCAAAGAGATACGCTATACGAGTTGTTTGATTGATATCCGAAAAGTTTCTTTCTGTTTATGAGGAAATAATAGACGCACAATGTCATTTGCTTTATATCGTTTTGTCGCATTACGTACGATCCATTTTGTTCTATTGAGATAAACACCGAGACATTTCACAGACTTGGTTCACGTTTGTACGGAGGTGCATTATTGTAAAAACCACGTTTGCGAAAAAAGACATTTTTCGGACAACCTAATATATTTCATACGATGCTGTTGCCAAGAAATATTTATTAACGAAATGCTAAAAATTGTTAGTTGCAAACAAATACTAGGGGAAATTGTTTTATCCGCGTTTACACGCAGAAGAATTTTACTGCTCAATAATATTGCTATTGGAACGAACGAGCCGTTTCGCTAACATCGGAACAAAGTAGAAACGAATCGGTACTTATCAAGGAGAAAACTTTGTCCAGCGTGGGGAAAAGTTTAAGGACCGATGTCCCTCGATCCACGCTACAGACGGCCGATGAAACAAGGCGAATTAGCGGGAGATCGGGAGTAGAAGGCAGAACAAGCGGAATAGAAAAGGAATGGATACGTCAAGCTTCGGCCGTGCGATTTCGTATCACGTAGCGTTATCCCCTCGTAAAGTTGGCCACTCGTGCCACTAGCAGAAACTGTATGGCGGGCTCCGAGAGGATTTTAATCGCGCGACGGACGAACATATCGGTGAAATTACTGGAGAGCCCCGTCGACGTGCCTTTCGTTCCTGTCTGCCCCACGGCTCGGCTGCCACGGATCTAACAGATTTACCGGATCCAACGTGCCGGGTTACGAAACTTCGAAACTGGCTAGAATCGACTGCTAAGTTAATTGCCGGTCGCTCCCTCCCACCTACTCGTCTATCAGACGACTCCAACTAGTAACCGACGAGGAAACCGCTGATTTCAGGCGTAAATTCAGCTGAAAATCCGTAGCGTGGAACGATGAAAGAGGCCGCACGGAAGAAAACAGCCTGGCGATCAAAAGGCTGGAACGTGCTTTCAAACCCGAACGCTTAGCTGCGCCGCCCCGCACCGAGATCCACTCTGACTTTCGCCCTTTGTTGCGAATATGACAGCCCGTTCGCGCTTTACCCTCGACGATCGACGCCGACCACGCCTCTGCCGCCTGTTATTTCCCAACCGTCCACCGTTTTGCTCCCCTTCTTTTTCATTTTCTTCTTTCCCCTCTTCTCCTTTTATCCTCTTTTCCCTTCTTCTCTCGCCGAAGCGCCGCGTTTGCTGTCGAGTTCGGCTACGATTGGCAAACGCAAATCTTACGTGGACGCGCGTTACGCGCCACGATCGATTATATTTACAACAACGCCGGCCCGCGCGAGCGCTCGCTAACGGCGTCCAGAGCACGTAGGCAGCGCGGCGAATCGGTTCCTTCGTTCTGCCGCTGGTCGCGATAAAACTCGGTGTCTTTTTGCAACGAGGTAATTTTTGCGACAGCACGGGACGTTTGGAACGTTGCGAAAAGAAGGGGCGCGCACGCGGACGTTCGCGAGAAGCGAACAGCGGTGGCGAGGGTGTTTCGCGGATGTGGTCGACGGACCGTGAACGATTGCGAGCGCGGAATACGAGCGGAAGACGGAGGAAGCCCGCCTCGAACACCGACACCGTGATCGCTTCGCTAGGCAACGCCGCGCATCAAAATTGTAAATTTCCGAAGAAAGTCGCCGTGCTCGTTCCCGGGAGAGCAGATCCTTTCGTTTACGTTCTCGCGTACATCCGACTCTTTCGTATGGAGCGTGCCGCGTTTTCGTTTCTCGGCGCGAAGCTCGAACCTGGTGGACCCGGCGGAAATTTCCATCCAAAGTAGGAAGCGGCGGCGAACTCCGTCGAAACTTGGTTTCGCTCGGCGTTTCGAGCACGGCGTACGATTCGCGCCACGTCTGTGCTTGATACCCGGCTTTCGCACGAGTTGGCAGACACGCGTGCTACAGCGGTACGACGCGGTGTCAGCGTTCGCAGAGAGAAGAGAGTAACGCTGTGCGTCGTAGCGTGCCTGTGCGCGACAGCAGCCCGCTCTCTCGGTGATCCGACGTCGACGAGGATACGTTCGTATCGTATGCGGTACATGGTGGCCTAGGATTCGGCCGAGGCTTGGCCACCATGTAGACCGAAACGCAGACGGGAGCGTAGAGCGGAACGTAGAGTGGCGTAGGAGAGGGCGGAGGAGAGAAGGACGAGAAGGTCGGTAGATCGGAGTGGATGAAAGTGGATGAGAAGCGGTCGTTGGAGCGGCGCTGGATGGGGAGAGGTAGGCCCGAGTCGCGCAAGTGTGCGCCTTTATACGTACACGCGTACATCTGCGAGAAGTAGTTAGCCGACGCTTGGTGGTTGCGGCGTCGGGGTGGTGGCGGGCCGGGATCGACCCTGGGACCACACGGCATCATCCTCCAACCGTCAACGACCTGCTCGACCTAACCCTCCCTTCTCGTTCCTTCTCAATCGTCCACGTTCGCAAAACCTAGCTTCTCCCTCTAGCACCGCTTCATCGCTCCCACCAGTCGTCCGTGTACTCGCCTTCTCCTTATGCAACTCCTCTATCACGGGCAAATAAAGCCTGCATACCCGACCTGAGAGTACTCCGATACCGATCCGGCGCGGTTCCACTCTCCCGCTTCGAGTTCTCGCGTGTGTCGAGTCGTTAAGGATCGCAGAGGGATTCGACGTTCCAGACGTCGTCGTCGCCGCGTCGTCTCGATCAGAGACGCACTCGTCGAGGATTTTTCCGTCGAGAGTTCGGTCGGATTGCGGCTCGCAGAACGAGGCCGGATTAACAGCGATCGAAATACGCCCGAAGAATGGCGACGCGTTATCATCAGGCTGTCGATGCTCGTAATTTCGGTCCTCGAGGTTCGGTCGTCGATAAAATCCTTTAAATCGGCTGTACGAATTCGAATCGTTCGAACCACGGAAAGCAACTCGATGTAAGTGCGACTAGATCGGTCGTAGGTAAACGGTGTCTCGTTAACGGCCGTTTTAAATAATAAATCGTCGATAATAAACTTGTCGTTGGCGATTCTAGAAACTAAATGCGCGCACAGACGTTACATCCCCTCGATTCGATCGACGCATCGATGTCTTCCTATCGCTACGCAATTTATAACGGCAACGATTTCGAGCGGGTTGCAAGCTCGTTGCCGGTGATCGCGACTGTCGACAAAAGAGGACGGATAATTCGCTAGACCCACGCAGGCTAAACTAGGGAATTCGCCAGGGCATAGGATTTATCGTCGTTGCCGCGGAACGATCTCCGCGTAAGGTCCAGCGACGCCGAAGGCAAACCCGGAACACAGTTTGTCCGTATTCTTAACGAATCGATTCGTCTTTTCGAGAGATTCTCCTCGTTGGCGTAAGCGGAAACGCGCTCGATCGGTTACCTCTATTTTCGTTTTTTTCTCTGGGTAGCGCATCGAGCGAAAAGCGGGCGTGAGTGGCTTGACGGCTCGAGAGTCTGCGATCGAGGATTCCCGATGTTCTTCTCTGACGGATCGTCGATATACGTAGAACGCGACGAGGTCCAACTCGATGCCGCGTCGCGCGTTTCAGAGGATATCAGCCCTTTTCTCTCGCGATCCAGCAAGAAACGACGAGCCGAGCGAAGGAGGAGGTGTCAACCTCGACTGCGGTACCTGCGCCGACGACGCGATCCGAACGTAGCGATTGGAAGGTCGCTTTAAGCGTTAATTTGGCGATCTCGCGGTTGATCGAGATCGGTGTCGGGATCGGCGTAACACGCGCGTACGAGCGCATATTACGAGCGAAAGACGATTAAAAGGCTTCGCGCTCGTAACCGTGATACTGTCCGGGCATGGTTGTCCTTGGGTTTACGACGCCTGTCGCTCGAGATCCTATTGTGTCGAATCGATTATCCAACACTTTGCATCTGCTCCGATTAGTGCATCGTCGAGGAACAAAACAATGCAAGAACGATAAAGCATAGGATATATATTAAATGCTAAAGGATCGGGGCTTTGGCGCTACTTTGGCGGGGCTACTTTGGCGGCTTAAAAGAGACGAATACGTGGAATACGTCGATCGATCTCTCGTATCGAGGATGCGGACTCTCGAACGTAAGACGGATCAAGTTTCTAGCCACGTTTCGAAAGGGCGAATAAATTGGAATTAACGCGGCTCGCTATAGGGCGAGTATACGGAAACCACGGGCTGCGATAATGTAACCCGTGGGATAACGGCTTCCGCGTAGGACTCGACGTACAATTGCCCTTTACAGTGTTCGCAGTGGAACACGATATGCGCACAGATCGGGGTGCGGCTTAATGCCAATTCACGGACAAAGGGTGACCGCGGACGAAAAAGAGAGCCACGGGATTCTTGGAGCGAGCGAGTTTCGGCCGGCTGCGCCGTTTCTTTCGACGTTGCTCTCTCGGTTCGGAGATAACAGCGCTGTGTGCCGCCGGACGATTAATAACCGACTCGAGATCTAGATACGAATAAGTATGAAAAGGTTGGATCTTAGTTTCGTCGTTCGAACGACCATATAACGCGACGTAGGACGTTACGATGTGAAACGAAGAATCCCTTTAAAATGGAAAATGCCGCGACACGGAACGACGCGATAGCCGACGTTGATGCAAAGCCGAAGGTACTTGACTCGATCGACGTCGAGTATCGCTCAAGGGAGATCGGTCATGAAGTAAGGGAAAGAGGAGCACTCGTACGATCCTCGTCCCCCGTGCGATTAAATATCGCAGGGGTGCGGTCGATGGAGATCGTAAGAAGAGTCGCGATAAAGCGAACGAAGCAGGCTTACGCCTGTAATCTTCGGAGGTACGTTAATATCGCGACTAAACGTCGTAACACACGAACTCCGGAGAAGAGGGTCGCAGTTATTAATCGGGCAGCGATAATCGCCGGCTCCACGATATCCAACGAATTCATCCGCCTCCTCGTCCGTCGATTCTCCGTCGTTCTTCGATCGTCGTTCTTAATTACGCGTCTCAGGGGGACGAGAGCAACGCGTATCGCCGCCACGCGTCGATCGACGAGGTATCGATTCGCTTCCGCGACCAGCGTCAAAGGCCGGGCCGACGAAACAACGTTATGCCACGCGTCGTGATTCGCGTTGCTCGGCGTCTTTCTCCGTGGGTCACGAAGCCGAAAGGGAGGAAAAACACGAGGGATCCGTGAAAAGGCGTCGTTGTTCGATCAGCGTGTGTCCAACGATAAGCGAAGCGACGATGTCGCGACCTTACGCCAACACGGGCAATTCCTTTTCCTCGGGTTTCTCGTTTTCTGGATGGACGATCCGGTCCGCAGTTTTTGATTCTCTACAGAGGAGTATACAAGTACTTGATTTGCAAAATGATTAGTTTAAAAGATATCTTAAATTTAACTTTTTTTATTTTATTTTATTTTATTTCTTTTATTCCTTTTTTTATTTTATTTTACTTTTTTATTCTTTTTTTTTTATTATGTACCTTGCAATTCGTACAGCTGAACATTAAATTTAGTATTGTAGGACTTGTGTGAATGGGGAGGAAGGATAAGAGAGAGTTAACAAGATTTTAAGCTTTCATTAGTTTTTATTCACCTACAGTCTTCACTAAGAATATACAATTCAGTACTAATATATATAGAAAAATACAAATATCCACATAAAACTG
The DNA here is from genome assembly GCF_051014615.1 of Bombus vancouverensis nearcticus. Classification (NCBI taxonomy): domain Eukaryota; kingdom Metazoa; phylum Arthropoda; class Insecta; order Hymenoptera; family Apidae; genus Bombus; species Bombus vancouverensis. The sequence goes on from NW_027468956.1 coordinate 179,065, forward strand.
TACATACAATCATACATACGAAACCATACATACAAAACCAGACATACAAAACCATACTTGACTAAGAATATACAATTCAGTAGTAACATATATATAAAAAAAAATACAAATATCCACATAAAACTGTACATACAACCATACATACAAAACCATACATACAAGAATTATTATACTTAGAAAAAAAGAGTCTGGCAATAGTAGCGATTATTCGGGATCGAGGTATCCCAACTCCAGCCAGTATGCTGCCATATCTCTTGCGGATTCTCCCGGCTCTCGGTCCAGCAGCAACCTTGCAGTTATTGCTTCTCCTGGAGAAGGATCGATGTTGACTAGGCTCCCTGTCCGTCTCAACATGGTGAATTGGGCCACTCGATGTCTCTTCCCTTGGATCGGTTGTTCTCGTACACCTGGCAGAACGATTTTTCTAGCCCACGGTGCCATTTTTGCCAAATTACGGGGCAGCAGCCGTATTGAATCGAGACATTGCTCGCTCTCTAACCCCCAATCGATTAGAAAGACGATGTAGCCAGTCATGGTCCTTTGTAAAAGGATGGCTCTTTCCCAAGCGCTAGATTCCTTAAAATCTACTAGCACGGCGACTAGCATGCCTGTTCTTAAACTTTTCGCCTTCGGCAAGTACTCCACGGGATGTTCCATCATCTTCAAATTGAGTGTTTGGGTTATCTTCGGCCATCCAGCCAAACGAACCCACATGGTGGTAAGTGATTCGACTCGAACCACCCGGACGGGAACTCCTTCTCGGAACCGATCGTTTGTCTTTTGTAAAATCTCCATGGTTTACAAGATTTCGAAAAAATTTCGAATGTTAATGTTCGACTATACTGATCTGCCTAGTTTACGTGTCTAGGTCGGATGGTGCTGGCTCCGCCGGGAATCGGACCCCCTTTATATACCAGCAGCACCGACCTTGGAGAGGGCCCCCTTTATATATCAGCTGCACCGACCTTAGAGAGGACCCCTTTAAATATCAGCAGCACCGACCTTGGAGAGGACCCCCTTTATATATCAGCTGCACCGACCTTAGAGAGGACCCCTTTAAATATCAGCAGCACCGACCTTGGAGAGGTACTCGGTCACCGTTTAAGCTAAACGCACGTTTTCGTTTGTCTTGTTTCACACTTTTCTTGTCCTCGCAATATTTTATAACAGTGTTAACAATATATACAGGCAAAATATATAGTCTATTTTTGATACACAAGTGTCAGATATCAATTATTGCTTTCCGTTAAAATAAATATATCATTATTAGATGCTCTTTTTAACATTCCTATCCGCATCCTTACAATATTTTACAATTTTTAACCTAAAAATGTCGCTAGAAAATAGAAAACGAAAAACAATTTGAAAAGCACTAGCTCGCTTGAATGTGAAAATTGTGACGTGGGTGTATGTGCTTTGCCCTGCTTTAAAATATATCACACTCAATTGTATTATTAATTATTAAAGTAAATTATTAAAGTTCACGTATGTGTATCGTACCTTTAAGAAAAATTAACATTTAATTATCCAATGTGCTTGCGTAGAGAACAGCATTATCCGCCACATATTGCGGCGCAGTATCGTTTACGCGTAGTTCGCGTCAAACCCTGCCCTACGAAGGAACATCCCCGCATAAAATTCAATCGTACCTAAGACGTTAAACCGATCCTTTGCAAGTTTTCTTCAAAGAGATACGCTATACGAGTTGTTTGATTGATATCCGAAAAGTTTCTTTCTGTTTATGAGGAAATAATAGACGCACAATGTCATTTGCTTTATATCGTTTTGTCGCATTACGTACGATCCATTTTGTTCTATTGAGATAAACACCGAGACATTTCACAGACTTGGTTCACGTTTGTACGGAGGTGCATTATTGTAAAAACCACGTTTGCGAAAAAAGACATTTTTCGGACAACCTAATATATTTCATACGATGCTGTTGCCAAGAAATATTTATTAACGAAATGCTAAAAATTGTTAGTTGCAAACAAATACTAGGGGAAATTGTTTTATCCGCGTTTACACGCAGAAGAATTTTACTGCTCAATAATATTGCTATTGGAACGAACGAGCCGTTTCGCTAACATCGGAACAAAGTAGAAACGAATCGGTACTTATCAAGGAGAAAACTTTGTCCAGCGTGGGGAAAAGTTTAAGGACCGATGTCCCTCGATCCACGCTACAGACGGCCGATGAAACAAGGCGAATTAGCGGGAGATCGGGAGTAGAAGGCAGAACAAGCGGATAGAAAAGGAATGGATACGTCAAGCTTCGGCCGTGCGATTTCGTATCACGTAGCGTTATCCCCTCGTAAAGTTGGCCACTCGTGCCACTAGCAGAAACTGTATGGCGGGCTCCGAGAGGATTTTAATCGCGCGACGGACGAACATATCGGTGAAATTACTGGAGAGCCCCGTCGACGTGCCTTTCGTTCCTGTCTGCCCCACGGCTCGGCTGCCACGGATCTAACAGATTTACCGGATCCAACGTGCCGGGTTACGAAACTTCGAAACTGGCTAGAATCGACTGCTAAGTTAATTGCCGGTCGCTCCCTCCCACCTACTCGTCTATCAGACGACTCCAACTAGTAACCGACGAGGAAACCGCTGATTTCAGGCGTAAATTCAGCTGAAAATCCGTAGCGTGGAACGATGAAAGAGGCCGCACGGAAGAAAACAGCCTGGCGATCAAAAGGCTGGAACGTGCTTTCAAACCCGAACGCTTAGCTGCGCCGCCCCGCACCGAGATCCACTCTGACTTTCGCCCTTTGTTGCGAATATGACAGCCCGTTCGCGCTTTACCCTCGACGATCGACGCCGACCACGCCTCTGCCGCCTGTTATTTCCCAACCGTCCACCGTTTTGCTCCCCTTCTTTTTCATTTTCTTCTTTCCCCTCTTCTCCTTTTATCCTCTTTTCCCTTCTTCTCTCGCCGAAGCGCCGCGTTTGCTGTCGAGTTCGGCTACGATTGGCAAACGCAAATCTTACGTGGACGCGCGTTACGCGCCACGATCGATTATATTTACAACAACGCCGGCCCGCGCGAGCGCTCGCTAACGGCGTCCAGAGCACGTAGGCAGCGCGGCGAATCGGTTCCTTCGTTCTGCCGCTGGTCGCGATAAAACTCGGTGTCTTTTTGCAACGAGGTAATTTTTGCGACAGCACGGGACGTTTGGAACGTTGCGAAAAGAAGGGGCGCGCACGCGGACGTTCGCGAGAAGCGAACAGCGGTGGCGAGGGTGTTTCGCGGATGTGGTCGACGGACCGTGAACGATTGCGAGCGCGGAATACGAGCGGAAGACGGAGGAAGCCCGCCTCGAACACCGACACCGTGATCGCTTCGCTAGGCAACGCCGCGCATCAAAATTGTAAATTTCCGAAGAAAGTCGCCGTGCTCGTTCCCGGGAGAGCAGATCCTTTCGTTTACGTTCTCGCGTACATCCGACTCTTTCGTATGGAGCGTGCCGCGTTTTCGTTTCTCGGCGCGAAGCTCGAACCTGGTGGACCCGGCGGAAATTTCCATCCAAAGTAGGAAGCGGCGGCGAACTCCGTCGAAACTTGGTTTCGCTCGGCGTTTCGAGCACGGCGTACGATTCGCGCCACGTCTGTGCTTGATACCCGGCTTTCGCACGAGTTGGCAGACACGCGTGCTACAGCGGTACGACGCGGTGTCAGCGTTCGCAGAGAGAAGAGAGTAACGCTGTGCGTCGTAGCGTGCCTGTGCGCGACAGCAGCCCGCTCTCTCGGTGATCCGACGTCGACGAGGATACGTTCGTATCGTATGCGGTACATGGTGGCCTAGGATTCGGCCGAGGCTTGGCCACCATGTAGACCGAAACGCAGACGGGAGCGTAGAGCGGAACGTAGAGTGGCGTAGGAGAGGGCGGAGGAGAGAAGGACGAGAAGGTCGGTAGATCGGAGTGGATGAAAGTGGATGAGAAGCGGTCGTTGGAGCGGCGCTGGATGGGGAGAGGTAGGCCCGAGTCGCGCAAGTGTGCGCCTTTATACGTACACGCGTACATCTGCGAGAAGTAGTTAGCCGACGCTTGGTGGTTGCGGCGTCGGGGTGGTGGCGGGCCGGGATCGACCCTGGGACCACACGGCATCATCCTCCAACCGTCAACGACCTGCTCGACCTAACCCTCCCTTCTCGTTCCTTCTCAATCGTCCACGTTCGCAAAACCTAGCTTCTCCCTCTAGCACCGCTTCATCGCTCCCACCAGTCGTCCGTGTACTCGCCTTCTCCTTATGCAACTCCTCTATCACGGGCAAATAAAGCCTGCATACCCGACCTGAGAGTACTCCGATACCGATCCGGCGCGGTTCCACTCTCCCGCTTCGAGTTCTCGCGTGTGTCGAGTCGTTAAGGATCGCAGAGGGATTCGACGTTCCAGACGTCGTCGTCGCCGCGTCGTCTCGATCAGAGACGCACTCGTCGAGGATTTTTCCGTCGAGAGTTCGGTCGGATTGCGGCTCGCAGAACGAGGCCGGATTAACAGCGATCGAAATACGCCCGAAGAATGGCGACGCGTTATCATCAGGCTGTCGATGCTCGTAATTTCGGTCCTCGAGGTTCGGTCGTCGATAAAATCCTTTAAATCGGCTGTACGAATTCGAATCGTTCGAACCACGGAAAGCAACTCGATGTAAGTGCGACTAGATCGGTCGTAGGTAAACGGTGTCTCGTTAACGGCCGTTTTAAATAATAAATCGTCGATAATAAACTTGTCGTTGGCGATTCTAGAAACTAAATGCGCGCACAGACGTTACATCCCCTCGATTCGATCGACGCATCGATGTCTTCCTATCGCTACGCAATTTATAACGGCAACGATTTCGAGCGGGTTGCAAGCTCGTTGCCGGTGATCGCGACTGTCGACAAAAGAGGACGGATAATTCGCTAGACCCACGCAGGCTAAACTAGGGAATTCGCCAGGGCATAGGATTTATCGTCGTTGCCGCGGAACGATCTCCGCGTAAGGTCCAGCGACGCCGAAGGCAAACCCGGAACACAGTTTGTCCGTATTCTTAACGAATCGATTCGTCTTTTCGAGAGATTCTCCTCGTTGGCGTAAGCGGAAACGCGCTCGATCGGTTACCTCTATTTTCGTTTTTTTCTCTGGGTAGCGCATCGAGCGAAAAGCGGGCGTGAGTGGCTTGACGGCTCGAGAGTCTGCGATCGAGGATTCCCGATGTTCTTCTCTGACGGATCGTCGATATACGTAGAACGCGACGAGGTCCAACTCGATGCCGCGTCGCGCGTTTCAGAGGATATCAGCCCTTTTCTCTCGCGATCCAGCAAGAAACGACGAGCCGAGCGAAGGAGGAGGTGTCAACCTCGACTGCGGTACCTGCGCCGACGACGCGATCCGAACGTAGCGATTGGAAGGTCGCTTTAAGCGTTAATTTGGCGATCTCGCGGTTGATCGAGATCGGTGTCGGGATCGGCGTAACACGCGCGTACGAGCGCATATTACGAGCGAAAGACGATTAAAAGGCTTCGCGCTCGTAACCGTGATACTGTCCGGGCATGGTTGTCCTTGGGTTTACGACGCCTGTCGCTCGAGATCCTATTGTGTCGAATCGATTATCCAACACTTTGCATCTGCTCCGATTAGTGCATCGTCGAGGAACAAAACAATGCAAGAACGATAAAGCATAGGATATATATTAAATGCTAAAGGATCGGGGCTTTGGCGCTACTTTGGCGGGGCTACTTTGGCGGCTTAAAAGAGACGAATACGTGGAATACGTCGATCGATCTCTCGTATCGAGGATACGGACTCTCGAACGTAAGACGGATCAAGTTTCTAGCCACGTTTCGAAAGGGCGAATAAATTGGAATTAACGCGGCTCGCTATAGGGCGAGTATACGGAAACCACGGGCTGCGATAATGTAACCCGTGGGATAACGGCTTCCGCGTAGGACTCGACGTACAATTGCCCTTTACAGTGTTCGCAGTGGAACACGATATGCGCACAGATCGGGGTGCGGCTTAATGCCAATTCACGGACAAAGGGTGACCGCGGACGAAAAAGAGAGCCACGGGATTCTTGGAGCGAGCGAGTTTCGGCCGGCTGCGCCGTTTCTTTCGACGTTGCTCTCTCGGTTCGGAGATAACAGCGCTGTGTGCCGCCGGACGATTAATAACCGACTCGAGATCTAGATACGAATAAGTATGAAAAGGTTGGATCTTAGTTTCGTCGTTCGAACGACCATATAACGCGACGTAGGACGTTACGATGTGAAACGAAGAATCCCTTTAAAATGGAAAATGCCGCGACACGGAACGACGCGATAGCCGACGTTGATGCAAAGCCGAAGGTACTTGACTCGATCGACGTCGAGTATCGCTCAAGGGAGATCGGTCATGAAGTAAGGGAAAGAGGAGCACTCGTACGATCCTCGTCCCCCGTGCGATTAAATATCGCAGGGGTGCGGTCGATGGAGATCGTAAGAAGAGTCGCGATAAAGCGAACGAAGCAGGCTTACGCCTGTAATCTTCGGAGGTACGTTAATATCGCGACTAAACGTCGTAACACACGAACTCCGGAGAAGAGGGTCGCAGTTATTAATCGGGCAGCGATAATCGCCGGCTCCACGATATCCAACGAATTCATCCGCCTCCTCGTCCGTCGATTCTCCGTCGTTCTTCGATCGTCGTTCTTAATTACGCGTCTCAGGGGGACGAGAGCAACGCGTATCGCCGCCACGCGTCGATCGACGAGGTATCGATTCGCTTCCGCGACCAGCGTCAAAGGCCGGGCCGACGAAACAACGTTATGCCACGCGTCGTGATTCGCGTTGCTCGGCGTCTTTCTCCGTGGGTCACGAAGCCGAAAGGGAGGAAAAACACGAGGGATCCGTGAAAAGGCGTCGTTGTTCGATCAGCGTGTGTCCAACGATAAGCGAAGCGACGATGTCGCGACCTTACGCCAACACGGGCAATTCCTTTTCCTCGGGTTTCTCGTTTTCTGGATGGACGATCCGGTCCGCAGTTTTTGATTCTCTACAGAGGAGTATACAAGTACTTGATTTGCAAAATGATTAGTTTAAAAGATATCTTAAATTTAACTTTTTTTATTTTATTTTATTTTATTTCTTTTATTCCTTTTTTTATTTTATTTTACTTTTTTATTCTTTTTTTTTTATTATGTACCTTGCAATTCGTACAGCTGAACATTAAATTTAGTATTGTAGGACTTGTGTGAATGGGGAGGAAGGATAAGAGAGAGTTAACAAGATTTTAAGCTTTCATTAGTTTTTATTCACCTACAGTCTTCACTAAGAATATACAATTCAGTACTAATATATATAGAAAAATACAAATATCCACATAAAACTGTACATACAATCATACATACGAAACCATACATACAAAACCAGACATACAAAACCATACTTGACTAAGAATATACAATTCAGTAGTAACATATATATAAAAAAAAATACAAATATCCACATAAAACTGTACATACAACCATACATACAAAACCATACATACAAGAATTATTATACTTAGAAAAAAAGAGTCTGGCAATAGTAGCGATTATTCGGGATCGAGGTATCCCAACTCCAGCCAGTATGCTGCCATATCTCTTGCGGATTCTCCCGGCTCTCGGTCCAGCAGCAACCTTGCAGTTATTGCTTCTCCTGGAGAAGGATCGATGTTGACTAGGCTCCCTGTCCGTCTCAACATGGTGAATTGGGCCACTCGATGTCTCTTCCCTTGGATCGGTTGTTCTCGTACACCTGGCAGAACGATTTTTCTAGCCCACGGTGCCATTTTTGCCAAATTACGGGGCAGCAGCCGTATTGAATCGAGACATTGCTCGCTCTCTAACCCCCAATCGATTAGAAAGACGATGTAGCCAGTCATGGTCCTTTGTAAAAGGATGGCTCTTTCCCAAGCGCTAGATTCCTTAAAATCTACTAGCACGGCGACTAGCATGCCTGTTCTTAAACTTTTCGCCTTCGGCAAGTACTCCACGGGATGTTCCATCATCTTCAAATTGAGTGTTTGGGTTATCTTCGGCCATCCAGCCAAACGAACCCACATGGTGGTAAGTGATTCGACTCGAACCACCCGGACGGGAACTCCTTCTCGGAACCGATCGTTTGTCTTTTGTAAAATCTCCATGGTTTACAAGATTTCGAAAAAATTTCGAATGTTAATGTTCGACTATACTGATCTGCCTAGTTTACGTGTCTAGGTCGGATGGTGCTGGCTCCGCCGGGAATCGGACCCCCTTTATATACCAGCAGCACCGACCTTGGAGAGGGCCCCCTTTATATATCAGCTGCACCGACCTTAGAGAGGACCCCTTTAAATATCAGCAGCACCGACCTTGGAGAGGACCCCCTTTATATATCAGCTGCACCGACCTTAGAGAGGACCCCTTTAAATATCAGCAGCACCGACCTTGGAGAGGTACTCGGTCACCGTTTAAGCTAAACGCACGTTTTCGTTTGTCTTGTTTCACACTTTTCTTGTCCTCGCAATATTTTATAACAGTGTTAACAATATATACAGGCAAAATATATAGTCTATTTTTGATACACAAGTGTCAGATATCAATTATTGCTTTCCGTTAAAATAAATATATCATTATTAGATGCTCTTTTTAACATTCCTATCCGCATCCTTACAATATTTTACAATTTTTAACCTAAAAATGTCGCTAGAAAATAGAAAACGAAAAACAATTTGAAAAGCACTAGCTCGCTTGAATGTGAAAATTGTGACGTGGGTGTATGTGCTTTGCCCTGCTTTAAAATATATCACACTCAATTGTATTATTAATTATTAAAGTAAATTATTAAAGTTCACGTATGTGTATCGTACCTTTAAGAAAAATTAACATTTAATTATCCAATGTGCTTGCGTAGAGAACAGCATTATCCGCCACATATTGCGGCGCAGTATCGTTTACGCGTAGTTCGCGTCAAACCCTGCCCTACGAAGGAACATCCCCGCATAAAATTCAATCGTACCTAAGACGTTAAACCGATCCTTTGCAAGTTTTCTTCAAAGAGATACGCTATACGAGTTGTTTGATTGATATCCGAAAAGTTTCTTTCTGTTTATGAGGAAATAATAGACGCACAATGTCATTTGCTTTATATCGTTTTGTCGCATTACGTACGATCCATTTTGTTCTATTGAGATAAACACCGAGACATTTCACAGACTTGGTTCACGTTTGTACGGAGGTGCATTATTGTAAAAACCACGTTTGCGAAAAAAGACATTTTTCGGACAACCTAATATATTTCATACGATGCTGTTGCCAAGAAATATTTATTAACGAAATGCTAAAAATTGTTAGTTGCAAACAAATACTAGGGGAAATTGTTTTATCCGCGTTTACACGCAGAAGAATTTTACTGCTCAATAATATTGCTATTGGAACGAACGAGCCGTTTCGCTAACATCGGAACAAAGTAGAAACGAATCGGTACTTATCAAGGAGAAAACTTTGTCCAGCGTGGGGAAAAGTTTAAGGACCGATGTCCCTCGATCCACGCTACAGACGGCCGATGAAACAAGGCGAATTAGCGGGAGATCGGGAGTAGAAGGCAGAACAAGCGGAATAGAAAAGGAATGGATACGTCAAGCTTCGGCCGTGCGATTTCGTATCACGTAGCGTTATCCCCTCGTAAAGTTGGCCACTCGTGCCACTAGCAGAAACTGTATGGCGGGCTCCGAGAGGATTTTAATCGCGCGACGGACGAACATATCGGTGAAATTACTGGAGAGCCCCGTCGACGTGCCTTTCGTTCCTGTCTGCCCCACGGCTCGGCTGCCACGGATCTAACAGATTTACCGGATCCAACGTGCCGGGTTACGAAACTTCGAAACTGGCTAGAATCGACTGCTAAGTTAATTGCCGGTCGCTCCCTCCCACCTACTCGTCTATCAGACGACTCCAACTAGTAACCGACGAGGAAACCGCTGATTTCAGGCGTAAATTCAGCTGAAAATCCGTAGCGTGGAACGATGAAAGAGGCCGCACGGAAGAAAACAGCCTGGCGATCAAAAGGCTGGAACGTGCTTTCAAACCCGAACGCTTAGCTGCGCCGCCCCGCACCGAGATCCACTCTGACTTTCGCCCTTTGTTGCGAATATGACAGCCCGTTCGCGCTTTACCCTCGACGATCGACGCCGACCACGCCTCTGCCGCCTGTTATTTCCCAACCGTCCACCGTTTTGCTCCCCTTCTTTTTCATTTTCTTCTTTCCCCTCTTCTCCTTTTATCCTCTTTTCCCTTCTTCTCTCGCCGAAGCGCCGCGTTTGCTGTCGAGTTCGGCTACGATTGGCAAACGCAAATCTTACGTGGACGCGCGTTACGCGCCACGATCGATTATATTTACAACAACGCCGGCCCGCGCGAGCGCTCGCTAACGGCGTCCAGAGCACGTAGGCAGCGCGGCGAATCGGTTCCTTCGTTCTGCCGCTGGTCGCGATAAAACTCGGTGTCTTTTTGCAACGAGGTAATTTTTGCGACAGCACGGGACGTTTGGAACGTTGCGAAAAGAAGGGGCGCGCACGCGGACGTTCGCGAGAAGCGAACAGCGGTGGCGAGGGTGTTTCGCGGATGTGGTCGACGGACCGTGAACGATTGCGAGCGCGGAATACGAGCGGAAGACGGAGGAAGCCCGCCTCGAACACCGACACCGTGATCGCTTCGCTAGGCAACGCCGCGCATCAAAATTGTAAATTTCCGAAGAAAGTCGCCGTGCTCGTTCCCGGGAGAGCAGATCCTTTCGTTTACGTTCTCGCGTACATCCGACTCTTTCGTATGGAGCGTGCCGCGTTTTCGTTTCTCGGCGCGAAGCTCGAACCTGGTGGACCCGGCGGAAATTTCCATCCAAAGTAGGAAGCGGCGGCGAACTCCGTCGAAACTTGGTTTCGCTCGGCGTTTCGAGCACGGCGTACGATTCGCGCCACGTCTGTGCTTGATACCCGGCTTTCGCACGAGTTGGCAGACACGCGTGCTACAGCGGTACGACGCGGTGTCAGCGTTCGCAGAGAGAAGAGAGTAATGCTGTGCGTCGTAGCGTGCCTGTGCGCGACAGCAGCCCGCTCTCTCGGTGATCCGACGTCGACGAGGATACGTTCGTATCGTATGCGGTACATGGTGGCCTAGGATTCGGCCGAGGCTTGGCCACCATGTAGACCGAAACGCAGACGGGAGCGTAGAGCGGAACGTAGAGTGGCGTAGGAGAGGGCGGAGGAGAGAAGGACGAGAAGGTCGGTAGATCGGAGTGGATGAAAGTGGATGAGAAGCGGTCGTTGGAGCGGCGCTGGATGGGGAGAGGTAGGCCCGAGTCGCGCAAGTGTGCGCCTTTATACGTACACGCGTACATCTGCGAGAAGTAGTTAGCCGACGCTTGGTGGTTGCGGCGTCGGGGTGGTGGCGGGCCGGGATCGACCCTGGGACCACACGGCATCATCCTCCAACCGTCAACGACCTGCTCGACCTAACCCTCCCTTCTCGTTCCTTCTCAATCGTCCACGTTCGCAAAACCTAGCTTCTCCCTCTAGCACCGCTTCATCGCTCCCACCAGTCGTCCGTGTACTCGCCTTCTCCTTATGCAACTCCTCTATCACGGGCAAATAAAGCCTGCATACCCGGCCTGAGAGTACTCCGATACCGACCCGGCGCGGTTCCACTCTCCCGCTTCGAGTTCTCGCGTGTGTCGAGTCGTTAAGGATCGCAGAGGGATTCGACGTTCCAGACGTCGTCGTCGCCGCGTCGTCTCGATCAGAGACGCACTCGTCGAGGATTTTTCCGTCGAGAGTTCGGTCGGATTGCGGCTCGCAGAACGAGGCCGGATTAACAGCGATCGAAATACGCCCGAAGAATGGCGACGCGTTATCATCAGGCTGTCGATGCTCGTAATTTCGGTCCTCGAGGTTCGGTCGTCGATAAAATCCTTTAAATCGGCTGTACGAATTCGAATCGTTCGAACCACGGAAAGCAACTCGATGTAAGTGCGATTAGATCGGTCGTAGGTAAACGGTGTCTCGTTAACGGCCGTTTTAAATAATAAATCGTCGATAATAAACTTGTCGTTGGCGATTCTAGAAACTAAATGCGCGCACAGACGTTACATCCCCTCGATTCGATCGACGCATCGATGTCTTCCTATCGCTACGCAATTTATAACGGCAACGATTTCGAGCGGGTTGCAAGCTCGTTGCCGGTGATCGCGACTGTCGACAAAAGAGGACGGATAATTCGCTAGACCCACGCAGGCTAAACTAGGGAATTCGCCAGGGCATAGGATTTATCGTCGTTGCCGCGGAACGATCTCCGCGTAAGGTCCAGCGACGCCGAAGGCAAACCCGGAACACAGTTTGTCCGTATTCTTAACGAATCGATTCGTCTTTTCGAGAGATTCTCCTCGTTGGCGTAAGCGGAAACGCGCTCGATCGGTTACCTCTATTTTCGTTTTTTTCTCTGGGTAGCGCATCGAGCGAAAAGCGGGCGTGAGTGGCTTGACGGCTCGAGAGTCTGCGATCGAGGATTCCCGATGTTCTTCTCTGACGGATCGTCGATATACGTAGAACGCGACGAGGTCCAACTCGATGCCGCGTCGCGCGTTTCAGAGGATATCAGCCCTTTTCTCTCGCGATCCAGCAAGAAACGACGAGCCGAGCGAAGGAGGAGGTGTCAACCTCGACTGCGGTACCTGCGCCGACGACGCGATCCGAACGTAGCGATTGGAAGGTCGCTTTAAGCGTTAATTTGGCGATCTCGCGGTTGATCGAGATCGGTGTCGGGATCGGCGTAACACGCGCGTACGAGCGCATATTACGAGCGAAAGACGATTAAAAGGCTTCGCGCTCGTAACCGTGATACTGTCCGGGCATGGTTGTCCTTGGGTTTACGACGCCTGTCGCTCGAGATCCTATTGTGTCGAATCGATTATCCAACACTTTGCATCTGCTCCGATTAGTGCATCGTCGAGGAACAAAACAATGCAAGAACGATAAAGCATAGGATATATATTAAATGCTAAAGGATCGGGGCTTTGGCGCTACTTTGGCGGGGCTACTTTGGCGGCTTAAAAGAGACGAATACGTGGAATACGTCGATCGATCTCTCGTATCGAGGATACGGACTCTCGAACGTAAGACGGATCAAGTTTCTAGCCACGTTTCGAAAGGGCGAATAAATTGGAATTAACGCGGCTCGCTATAGGGCGAGTATACGGAAACCACGGGCTGCGATAATGTAACCCGTGGGATAACGGCTTCCGCGTAGGACTCGACGTACAATTGCCCTTTACAGTGTTCGCAGTGGAACACGATATGCGCACAGATCGGGGTGCGGCTTAATGCCAATTCACGGACAAAGGGTGACCGCGGACGAAAAAGAGAGCCACGGGATTCTTGGAGCGAGCGAGTTTCGGCCGGCTGCGCCGTTTCTTTCGACGTTGCTCTCTCGGTTCGGAGATAACAGCGCTGTGTGCCGCCGGACGATTAATAACCGACTCGAGATCTAGATACGAATAAGTATGAAAAGGTTGGATCTTAGTTTCGTCGTTCGAACGACCATATAACGCGACGTAGGACGTTACGATGTGAAACGAAGAATCCCTTTAAAATGGAAAATGCCGCGACACGGAACGACGCGATAGCCGACGTTGATGCAAAGCCGAAGGTACTTGACTCGATCGACGTCGAGTATCGCTCAAGGGAGATCGGTCATGAAGTAAGGGAAAGAGGAGCACTCGTACGATCCTCGTCCCCCGTGCGATTAAATATCGCAGGGGTGCGGTCGATGGAGATCGTAAGAAGAGTCGCGATAAAGCGAACGAAGCAGGCTTACGCCTGTAATCTTCGGAGGTACGTTAATATCGCGACTAAACGTCGTAACACACGAACTCCGGAGAAGAGGGTCGCAGTTATTAATCGGGCAGCGATAATCGCCGGCTCCACGATATCCAACGAATTCATCCGCCTCCTCGTCCGTCGATTCTCCGTCGTTCTTCGATCGTCGTTCTTAATTACGCGTCTCAGGGGGACGAGAGCAACGCGTATCGCCGCCACGCGTCGATCGACGAGGTATCGATTCGCTTCCGCGACCAGCGTCAAAGGCCGGGCCGACGAAACAACGTTATGCCACGCGTCGTGATTCGCGTTGCTCGGCGTCTTTCTCCGTGGGTCACGAAGCCGAAAGGGAGGAAAAACACGAGGGATCCGTGAAAAGGCGTCGTTGTTCGATCAGCGTGTGTCCAACGATAAGCGAAGCGACGATGTCGCGACCTTACGCCAACACGGGCAATTCCTTTTCCTCGGGTTTCTCGTTTTCTGGATGGACGATCCGGTCCGCAGTTTTTGATTCTCTACAGAGGAGTATACAAGTACTTGATTTGCAAAATGATTAGTTTAAAAGATATCTTAAATTTAACTTTTTTTATTTTATTTTATTTTATTTCTTTTATTCCTTTTTTTATTTTATTTTACTTTTTTATTCTTTTTTTTTTATTATGTACCTTGCAATTCGTACAGCTGAACATTAAATTTAGTATTGTAGGACTTGTGTGAATGGGGAGGAAGGATAAGAGAGAGTTAACAAGATTTTAAGCTTTCATTAGTTTTTATTCACCTACAGTCTTCACTAAGAATATACAATTCAGTACTAATATATATAGAAAAATACAAATATCCACATAAAACTGTACATACAATCATACATACGAAACCATACATACAAAACCAGACATACAAAACCATACTTGACTAAGAATATACAATTCAGTAGTAACATATATATAAAAAAAAATACAAATATCCACATAAAACTGTACATACAACCATACATACAAAACCATACATACAAGAATTATTATACTTAGAAAAAAAGAGTCTGGCAATAGTAGCGATTATTCGGGATCGAGGTATCCCAACTCCAGCCAGTATGCTGCCATATCTCTTGCGGATTCTCCCGGCTCTCGGTCCAGCAGCAACCTTGCAGTTATTGCTTCTCCTGGAGAAGGATCGATGTTGACTAGGCTCCCTGTCCGTCTCAACATGGTGAATTGGGCCACTCGATGTCTCTTCCCTTGGATCGGTTGTTCTCGTACACCTGGCAGAACGATTTTTCTAGCCCACGGTGCCATTTTTGCCAAATTACGGGGCAGCAGCCGTATTGAATCGAGACATTGCTCGCTCTCTAACCCCCAATCGATTAGAAAGACGATGTAGCCAGTCATGGTCCTTTGTAAAAGGATGGCTCTTTCCCAAGCGCTAGATTCCTTAAAATCTACTAGCACGGCGACTAGCATGCCTGTTCTTAAACTTTTCGCCTTCGGCAAGTACTCCACGGGATGTTCCATCATCTTCAAATTGAGTGTTTGGGTTATCTTCGGCCATCCAGCCAAACGAACCCACATGGTGGTAAGTGATTCGACTCGAACCACCCGGACGGGAACTCCTTCTCGGAACCGATCGTTTGTCTTTTGTAAAATCTCCATGGTTTACAAGATTTCGAAAAAATTTCGAATGTTAATGTTCGACTATACTGATCTGCCTAGTTTACGTGTCTAGGTCGGATGGTGCTGGCTCCGCCGGGAATCGGACCCCCTTTATATACCAGCAGCACCGACCTTGGAGAGGGCCCCCTTTATATATCAGCTGCACCGACCTTAGAGAGGACCCCTTTAAATATCAGCAGCACCGACCTTGGAGAGGACCCCCTTTATATATCAGCTGCACCGACCTTAGAGAGGACCCCTTTAAATATCAGCAGCACCGACCTTGGAGAGGTACTCGGTCACCGTTTAAGCTAAACGCACGTTTTCGTTTGTCTTGTTTCACACTTTTCTTGTCCTCGCAATATTTTATAACAGTGTTAACAATATATACAGGCAAAATATATAGTCTATTTTTGATACACAAGTGTCAGATATCAATTATTGCTTTCCGTTAAAATAAATATATCATTATTAGATGCTCTTTTTAACATTCCTATCCGCATCCTTACAATATTTTACAATTTTTAACCTAAAAATGTCGCTAGAAAATAGAAAACGAAAAACAATTTGAAAAGCACTAGCTCGCTTGAATGTGAAAATTGTGACGTGGGTGTATGTGCTTTGCCCTGCTTTAAAATATATCACACTCAATTGTATTATTAATTATTAAAGTAAATTATTAAAGTTCACGTATGTGTATCGTACCTTTAAGAAAAATTAACATTTAATTATCCAATGTGCTTGCGTAGAGAACAGTATTATCCGCCACATATTGCGGCGCAGTATCGTTTACGCGTAGTTCGCGTCAAACCCTGCCCTACGAAGGAACATCCCCGCATAAAATTCAATCGTACCTAAGACGTTAAACCGATCCTTTGCAAGTTTTCTTCAAAGAGATACGCTATACGAGTTGTTTGATTGATATCCGAAAAGTTTCTTTCTGTTTATGAGGAAATAATAGACGCACAATGTCATTTGCTTTATATCGTTTTGTCGCATTACGTACGATCCATTTTGTTCTATTGAGATAAACACCGAGACATTTCACAGACTTGGTTCACGTTTGTACGGAGGTGCATTATTGTAAAAACCACGTTTGCGAAAAAAGACATTTTTCGGACAACCTAATATATTTCATACGATGCTGTTGCCAAGAAATATTTATTAACGAAATGCTAAAAATTGTTAGTTGCAAACAAATACTAGGGGAAATTGTTTTATCCGCGTTTACACGCAGAAGAATTTTACTGCTCAATAATATTGCTATTGGAACGAACGAGCCGTTTCGCTAACATCGGAACAAAGTAGAAACGAATCGGTACTTATCAAGGAGAAAACTTTGTCCAGCGTGGGGAAAAGTTTAAGGACCGATGTCCCTCGATCCACGCTACAGACGGCCGATGAAACAAGGCGAATTAGCGGGAGATCGGGAGTAGAAGGCAGAACAAGCGGAATAGAAAAGGAATGGATACGTCAAGCTTCGGCCGTGCGATTTCGTATCACGTAGCGTTATCCCCTCGTAAAGTTGGCCACTCGTGCCACTAGCAGAAACTGTATGGCGGGCTCCGAGAGGATTTTAATCGCGCGACGGACGAACATATCGGTGAAATTACTGGAGAGCCCCGTCGACGTGCCTTTCGTTCCTGTCTGCCCCACGGCTCGGCTGCCACGGATCTAACAGATTTACCGGATCCAACGTGCCGGGTTACGAAACTTCGAAACTGGCTAGAATCGACTGCTAAGTTAATTGCCGGTCGCTCCCTCCCACCTACTCGTCTATCAGACGACTCCAACTAGTAACCGACGAGGAAACCGCTGATTTCAGGCGTAAATTCAGCTGAAAATCCGTAGCGTGGAACGATGAAAGAGGCCGCACGGAAGAAAACAGCCTGGCGATCAAAAGGCTGGAACGTGCTTTCAAACCCGAACGCTTAGCTGCGCCGCCCCGCACCGAGATCCACTCTGACTTTCGCCCTTTGTTGCGAATATGACAGCCCGTTCGCGCTTTACCCTCGACGATCGACGCCGACCACGCCTCTGCCGCCTGTTATTTCCCAACCGTCCACCGTTTTGCTCCCCTTCTTTTTCATTTTCTTCTTTCCCCTCTTCTCCTTTTATCCTCTTTTCCCTTCTTCTCTCGCCGAAGCGCCGCGTTTGCTGTCGAGTTCGGCTACGATTGGCAAACGCAAATCTTACGTGGACGCGCGTTACGCGCCACGATCGATTATATTTACAACAACGCCGGCCCGCGCGAGCGCTCGCTAACGGCGTCCAGAGCACGTAGGCAGCGCGGCGAATCGGTTCCTTCGTTCTGCCGCTGGTCGCGATAAAACTCGGTGTCTTTTTGCAACGAGGTAATTTTTGCGACAGCACGGGACGTTTGGAACGTTGCGAAAAGAAGGGGCGCGCACGCGGACGTTCGCGAGAAGCGAACAGCGGTGGCGAGGGTGTTTCGCGGATGTGGTCGACGGACCGTGAACGATTGCGAGCGCGGAATACGAGCGGAAGACGGAGGAAGCCCGCCTCGAACACCGACACCGTGATCGCTTCGCCAGGCAACGCCGCGCATCAAAATTGTAAATTTCCGAAGAAAGTCGCCGTGCTCGTTCCCGGGAGAGCAGATCCTTTCGTTTACGTTCTCGCGTACATCCGACTCTTTCGTATGGAGCGTGCCGCGTTTTCGTTTCTCGGCGCGAAGCTCGAACCTGGTGGACCCGGCGGAAATTTCCATCCAAAGTAGGAAGCGGCGGCGAACTCCGTCGAAACTTGGTTTCGCTCGGCGTTTCGAGCACGGCGTACGATTCGCGCCACGTCTGTGCTTGATACCCGGCTTTCGCACGAGTTGGCAGACACGCGTGCTACAGCGGTACGACGCGGTGTCAGCGTTCGCAGAGAGAAGAGAGTAACGCTGTGCGTCGTAGCGTGCCTGTGCGCGACAGCAGCCCGCTCTCTCGGTGATCCGACGTCGACGAGGATACGTTCGTATCGTATGCGGTACATGGTGGCCTAGGATTCGGCCGAGGCTTGGCCACCATGTAGACCGAAACGCAGACGGGAGCGTAGAGCGGAACGTAGAGTGGCGTAGGAGAGGGCGGAGGAGAGAAGGACGAGAAGGTCGGTAGATCGGAGTGGATGAAAGTGGATGAGAAGCGGTCGTTGGAGCGGCGCTGGATGGGGAGAGGTAGGCCCGAGTCGCGCAAGTGTGCGCCTTTATACGTACACGCGTACATCTGCGAGAAGTAGTTAGCCGACGCTTGGTGGTTGCGGCGTCGGGGTGGTGGCGGGCCGGGATCGACCCTGGGACCACACGGCATCATCCTCCAACCGTCAACGACCTGCTCGACCTAACCCTCCCTTCTCGTTCCTTCTCAATCGTCCACGTTCGCAAAACCTAGCTTCTCCCTCTAGCACCGCTTCATCGCTCCCACCAGTCGTCCGTGTACTCGCCTTCTCCTTATGCAACTCCTCTATCACGGGCAAATAAAGCCTGCATACCCGGCCTGAGAGTACTCCGATACCGATCCGGCGCGGTTCCACTCTCCCGCTTCGAGTTCTCGCGTGTGTCGAGTCGTTAAGGATCGCAGAGGGATTCGACGTTCCAGACGTCGTCGTCGCCGCGTCGTCTCGATCAGAGACGCACTCGTCGAGGATTTTTCCGTCGAGAGTTCGGTCGGATTGCGGCTCGCAGAACGAGGCCGGATTAACAGCGATCGAAATACGCCCGAAGAATGGCGACGCGTTATCATCAGGCTGTCGATGCTCGTAATTTCGGTCCTCGAGGTTCGGTCGTCGATAAAATCCTTTAAATCGGCTGTACGAATTCGAATCGTTCGAACCACGGAAAGCAACTCGATGTAAGTGCGACTAGATCGGTCGTAGGTAAACGGTGTCTCGTTAACGGCCGTTTTAAATAATAAATCGTCGATAATAAACTTGTCGTTGGCGATTCTAGAAACTAAATGCGCGCACAGACGTTACATCCCCTCGATTCGATCGACGCATCGATGTCTTCCTATCGCTACGCAATTTATAACGGCAACGATTTCGAGCGGGTTGCAAGCTCGTTGCCGGTGATCGCGACTGTCGACAAAAGAGGACGGATAATTCGCTAGACCCACGCAGGCTAAACTAGGGAATTCGCCAGGGCATAGGATTTATCGTCGTTGCCGCGGAACGATCTCCGCGTAAGGTCCAGCGACGCCGAAGGCAAACCCGGAACACAGTTTGTCCGTATTCTTAACGAATCGATTCGTCTTTTCGAGAGATTCTCCTCGTTGGCGTAAGCGGAAACGCGCTCGATCGGTTACCTCTATTTTCGTTTTTTTCTCTGGGTAGCGCATCGAGCGAAAAGCGGGCGTGAGTGGCTTGACGGCTCGAGAGTCTGCGATCGAGGATTCCCGATGTTCTTCTCTGACGGATCGTCGATATACGTAGAACGCGACGAGGTCCAACTCGATGCCGCGTCGCGCGTTTCAGAGGATATCAGCCCTTTTCTCTCGCGATCCAGCAAGAAACGACGAGCCGAGCGAAGGAGGAGGTGTCAACCTCGACTGCGGTACCTGCGCCGACGACGCGATCCGAACGTAGCGATTGGAAGGTCGCTTTAAGCGTTAATTTGGCGATCTCGCGGTTGATCGAGATCGGTGTCGGGATCGGCGTAACACGCGCGTACGAGCGCATATTACGAGCGAAAGACGATTAAAAGGCTTCGCGCTCGTAACCGTGATACTGTCCGGGCATGGTTGTCCTTGGGTTTACGACGCCTGTCGCTCGAGATCCTATTGTGTCGAATCGATTATCCAACACTTTGCATCTGCTCCGATTAGTGCATCGTCGAGGAACAAAACAATGCAAGAACGATAAAGCATAGGATATATATTAAATGCTAAAGGATCGGGGCTTTGGCGCTACTTTGGCGGGGCTACTTTGGCGGCTTAAAAGAGACGAATACGTGGAATACGTCGATCGATCTCTCGTATCGAGGATACGGACTCTCGAACGTAAGACGGATCAAGTTTCTAGCCACGTTTCGAAAGGGCGAATAAATTGGAATTAACGCGGCTCGCTATAGGGCGAGTATACGGAAACCACGGGCTGCGATAATGTAACCCGTGGGATAACGGCTTCCGCGTAGGACTCGACGTACAATTGCCCTTTACAGTGTTCGCAGTGGAACACGATATGCGCACAGATCGGGGTGCGGCTTAATGCCAATTCACGGACAAAGGGTGACCGCGGACGAAAAAGAGAGCCACGGGATTCTTGGAGCGAGCGAGTTTCGGCCGGCTGCGCCGTTTCTTTCGACGTTGCTCTCTCGGTTCGGAGATAACAGCGCTGTGTGCCGCCGGACGATTAATAACCGACTCGAGATCTAGATACGAATAAGTATGAAAAGGTTGGATCTTAGTTTCGTCGTTCGAACGACCATATAACGCGACGTAGGACGTTACGATGTGAAACGAAGAATCCCTTTAAAATGGAAAATGCCGCGACACGGAACGACGCGATAGCCGACGTTGATGCAAAGCCGAAGGTACTTGACTCGATCGACGTCGAGTATCGCTCAAGGGAGATCGGTCATGAAGTAAGGGAAAGAGGAGCACTCGTACGATCCTCGTCCCCCGTGCGATTAAATATCGCAGGGGTGCGGTCGATGGAGATCGTAAGAAGAGTCGCGATAAAGCGAACGAAGCAGGCTTACGCCTCTAATCTTCGGAGGTACGTTAATATCGCGACTAAACGTCGTAACACACGAACTCCGGAGAAGAGGGTCGCAGTTATTAATCGGGCAGCGATAATCGCCGGCTCCACGATATCCAACGAATTCATCCGCCTCCTCGTCCGTCGATTCTCCGTCGTTCTTCGATCGTCGTTCTTAATTACGCGTCTCAGGGGGACGGGAGCAACGCGTATCGCCGCCACGCGTCGATCAACGAGGTATCGATTCGCTTCCGCGACCAGCGTCAAAGGCCGGGCCGACGAAACAACGTTATGCCACGCGTCGTGATTCGCGTTGCTCGGCGTCTTTCTCCGTGGGTCACGAAGCCGAAAGGGAGGAAAAACACGAGGGATCCGTGAAAAGGCGTCGTTGTTCGATCAGCGTGTGTCCAACGATAAGCGAAGCGACGATGTCGCGACCTTACGCCAACACGGGCAATTCCTTTTCCTCGGGTTTCTCGTTTTCTGGATGGACGATCCGGTCCGCAGTTTTTGATTCTCTACAGAGGAGTATACAAGTACTTGATTTGCAAAATGATTAGTTTAAAAGATATCTTAAATTTAACTTTTTTTATTTTATTTTATTTTATTTCTTTTATTCCTTTTTTTATTTTATTTTACTTTTTTATTCTTTTTTTTTTATTATGTACCTTGCAATTCGTACAGCTGAACATTAAATTTAGTATTGTAGGACTTGTGTGAATGGGGAGGAAGGATAAGAGAGAGTTAACAAGATTTTAAGCTTTCATTAGTTTTTATTCACCTACAGTCTTCACTAAGAATATACAATTCAGTACTAATATATATAGAAAAATACAAATATCCACATAAAACTGTACATACAATCATACATACGAAACCATACATACAAAACCAGACATACAAAACCATACTTGACTAAGAATATACAATTCAGTAGTAACATATATATAAAAAAAAATACAAATATCCACATAAAACTGTACATACAACCATACATACAAAACCATACATACAAGAATTATTATACTTAGAAAAAAAGAGTCTGGCAATAGTAGCGATTATTCGGGATCGAGGTATCCCAACTCCAGCCAGTATGCTGCCATATCTCTTGCGGATTCTCCCGGCTCTCGGTCCAGCAGCAACCTTGCAGTTATTGCTTCTCCTGGAGAAGGATCGATGTTGACTAGGCTCCCTGTCCGTCTCAACATGGTGAATTGGGCCACTCGATGTCTCTTCCCTTGGATCGGTTGTTCTCGTACACCTGGCAGAACGATTTTTCTAGCCCACGGTGCCATTTTTGCCAAATTACGGGGCAGCAGCCGTATTGAATCGAGACATTGCTCGCTCTCTAACCCCCAATCGATTAGAAAGACGATGTAGCCAGTCATGGTCCTTTGTAAAAGGATGGCTCTTTCCCAAGCGCTAGATTCCTTAAAATCTACTAGCACGGCGACTAGCATGCCTGTTCTTAAACTTTTCGCCTTCGGCAAGTACTCCACGGGATGTTCCATCATCTTCAAATTGAGTGTTTGGGTTATCTTCGGCCATCCAGCCAAACGAACCCACATGGTGGTAAGTGATTCGACTCGAACCACCCGGACGGGAACTCCTTCTCGGAACCGATCGTTTGTCTTTTGTAAAATCTCCATGGTTTACAAGATTTCGAAAAAATTTCGAATGTTAATGTTCGACTATACTGATCTGCCTAGTTTACGTGTCTAGGTCGGATGGTGCTGGCTCCGCCGGGAATCGGACCCCCTTTATATACCAGCAGCACCGACCTTGGAGAGGGCCCCCTTTATATATCAGCTGCACCGACCTTAGAGAGGACCCCTTTAAATATCAGCAGCACCGACCTTGGAGAGGACCCCCTTTATATATCAGCTGCACCGACCTTAGAGAGGACCCCTTTAAATATCAGCAGCACCGACCTTGGAGAGGTACTCGGTCACCGTTTAAGCTAAACGCACGTTTTCGTTTGTCTTGTTTCACACTTTTCTTGTCCTCGCAATATTTTATAACAGTGTTAACAATATATACAGGCAAAATATATAGTCTATTTTTGATACACAAGTGTCAGATATCAATTATTGCTTTCCGTTAAAATAAATATATCATTATTAGATGCTCTTTTTAACATTCCTATCCGCATCCTTACAATATTTTACAATTTTTAACC
Source organism: Bombus vancouverensis nearcticus (assembly GCF_051014615.1). NCBI lineage: Eukaryota > Metazoa > Arthropoda > Insecta > Hymenoptera > Apidae > Bombus > Bombus vancouverensis. Next base: position 202,436 of record NW_027468956.1, read on the forward strand.
TAAAAATGTCGCTAGAAAATAGAAAACGAAAAACAATTTGAAAAGCACCAGCTCGCTTGAATGTGAAAATTGTGACGTGGGTGTATGTGCTTTGCCCTGCTTTAAAATATATCACACTCAATTGTATTATTAATTATTAAAGTAAATTATTAAAGTTCACGTATGTGTATCGTACCTTTAAGAAAAATTAACATTTAATTATCCAATGTGCTTGCGTAGAGAACAGCATTATCCGCCACATATTGCGGCGCAGTATCGTTTACGCGTAGTTCGCGTCAAACCCTGCCCTACGAAGGAACATCCCCGCACAAAATTCAATCGTACCTAAGACGTTAAACCGATCCTTTGCAAGTTTTCTTCAAAGAGATACGCTATACGAGTTGTTTGATTGATATCCGAAAAGTTTCTTTCTGTTTATGAGGAAATAATAGACGCACAATGTCATTTGCTTTATATCGTTTTGTCGCATTACGTACGATCCATTTTGTTCTATTGAGATAAACACCGAGACATTTCACAGACTTGGTTCACGTTTGTACGGAGGTGCATTATTGTAAAAACCACGTTTGCGAAAAAAGACATTTTTCGGACAACCTAATATATTTCATACGATGCTGTTGCCAAGAAATATTTATTAACGAAATGCTAAAAATTGTTAGTTGCAAACAAATACTAGGGGAAATTGTTTTATCCGCGTTTACACGCAGAAGAATTTTACTGCTCAATAATATTGCTATTGGAACGAACGAGCCGTTTCGCTAACATCGGAACAAAGTAGAAACGAATCGGTACTTATCAAGGAGAAAACTTTGTCCAGCGTGGGGAAAAGTTTAAGGACCGATGTCCCTCGATCCACGCTACAGACGGCCGATGAAACAAGGCGAATTAGCGGGAGATCGGGAGTAGAAGGCAGAACAAGCGGAATAGAAAAGGAATGGATACGTCAAGCTTCGGCCGTGCGATTTCGTATCACGTAGCGTTATCCCCTCGCAAAGTTGGCCACTCGTGCCACTAGCAGAAACTGTATGGCGGGCTCCGAGAGGATTTTAATCGCGCGACGGACGAACATATCGGTGAAATTACTGGAGAGCCCCGTCGACGTGCCTTTCGTTCCTGTCTGCCCCACGGCTCGGCTGCCACGGATCTAACAGATTTACCGGATCCAACGTGCCGGGTTACGAAACTTCGAAACTGGCTAGAATCGACTGCTAAGTTAATTGCCGGTCGCTCCCTCCCACCTACTCGTCTATCAGACGACTCCAACTAGTAACCGACGAGGAAACCGCTGATTTCAGGCGTAAATTCAGCTGAAAATCCGTAGCGTGGAACGATGAAAGAGGCCGCACGGAAGAAAACAGCCTGGCGATCAAAAGGCTGGAACGTGCTTTCAAACCCGAACGCTTAGCTGCGCCGCCCCGCACCGAGATCCACTCTGACTTTCGCCCTTTGTTGCGAATATGACAGCCCGTTCGCGCTTTACCCTCGACGATCGACGCCGACCACGCCTCTGCCGCCTGTTATTTCCCAACCGTCCACCGTTTTGCTCCCCTTCTTTTTCATTTTCTTCTTTCCCCTCTTCTCCTTTTATCCTCTTTTCCCTTCTTCTCTCGCCGAAGCGCCGCGTTTGCTGTCGAGTTCGGCTACGATTGGCAAACGCAAATCTTACGTGGACGCGCGTTACGCGCCACGATCGGTTATATTTACAACAACGCCGGCCCGCGCGAGCGCTCGCTAACGGCGTCCAGAGCACGTAGGCAGCGCGGCGAATCGGTTCCTTCGTTCTGCCGCTGGTCGCGATAAAACTCGGTGTCTTTTTGCAACGAGGTAATTTTTGCGACAGCACGGGACGTTTGGAACGTTGCGAAAAGAAGGGGCGCGCACGCGGACGTTCGCGAGAAGCGAACAGCGGTGGCGAGGGTGTTTCGCGGATGTGGTCGACGGACCGTGAACGATTGCGAGCGCGGAATACGAGCGGAAGACGGAGGAAGCCCGCCTCGAACACCGACACCGTGATCGCTTCGCTAGGCAACGCCGCGCATCAAAATTGTAAATTTCCGAAGAAAGTCGCCGTGCTCGTTCCCGGGAGAGCAGATCCTTTCGTTTACGTTCTCGCGTACATCCGACTCTTTCGTATGGAGCGTGCCGCGTTTTCGTTTCTCGGCGCGAAGCTCGAACCTGGTGGACCCGGCGGAAATTTCCATCCAAAGTAGGAAGCGGCGGCGAACTCCGTCGAAACTTGGTTTCGCTCGGCGTTTCGAGCACGGCGTACGATTCGCGCCACGTCTGTGCTTGATACCCGGCTTTCGCACGAGTTGGCAGACACGCGTGCTACAGCGGTACGACGCGGTGTCAGCGTTCGCAGAGAGAAGAGAGTAACGCTGTGCGTCGTAGCGTGCCTGTGCGCGACAGCAGCCCGCTCTCTCGGTGATCCGACGTCGACGAGGATACGTTCGTATCGTATGCGGTACATGGTGGCCTAGGATTCGGCCGAGGCTTGGCCACCATGTAGACCGAAACGCAGACGGGAGCGTAGAGCGGAACGTAGAGTGGCGTAGGAGAGGGCGGAGGAGAGAAGGACGAGAAGGTCGGTAGATCGGAGTGGATGAAAGTGGATGAGAAGCGGTCGTTGGAGCGGCGCTGGATGGGGAGAGGTAGGCCCGAGTCGCGCAAGTGTGCGCCTTTATACGTACACGCGTACATCTGCGAGAAGTAGTTAGCCGACGCTTGGTGGTTGCGGCGTCGGGGTGGTGGCGGGCCGGGATCGACCCTGGGACCACACGGCATCATCCTCCAACCGTCAACGACCTGCTCGACCTAACCCTCCCTTCTCGTTCCTTCTCAATCGTCCACGTTCGCAAAACCTAGCTTCTCCCTCTAGCACCGCTTCATCGCTCCCACCAGTCGTCCGTGTACTCGCCTTCTCCTTATGCAACTCCTCTATCACGGGCAAATAAAGCCTGCATACCCGGCCTGAGAGTACTCCGATACCGATCCGGCGCGGTTCCACCCTCCCGCTTCGAGTTCTCGCGTGTGTCGAGTCGTTAAGGATCGCAGAGGGATTCGACGTTCCAGACGTCGTCGTCGCCGCGTCGTCTCGATCAGAGACGCACTCGTCGAGGATTTTTCCGTCGAGAGTTCGGTCGGATTGCGGCTCGCAGAACGAGGCCGGATTAACAGCGATCGAAATACGCCCGAAGAATGGCGACGCGTTATCATCAGGCTGTCGATGCTCGTAATTTCGGTCCTCGAGGTTCGGTCGTCGATAAAATCCTTTAAATCGGCTGTACGAATTCGAATCGTTCGAACCACGGAAAGCAACTCGATGTAAATGCGACTAGATCGGTCGTAGGTAAACGGTGTCTCGTTAACGGCCGTTTTAAATAATAAATCGTCGATAATAAACTTGTCGTTGGCGATTCTAGAAACTAAATGCGCGCACAGACGTTACATCCCCTCGATTCGATCGACGCATCGATGTCTTCCTATCGCTACGCAATTTATAACGGCAACGATTTCGAGCGGGTTGCAAGCTCGTTGCCGGTGATCGCGACTGTCGACAAAAGAGGACGGATAATTCGCTAGACCCACGCAGGCTAAACTAGGGAATTCGCCAGGGCATAGGATTTATCGTCGTTGCCGCGGAACGATCTCCGCGTAAGGTCCAGCGACGCCGAAGGCAAACCCGGAACACAGTTTGTCCGTATTCTTAACGAATCGATTCGTCTTTTCGAGAGATTCTCCTCGTTGGCGTAAGCGGAAACGCGCTCGATCGGTTACCTCTATTTTCGTTTTTTTCTCTGGGTAGCGCATCGAGCGAAAAGCGGGCGTGAGTGGCTTGACGGCTCGAGAGTCTGCGATCGAGGATTCCCGATGTTCTTCTCTGACGGATCGTCGATATACGTAGAACGCGACGAGGTCCAACTCGATGCCGCGTCGCGCGTTTCAGAGGATATCAGCCCTTTTCTCTCGCGATCCAGCAAGAAACGACGAGCCGAGCGAAGGAGGAGGTGTCAACCTCGACTGCGGTACCTGCGCCGACGACGCGATCCGAACGTAGCGATTGGAAGGTCGCTTTAAGCGTTAATTTGGCGATCTCGCGGTTGATCGAGATCGGTGTCGGGATCGGCGTAACACGCGCGTACGAGCGCATATTACGAGCGAAAGACGATTAAAAGGCTTCGCGCTCGTAACCGTGATACTGTCCGGGCATGGTTGTCCTTGGGTTTACGACGCCTGTCGCTCGAGATCCTATTGTGTCGAATCGATTATCCAACACTTTGCATCTGCTCCGATTAGTGCATCGTCGAGGAACAAAACAATGCAAGAACGATAAAGCATAGGATATATATTAAATGCTAAAGGATCGGGGCTTTGGCGCTACTTTGGCGGGGCTACTTTGGCGGCTTAAAAGAGACGAATACGTGGAATACGTCGATCGATCTCTCGTATCGAGGATACGGACTCTCGAACGTAAGACGGATCAAGTTTCTAGCCACGTTTCGAAAGGGCGAATAAATTGGAATTAACGCGGCTCGCTATAGGGCGAGTATACGGAAACCACGGGCTGCGATAATGTAACCCGTGGGATAACGGCTTCCGCGTAGGACTCGACGTACAATTGCCCTTTACAGTGTTCGCAGTGGAACACGATATGCGCACAGATCGGGGTGCGGCTTAATGCCAATTCACGGACAAAGGGTGACCGCGGACGAAAAAGAGAGCCACGGGATTCTTGGAGCGAGCGAGTTTCGGCCGGCTGCGCCGTTTCTTTCGATGTTGCTCTCTCGGTTCGGAGATAACAGCGCTGTGTGCCGCCGGACGATTAATAACCGACTCGAGATCTAGATACGAATAAGTATGAAAAGGTTGGATCTTAGTTTCGTCGTTCGAACGACCATATAACGCGACGTAGGACGTTACGATGTGAAACGAAGAATCCCTTTAAAATGGAAAATGCCGCGACACGGAACGACGCGATAGCCGACGTTGATGCAAAGCCGAAGGTACTTGACTCGATCGACGTCGAGTATCGCTCAAGGGAGATCGGTCATGAAGTAAGGGAAAGAGGAGCACTCGTACGATCCTCGTCCCCCGTGCGATTAAATATCGCAGGGGTGCGGTCGATGGAGATTGTAAGAAGAGTCGCGATAAAGCGAACGAAGCAGGCTTACGCCTGTAATCTTCGGAGGTACGTTAATATCGCGACTAAACGTCGTAACACACGAACTCCGGAGAAGAGGGTCGCAGTTATTAATCGGGCAGCGATAATCGCCGGCTCCACGATATCCAACGAATTCATCCGCCTCCTCGTCCGTCGATTCTCCGTCGTTCTTCGATCGTCGTTCTTAATTACGCGTCTCAGGGGGACGAGAGCAACGCGTATCGCCGCCACGCGTCGATCGACGAGGTATCGATTCGCTTCCGCGACCAGCGTCAAAGGCCGGGCCGACGAAACAACGTTATGCCACGCGTCGTGATTCGCGTTGCTCGGCGTCTTTCTCCGTGGGTCACGAAGCCGAAAGGGAGGAAAAACACGAGGGATCCGTGAAAAGGCGTCGTTGTTCGATCAGCGTGTGTCCAACGATAAGCGAAGCGACGATGTCGCGACCTTACGCCAACAAGGGCAATTCCTTTTCCTCGGGTTTCTCGTTTTCTGGATGGACGATCCGGTCCGCAGTTTTTGATTCTCTACAGAGGAGTATACAAGTACTTGATTTGCAAAATGATTAGTTTAAAAGATATCTTAAATTTAACTTTTTTTATTTTATTTTATTTTATTTCTTTTATTCCTTTTTTTATTTTATTTTACTTTTTTATTCTTTTTTTTTTTATTATGTACCTTGCAATTCGTACAGCTGAACATTAAATTTAGTATTGTAGGACTTGTGTGAATGGGGAGGAAGGATAAGAGAGAGTTAACAAGATTTTAAGCTTTCATTAGTTTTTATTCACCTACAGTCTTCACTAAGAATATACAATTCAGTACTAATATATATAGAAAAATACAAATATCCACATAAAACTGTACATACAATCATACATACGAAACCATACATACAAAACCAGACATACAAAACCATACTTGACTAAGAATATACAATTCAGTAGTAACATATATATAAAAAAAAATACAAATATCCACATAAAACTGTACATACAACCATACATACAAAACCATACATACAAGAATTATTATACTTAGAAAAAAAGAGTCTGGCAATAGTAGCGATTATTCGGGATCGAGGTATCCCAACTCCAGCCAGTATGCTGCCATATCTCTTGCGGATTCTCCCGGCTCTCGGTCCAGCAGCAACCTTGCAGTTATTGCTTCTCCTGGAGAAGGATCGATGTTGACTAGGCTCCCTGTCCGTCTCAACATGGTGAATTGGGCCACTCGATGTCTCTTCCCTTGGATCGGTTGTTCTCGTACACCTGGCAGAACGATTTTTCTAGCCCACGGTGCCATTTTTGCCAAATTACGGGGCAGCAGCCGTATTGAATCGAGACATTGCTCGCTCTCTAACCCCCAATCGATTAGAAAGACGATGTAGCCAGTCATGGTCCTTTGTAAAAGGATGGCTCTTTCCCAAGCGCTAGATTCCTTAAAATCTACTAGCACGGCGACTAGCATGCCTGTTCTTAAACTTTTCGCCTTCGGCAAGTACTCCACGGGATGTTCCATCATCTTCAAATTGAGTGTTTGGGTTATCTTCGGCCATCCAGCCAAACGAACCCACATGGTGGTAAGTGATTCGACTCGAACCACCCGGACGGGAACTCCTTCTCGGAACCGATCGTTTGTCTTTTGTAAAATCTCCATGGTTTACAAGATTTCGAAAAAATTTCGAATGTTAATGTTCGACTATACTGATCTGCCTAGTTTACGTGTCTAGGTCGGATGGTGCTGGCTCCGCCGGGAATCGGACCCCCTTTATATACCAGCAGCACCGACCTTGGAGAGGGCCCCCTTTATATATCAGCTGCACCGACCTTAGAGAGGACCCCTTTAAATATCAGCAGCACCGACCTTGGAGAGGACCCCCTTTATATATCAGCTGCACCGACCTTAGAGAGGACCCCTTTAAATATCAGCAGCACCGACCTTGGAGAGGTACTCGGTCACCGTTTAAGCTAAACGCACGTTTTCGTTTGTCTTGTTTCACACTTTTCTTGTCCTCGCAATATTTTATAACAGTGTTAACAATATATACAGGCAAAATATATAGTCTATTTTTGATACACAAGTGTCAGATATCAATTATTGCTTTCCGTTAAAATAAATATATCATTATTAGATGCTCTTTTTAACATTCCTATCCGCATCCTTACAATATTTTACAATTTTTAACCTAAAAATGTCGCTAGAAAATAGAAAACGAAAAACAATTTGAAAAGCACTAGCTCGCTTGAATGTGAAAATTGTGACGTGGGTGTATGTGCTTTGCCCTGCTTTAAAATATATCACACTCAATTGTATTATTAATTATTAAAGTAAATTATTAAAGTTCACGTATGTGTATCGTACCTTTAAGAAAAATTAACATTTAATTATCCAATGTGCTTGCGTAGAGAACAGCATTATCCGCCACATATTGCGGCGCAGTATCGTTTACGCGTAGTTCGCGTCAAACCCTGCCCTACGAAGGAACATCCCCGCATAAAATTCAATCGTACCTAAGACGTTAAACCGATCCTTTGCAAGTTTTCTTCAAAGAGATACGCTATACGAGTTGTTTGATTGATATCCGAAAAGTTTCTTTCTGTTTATGAGGAAATAATAGACGCACAATGTCATTTGCTTTATATCGTTTTGTCGCATTACGTACGATCCATTTTGTTCTATTGAGATAAACACCGAGACATTTCACAGACTTGGTTCACGTTTGTACGGAGGTGCATTATTGTAAAAACCACGTTTGCGAAAAAAGACATTTTTCGGACAACCTAATATATTTCATACGATGCTGTTGCCAAGAAATATTTATTAACGAAATGCTAAAAATTGTTAGTTGCAAACAAATACTAGGGGAAATTGTTTTATCCGCGTTTACACGCAGAAGAATTTTACTGCTCAATAATATTGCTATTGGAACGAACGAGCCGTTTCGCTAACATCGGAACAAAGTAGAAACGAATCGGTACTTATCAAGGAGAAAACTTTGTCCAGCGTGGGGAAAAGTTTAAGGACCGATGTCCCTCGATCCACGCTACAGACGGCCGATGAAACAAGGCGAATTAGCGGGAGATCGGGAGTAGAAGGCAGAACAAGCGGAATAGAAAAGGAATGGATACGTCAAGCTTCGGCCGTGCGATTTCGTATCACGTAGCGTTATCCCCTCGTAAAGTTGGCCACTCGTGCCACTAGCAGAAACTGTATGGCGGGCTCCGAGAGGATTTTAATCGCGCGACGGACGAACATATCGGTGAAATTACTGGAGAGCCCCGTCGACGTGCCTTTCGTTCCTGTCTGCCCCACGGCTCGGCTGCCACGGATCTAACAGATTTACCGGATCCAACGTGCCGGGTTACGAAACTTCGAAACTGGCTAGAATCGACTGCTAAGTTAATTGCCGGTCGCTCCCTCCCACCTACTCGTCTATCAGACGACTCCAACTAGTAACCGACGAGGAAACCGCTGATTTCAGGCGTAAATTCAGCTGAAAATCCGTAGCGTGGAACGATGAAAGAGGCCGCACGGAAGAAAACAGCCTGGCGATCAAAAGGCTGGAACGTGCTTTCAAACCCGAACGCTTAGCTGCGCCGCCCCGCACCGAGATCCACTCTGACTTTCGCCCTTTGTTGCGAATATGACAGCCCGTTCGCGCTTTACCCTCGACGATCGACGCCGACCACGCCTCTGCCGCCTGTTATTTCCCAACCGTCCACCGTTTTGCTCCCCTTCTTTTTCATTTTCTTCTTTCCCCTCTTCTCCTTTTATCCTCTTTTCCCTTCTTCTCTCGCCGAAGCGCCGCGTTTGCTGTCGAGTTCGGCTACGATTGGCAAACGCAAATCTTACGTGGACGCGCGTTACGCGCCACGATCGATTATATTTACAACAACGCCGGCCCGCGCGAGCGCTCGCTAACGGCGTCCAGAGCACGTAGGCAGCGCGGCGAATCGGTTCCTTCGTTCTGCCGCTGGTCGCGATAAAACTCGGTGTCTTTTTGCAACGAGGTAATTTTTGCGACAGCACGGGACGTTTGGAACGTTGCGAAAAGAAGGGGCGCGCACGCGGACGTTCGCGAGAAGCGAACAGCGGTGGCGAGGGTGTTTCGCGGATGTGGTCGACGGACCGTGAACGATTGCGAGCGCGGAATACGAGCGGAAGACGGAGGAAGCCCGCCTCGAACACCGACACCGTGATCGCTTCGCTAGGCAACGCCGCGCATCAAAATTGTAAATTTCCGAAGAAAGTCGCCGTGCTCGTTCCCGGGAGAGCAGATCCTTTCGTTTACGTTCTCGCGTACATCCGACTCTTTCGTATGGAGCGTGCCGCGTTTTCGTTTCTCGGCGCGAAGCTCGAACCTGGTGGACCCGGCGGAAATTTCCATCCAAAGTAGGAAGCGGCGGCGAACTCCGTCGAAACTTGGTTTCGCTCGGCGTTTCGAGCACGGCGTACGATTCGCGCCACGTCTGTGCTTGATACCCGGCTTTCGCACGAGTTGGCAGACACGCGTGCTACAGCGGTACGACGCGGTGTCAGCGTTCGCAGAGAGAAGAGAGTAACGCTGTGCGTCGTAGCGTGCCTGTGCGCGACAGCAGCCCGCTCTCTCGGTGATCCGACGTCGACGAGGATACGTTCGTATCGTATGCGGTACATGGTGGCCTAGGATTCGGCCGAGGCTTGGCCACCATGTAGACCGAAACGCAGACGGGAGCGTAGAGCGGAACGTAGAGTGGCGTAGGAGAGGGCGGAGGAGAGAAGGACGAGAAGGTCGGTAGATCGGAGTGGATGAAAGTGGATGAGAAGCGGTCGTTGGAGCGGCGCTGGATGGGGAGAGGTAGGCCCGAGTCGCGCAAGTGTGCGCCTTTATACGTACACGCGTACATCTGCGAGAAGTAGTTAGCCGACGCTTGGTGGTTGCGGCGTCGGGGTGGTGGCGGGCCGGGATCGACCCTGGGACCACACGGCATCATCCTCCAACCGTCAACGACCTGCTCGACCTAACCCTCCCTTCTCGTTCCTTCTCAATCGTCCACGTTCGCAAAACCTAGCTTCTCCCTCTAGCACCGCTTCATCGCTCCCACCAGTCGTCCGTGTACTCGCCTTCTCCTTATGCAACTCCTCTATCACGGGCAAATAAAGCCTGCATACCCGGCCTGAGAGTACTCCGATACCGATCCGGCGCGGTTCCACTCTCCCGCTTCGAGTTCTCGCGTGTGTCGAGTCGTTAAGGATCGCAGAGGGATTCGACGTTCCAGACGTCGTCGTCGCCGCGTCGTCTCGATCAGAGACGCACTCGTCGAGGATTTTTCCGTCGAGAGTTCGGTCGGATTGCGGCTCGCAGAACGAGGCCGGATTAACAGCGATCGAAATACGCCCGAAGAATGGCGACGCGTTATCATCAGGCTGTCGATGCTCGTAATTTCGGTCCTCGAGGTTCGGTCGTCGATAAAATCCTTTAAATCGGCTGTACGAATTCGAATCGTTCGAACCACGGAAAGCAACTCGATGTAAATGCGACTAGATCGGTCGTAGGTAAACGGTGTCTCGTTAACGGCCGTTTTAAATAATAAATCGTCGATAATAAACTTGTCGTTGGCGATTCTAGAAACTAAATGCGCGCACAGACGTTACATCCCCTCGATTCGATCGACGCATCGATGTCTTCCTATCGCTACGCAATTTATAACGGCAACGATTTCGAGCGGGTTGCAAGCTCGTTGCCGGTGATCGCGACTGTCGACAAAAGAGGACGGATAATTCGCTAGACCCACGCAGGCTAAACTAGGGAATTCGCCAGGGCATAGGATTTATCGTCGTTGCCGCGGAACGATCTCCGCGTAAGGTCCAGCGACGCCGAAGGCAAACCCGGAACACAGTTTGTCCGTATTCTTAACGAATCGATTCGTCTTTTCGAGAGATTCTCCTCGTTGGCGTAAGCGGAAACGCGCTCGATCGGTTACCTCTATTTTCGTTTTTTTCTCTGGGTAGCGCATCGAGCGAAAAGCGGGCGTGAGTGGCTTGACGGCTCGAGAGTCTGCGATCGAGGATTCCCGATGTTCTTCTCTGACGGATCGTCGATATACGTAGAACGCGACGAGGTCCAACTCGATGCCGCGTCGCGCGTTTCAGAGGATATCAGCCCTTTTCTCTCGCGATCCAGCAAGAAACGACGAGCCGAGCGAAGGAGGAGGTGTCAACCTCGACTGCGGTACCTGCGCCGACGACGCGATCCGAACGTAGCGATTGGAAGGTCGCTTTAAGCGTTAATTTGGCGATCTCGCGGTTGATCGAGATCGGTGTCGGGATCGGCGTAACACGCGCGTACGAGCGCATATTACGAGCGAAAGACGATTAAAAGGCTTCGCGCTCGTAACCGTGATACTGTCCGGGCATGGTTGTCCTTGGGTTTACGACGCCTGTCGCTCGAGATCCTATTGTGTCGAATCGATTATCCAACACTTTGCATCTGCTCCGATTAGTGCATCGTCGAGGAACAAAACAATGCAAGAACGATAAAGCATAGGATATATATTAAATGCTAAAGGATCGGGGCTTTGGCGCTACTTTGGCGGGGCTACTTTGGCGGCTTAAAAGAGACGAATACGTGGAATACGTCGATCGATCTCTCGTATCGAGGATACGGACTCTCGAACGTAAGACGGATCAAGTTTCTAGCCACGTTTCGAAAGGGCGAATAAATTGGAATTAACGCGGCTCGCTATAGGGCGAGTATACGGAAACCACGGGCTGCGATAATGTAACCCGTGGGATAACGGCTTCCGCGTAGGACTCGACGTACAATTGCCCTTTACAGTGTTCGCAGTGGAACACGATATGCGCACAGATCGGGGTGCGGCTTAATGCCAATTCACGGACAAAGGGTGACCGCGGACGAAAAAGAGAGCCACGGGATTCTTGGAGCGAGCGAGTTTCGGCCGGCTGCGCCGTTTCTTTCGACGTTGCTCTCTCGGTTCGGAGATAACAGCGCTGTGTGCCGCCGGACGATTAATAACCGACTCGAGATCTAGATACGAATAAGTATGAAAAGGTTGGATCTTAGTTTCGTCGTTCGAACGACCATATAACGCGACGTAGGACGTTACGATGTGAAACGAAGAATCCCTTTAAAATGGAAAATGCCGCGACACGGAACGACGCGATAGCCGACGTTGATGCAAAGCCGAAGGTACTTGACTCGATCGACGTCGAGTATCGCTCAAGGGAGATCGGTCATGAAGTAAGGGAAAGAGGAGCACTCGTACGATCCTCGTCCCCCGTGCGATTAAATATCGCAGGGGTGCGGTCGATGGAGATCGTAAGAAGAGTCGCGATAAAGCGAACGAAGCAGGCTTACGCCTGTAATCTTCGGAGGTACGTTAATATCGCGACTAAACGTCGTAACACACGAACTCCGGAGAAGAGGGTCGCAGTTATTAATCGGGCAGCGATAATCGCCGGCTCCACGATATCCAACGAATTCATCCGCCTCCTCGTCCGTCGATTCTCCGTCGTTCTTCGATCGTCGTTCTTAATTACGCGTCTCAGGGGGACGAGAGCAACGCGTATCGCCGCCACGCGTCGATCGACGAGGTATCGATTCGCTTCCGCGACCAGCGTCAAAGGCCGGGCCGACGAAACAACGTTATGCCACGCGTCGTGATTCGCGTTGCTCGGCGTCTTTCTCCGTGGGTCACGAAGCCGAAAGGGAGGAAAAACACGAGGGATCCGTGAAAAGGCGTCGTTGTTCGATCAGCGTGTGTCCAACGATAAGCGAAGCGACGATGTCGCGACCTTACGCCAACACGGGCAATTCCTTTTCCTCGGGTTTCTCGTTTTCTGGATGGACGATCCGGTCCGCAGTTTTTGATTCTCTACAGAGGAGTATACAAGTACTTGATTTGCAAAATGATTAGTTTAAAAGATATCTTAAATTTAACTTTCTTTATTTTATTTTATTTTATTTCTTTTATTCCTTTTTTTATTTTATTTTACTTTTTTATTCTTTTTTTTTTATTATGTACCTTGCAATTCGTACAGCTGAACATTAAATTTAGTATTGTAGGACTTGTGTGAATGGGGAGGAAGGATAAGAGAGAGTTAACAAGATTTTAAGCTTTCATTAGTTTTTATTCACCTACAGTCTTCACTAAGAATATACAATTCAGTACTAATATATATAGAAAAATACAAATATCCACATAAAACTGTACATACAATCATACATACGAAACCATACATACAAAACCAGACATACAAAACCATACTTGACTAAGAATATACAATTCAGTAGTAATATATATAAAAAAAAATACAAATATCCACATAAAACTGTACATACAACCATACATACAAAACCATACATACAAGAATTATTATACTTAGAAAAAAAGAGTCTGGCAATAGTAGCGATTATTCGGAATCGAGGTATCCCAACTCCAGCCAGTATGCTGCCATATCTCTTGCGGATTCTCCCGGCTCTCGGTCCAGCAGCAACCTTGCAGTTATTGCTTCTCCTGGAGAAGGATCGATGTTGACTAGGCTCCCTGTCCGTCTCAACATGGTGAATTGGGCCACTCGATGTCTCTTCCCTTGGATCGGTTGTTCTCGTACACCTGGCAGAACGATTTTTCTAGCCCACGGTGCCATTTTTGCCAAATTACGGGGCAGCAGCCGTATTGAATCGAGACATTGCTCGCTCTCTAACCCCCAATCGATTAGAAAGACGATGTAGCCAGTCATGGTCCTTTGTAAAAGGATGGCTCTTTCCCAAGCGCTAGATTCCTTAAAATCTACTAGCACGGCGACTAGCATGCCTGTTCTTAAACTTTTCGCCTTCGGCAAGTACTCCACGGGATGTTCCATCATCTTCAAATTGAGTGTTTGGGTTATCTTCGGCCATCCAGCCAAACGAACCCACATGGTGGTAAGTGATTCGACTCGAACCACCCGGACGGGAACTCCTTCTCGGAACCGATCGTTTGTCTTTTGTAAAATCTCCATGGTTTACAAGATTTCGAAAAAATTTCGAATGTTAATGTTCGACTATACTGATCTGCCTAGTTTACGTGTCTAGGTCGGATGGTGCTGGCTCCGCCGGGAATCGGACCCCCTTTATATACCAGCAGCACCGACCTTGGAGAGGGCCCCCTTTATATATCAGCTGCACCGACCTTAGAGAGGACCCCTTTAAATATCAGCAGCACCGACCTTGGAGAGGACCCCCTTTATATATCAGCTGCACCGACCTTAGAGAGGACCCCTTTAAATATCAGCAGCACCGACCTTGGAGAGGTACTCGGTCACCGTTTAAGCTAAACGCACGTTTTCGTTTGTCTTGTTTCACACTTTTCTTGTCCTCGCAATATTTTATAACAGTGTTAACAATATATACAGGCAAAATATATAGTCTATTTTTGATACACAAGTGTCAGATATCAATTATTGCTTTCCGTTAAAATAAATATATCATTATTAGATGCTCTTTTTAACATTCCTATCCGCATCCTTACAATATTTTACAATTTTTAACCTAAAAATGTCGCTAGAAAATAGAAAACGAAAAACAATTTGAAAAGCACTAGCTCGCTTGAATGTGAAAATTGTGACGTGGGTGTATGTGCTTTGCCCTGCTTTAAAATATATCACACTCAATTGTATTATTAATTATTAAAGTAAATTATTAAAGTTCACGTATGTGTATCGTACCTTTAAGAAAAATTAACATTTAATTATCCAATGTGCTTGCGTAGAGAACAGCATTATCCGCCACATATTGCGGCGCAGTATCGTTTACGCGTAGTTCGCGTCAAACCCTGCCCTACGAAGGAACATCCCCGCATAAAATTCAATCGTATCTAAGACGTTAAACCGATCATTTGCAAGTTTTCTTCAAAGAGATACGCTATACGAGTTGTTTGATTGATATCCGAAAAGTTTCTTTCTGTTTATGAGGAAATAATAGACGCACAATGTCATTTGCTTTATATCGTTTTGTCGCATTACGTACGATCCATTTTGTTCTATTGAGATAAACACCGAGACATTTCACAGACTTGGTTCACGTTTGTACGGAGGTGCATTATTGTAAAAACCACGTTTGCGAAAAAAGACATTTTTCGGACAACCTAATATATTTCATACGATGCTGTTGCCAAGAAATATTTATTAACGAAATGCTAAAAATTGTTAGTTGCAAACAAATACTAGGGGAAATTGTTTTATCCGCGTTTACACGCAGAAGAATTTTACTGCTCAATAATATTGCTATTGGAACGAACGAGCCGTTTCGCTAACATCGGAACAAAGTAGAAACGAATCGGTACTTATCAAGGAGAAAACTTTGTCCAGCGTGGGGAAAAGTTTAAGGACCGATGTCCCTCGATCCACGCTACAGACGGCCGATGAAACAAGGCGAATTAGCGGGAGATCGGGAGTAGAAGGCAGAACAAGCGGAATAGAAAAGGAATGGATACGTCAAGCTTCGGCCGTGCGATTTCGTATCACGTAGCGTTATCCCCTCGTAAAGTTGGCCACTCGTGCCACTAGCAGAAACTGTATGGCGGGCTCCGAGAGGATTTTAATCGCGCGACGGACGAACATATCGGTGAAATTACTGGAGAGCCCCGTCGACGTGCCTTTCGTTCCTGTCTGCCCCACGGCTCGGCTGCCACGGATCTAACAGATTTACCGGATCCAACGTGCCGGGTTACGAAACTTCGAAACTGGCTAGAATCGACTGCTAAGTTAATTGCCGGTCGCTCCCTCCCACCTACTCGTCTATCAGACGACTCCAACTAGTAACCGACGAGGAAACCGCTGATTTCAGGCGTAAATTCAGCTGAAAATCCGTAGCGTGGAACGATGAAAGAGGCCGCACGGAAGAAAACAGCCTGGCGATCAAAAGGCTGGAACGTGCTTTCAAACCCGAACGCTTAGCTGCGCCGCCCCGCACCGAGATCCACTCTGACTTTCGCCCTTTGTTGCGAATATGACAGCCCGTTCGCGCTTTACCCTCGACGATCGACGCCGACCACGCCTCTGCCGCCTGTTATTTCCCAACCGTCCACCGTTTTGCTCCCCTTCTTTTTCATTTTCTTCTTTCCCCTCTTCTCCTTTTATCCTCTTTTCCCTTCTTCTCTCGCCGAAGCGCCGCGTTTGCTGTCGAGTTCGGCTACGATTGGCAAACGCAAATCTTACGTGGACGCGCGTTACGCGCCACGATCGATTATATTTACAACAACGCCGGCCCGCGCGAGCGCTCGCTAACGGCGTCCAGAGCACGTAGGCAGCGCGGCGAATCGGTTCCTTCGTTCTGCCGCTGGTCGCGATAAAACTCGGTGTCTTTTTGCAACGAGGTAATTTTTGCGACAGCACGGGACGTTTGGAACGTTGCGAAAAGAAGGGGCGCGCACGCGGACGTTCGCGAGAAGCGAACAGCGGTGGCGAGGGTGTTTCGCGGATGTGGTCGACGGACCGTGAACGATTGCGAGCGCGGAATACGAGCGGAAGACGGAGGAAGCCCGCCTCGAACACCGACACCGTGATCGCTTCGCTAGGCAACGCCGCGCATCAAAATTGTAAATTTCCGAAGAAAGTCGCCGTGCTCGTTCCCGGGAGAGCAGATCCTTTCGTTTACGTTCTCGCGTACATCCGACTCTTTCGTATGAAGCGTGCCGCGTTTTCGTTTCTCGGCGCGAAGCTCGAACCTGGTGGACCCGGCGGAAATTTCCATCCAAAGTAGGAAGCGGCGGCGAACTCCGTCGAAACTTGGTTTCGCTCGGCGTTTCGAGCACGGCGTACGATTCGCGCCACGTCTGTGCTTGATACCCGGCTTTCGCACGAGTTGGCAGACACGCGTGCTACAGCGGTACGACGCGGTGTCAGCGTTCGCAGAGAGAAGAGAGTAACGCTGTGCGTCGTAGCGTGCCTGTGCGCGACAGCAGCCCGCTCTCTCGGTGATCCGACGTCGACGAGGATACGTTCGTATCGTATGCGGTACATGGTGGCCTAGGATTCGGCCGAGGCTTGGCCACCATGTAGACCGAAACGCAGACGGGAGCGTAGAGCGGAACGTAGAGTGGCGTAGGAGAGGGCGGAGGAGAGAAGGACGAGAAGGTCGGTAGATCGGAGTGGATGAAAGTGGATGAGAAGCGGTCGTTGGAGCGGCGCTGGATGGGGAGAGGTAGGCCCGAGTCGCGCAAGTGTGCGCCTTTATACGTACACGCGTACATCTGCGAGAAGTAGTTAGCCGACGCTTGGTGGTTGCGGCGTCGGGGTGGTGGCGGGCCGGGATCGACCCTGGGACCACACGGCATCATCCTCCAACCGTCAACGACCTGCTCGACCTAACCCTCCCTTCTCGTTCCTTCTCAATCGTCCACGTTCGCAAAACCTAGCTTCTCCCTCTAGCACCGCTTCATCGCTCCCACCAGTCGTCCGTGTACTCGCCTTCTCCTTATGCAACTCCTCTATCACGGGCAAATAAAGCCTGCATACCCGGCCTGAGAGTACTCCGATACCGATCCGGCGCGGTTCCACTCTCCCGCTTCGAGTTCTCGCGTGTGTCGAGTCGTTAAGGATCGCAGAGGGATTCGACGTTCCAGACGTCGTCGTCGCCGCGTCGTCTCGATCAGAGACGCACTCGTCGAGGATTTTTCCGTCGAGAGTTCGGTCGGATTGCGGCTCGCAGAACGAGGCCGGATTAACAGCGATCGAAATACGCCCGAAGAATGGCGACGCGTTATCATCAGGCTGTCGATGCTCGTAATTTCGGTCCTCGAGGTTCGGTCGTCGATAAAATCCTTTAAATCGGCTGTACGAATTCGAATCGTTCGAACCACGGAAAGCAACTCGATGTAAATGCGACTAGATCGGTCGTAGGTAAACGGTGTCTCGTTAACGGCCGTTTTAAATAATAAATCGTCGATAATAAACTTGTCGTTGGCGATTCTAGAAACTAAATGCGCGCACAGACGTTACATCCCCTCGATTCGATCGACGCATCGATGTCTTCCTATCGCTACGCAATTTATAACGGCAACGATTTCGAGCGGGTTGCAAGCTCGTTGCCGGTGATCGCGACTGTCGACAAAAGAGGACGGATAATTCGCTAGACCCACGCAGGCTAAACTAGGGAATTCGCCAGGGCATAGGATTTATCGTCGTTGCCGCGGAACGATCTCCGCGTAAGGTCCAGCGACGCCGAAGGCAAACCCGGAACACAGTTTGTCCGTATTCTTAACGAATCGATTCGTCTTTTCGAGAGATTCTCCTCGTTGGCGTAAGCGGAAACGCGCTCGATCGGTTACCTCTATTTTCGTTTTTTTCTCTGGGTAGCGCATCGAGCGAAAAGCGGGCGTGAGTGGCTTGACGGCTCGAGAGTCTGCGATCGAGGATTCCCGATGTTCTTCTCTGACGGATCGTCGATATACGTAGAACGCGACGAGGTCCAACTCGATGCCGCGTCGCGCGTTTCAGAGGATATCAGCCCTTTTCTCTCGCGATCCAGCAAGAAACGACGAGCCGAGCGAAGGAGGAGGTGTCAACCTCGACTGCGGTACCTGCGCCGACGACGCGATCCGAACGTAGCGATTGGAAGGTCGCTTTAAGCGTTAATTTGGCGATCTCGCGGTTGATCGAGATCGGTGTCGGGATCGGCGTAACACGCGCGTACGAGCGCATATTACGAGCGAAAGACGATTAAAAGGCTTCGCGCTCGTAACCGTGATACTGTCCGGGCATGGTTGTCCTTGGGTTTACGACGCCTGTCGCTCGAGATCCTATTGTGTCGAATCGATTATCCAACACTTTGCATCTGCTCCGATTAGTGCATCGTCGAGGAACAAAACAATGCAAGAACGATAAAGCATAGGATATATATTAAATGCTAAAGGATCGGGGCTTTGGCGCTACTTTGGCGGGGCTACTTTGGCGGCTTAAAAGAGACGAATACGTGGAATACGTCGATCGATCTCTCGTATCGAGGATACGGACTCTCGAACGTAAGACGGATCAAGTTTCTAGCCACGTTTCGAAAGGGCGAATAAATTGGAATTAACGCGGCTCGCTATAGGGCGAGTATACGGAAACCACGGGCTGCGATAATGTAACCCGTGGGATAACGGCTTCCGCGTAGGACTCGACGTACAATTGCCCTTTACAGTGTTCGCAGTGGAACACGATATGCGCACAGATCGGGGTGCGGCTTAATGCCAATTCACGGACAAAGGGTGACCGCGGACGAAAAAGAGAGCCACGGGATTCTTGGAGCGAGCGAGTTTCGGCCGGCTGCGCCGTTTCTTTCGACGTTGCTCTCTCGGTTCGGAGATAACAGCGCTGTGTGCCGCCGGACGATTAATAACCGACTCGAGATCTAGATACGAATAAGTATGAAAAGGTTGGATCTTAGTTTCGTCGTTCGAACGACCATATAACGCGACGTAGGACGTTACGATGTGAAACGAAGAATCCCTTTAAAATGGAAAATGCCGCGACACGGAACGACGCGATAGCCGACGTTGATGCAAAGCCGAAGGTACTTGACTCGATCGACGTCGAGTATCGCTCAAGGGAGATCGGTCATGAAGTAAGGGAAAGAGGAGCACTCGTACGATCCTCGTCCCCCGTGCGATTAAATATCGCAGGGGTGCGGTCGATGGAGATCGTAAGAAGAGTCGCGATAAAGCGAACGAAGCAGGCTTACGCCTGTAATCTTCGGAGGTACGTTAATATCGCGACTAAACGTCGTAACACACGAACTCCGGAGAAGAGGGTCGCAGTTATTAATCGGGCAGCGATAATCGCCGGCTCCACGATATCCAACGAATTCATCCGCCTCCTCGTCCGTCGATTCTCCGTCGTTCTTCGATCGTCGTTCTTAATTACGCGTCTCAGGGGGACGAGAGCAACGCGTATCGCCGCCACGCGTCGATCGACGAGGTATCGATTCGCTTCCGCGACCAGCGTCAAAGGCCGGGCCGACGAAACAACGTTATGCCACGCGTCGTGATTCGCGTTGCTCGGCGTCTTTCTCCGTGGGTCACGAAGCCGAAAGGGAGGAAAAACACGAGGGATCCGTGAAAAGGCGTCGTTGTTCGATCAGCGTGTGTCCAACGATAAGCGAAGCGACGATGTCGCGACCTTACGCCAACACGGGCAATTCCTTTTCCTCGGGTTTCTCGTTTTCTGGATGGACGATCCGGTCCGCAGTTTTTGATTCTCTACAGAGGAGTATACAAGTACTTGATTTGCAAAATGATTAGTTTAAAAGATATCTTAAATTTAACTTTTTTTATTTTATTTTATTTTATTTCTTTTATTCCTTTTTTTATTTTATTTTACTTTTTTATTCTTTTTTTTTTATTATGTACCTTGCAATTCGTACAGCTGAACATTAAATTTAGTATTGTAGGACTTGTGTGAATGGGGAGGAAGGATAAGAGAGAGTTAACAAGATTTTAAGCTTTCATTAGTTTTTATTCACCTACAGTCTTCACTAAGAATATACAATTCAGTACTAATATATATAGAAAAATACAAATATCCACATAAAACTGTACATACAATCATACATACGAAACCATACATACAAAACCAGACATACAAAACCATACTTGACTAAGAATATACAATTCAGTAGTAACATATATATAAAAAAAAATACAAATATCCACATAAAACTGTACATACAACCATACATACAAAACCATACATACAAGAATTATTATACTTAGAAAAAAAGAGTCTGGCAATAGTAGCGATTATTCGGGATCGAGGTATCCCAACTCCAGCCAGTATGCTGCCATATCTCTTGCGGATTCTCCCGGCTCTCGGTCCAGCAGCAACCTTGCAGTTATTGCTTCTCCTGGAGAAGGATCGATGTTGACTAGGCTCCCTGTCCGTCTCAACATGGTGAATTGGGCCACTCGATGTCTCTTCCCTTGGATCGGTTGTTCTCGTACACCTGGCAGAACGATTTTTCTAGCCCACGGTGCCATTTTTGCCAAATTACGGGGCAGCAGCCGTATTGAATCGAGACATTGCTCGCTCTCTAACCCCCAATCGATTAGAAAGACGATGTAGCCAGTCATGGTCCTTTGTAAAAGGATGGCTCTTTCCCAAGCGCGATTCCTTAAAATCTACTAGCACGGCGACTAGCATGCCTGTTCTTAAACTTTTCGCCTTCGGCAAGTACTCCACGGGATGTTCCATCATCTTCAAATTGAGTGTTTGGGTTATCTTCGGCCATCCAGCCAAACGAACCCACATGGTGGTAAGTGATTCGACTCGAACCACCCGGACGGGAACTCCTTCTCGGAACCGATCGTTTGTCTTTTGTAAAATCTCCATGGTTTACAAGATTTCGAAAAAATTTCGAATGTTAATGTTCGACTATACTGATCTGCCTAGTTTACGTGTCTAGGTCGGATGGTGCTGGCTCCGCCGGGAATCGGACCCCCTTTATATACCAGCAGCACCGACCTTGGAGAGGGCCCCCTTTATATATCAGCTGCACCGACCTTAGAGAGGACCCCTTTAAATATCAGCAGCACCGACCTTGGAGAGGACCCCCTTTATATATCAGCTGCACCGACCTTAGAGAGGACCCCTTTAAATATCAGCAGCACCGACCTTGGAGAGGTACTCGGTCACCGTTTAAGCTAAACGCACGTTTTCGTTTGTCTTGTTTCACACTTTTCTTGTCCTCGCAATATTTTATAACAGTGTTAACAATATATACAGGCAAAATATATAGTCTATTTTTGATACACAAGTGTCAGATATCAATTATTGCTTTCCGTTAAAATAAATATATCATTATTAGATGCTCTTTTTAACATTCCTATCCGCATCCTTACAATATTTTACAATTTTTAACCTAAAAATGTCGCTAGAAAATAGAAAACGAAAAACAATTTGAAAAGCACTAGCTCGCTTGAATGTGAAAATTGTGACGTGGGTGTATGTGCTTTGCCCTGCTTTAAAATATATCACACTCAATTGTATTATTAATTATTAAAGTAAATTATTAAAGTTCACGTATGTGTATCGTACCTTTAAGAAAAATTAACATTTAATTATCCAATGTGCTTGCGTAGAGAACAGTATTATCCGCCACATATTGCGGCGCAGTATCGTTTACGCGTAGTTCGCGTCAAACCCTGCCCTACGAAGGAACATCCCCGCATAAAATTCAATCGTACCTAAGACGTTAAACCGATCCTTTGCAAGTTTTCTTCAAAGAGATACGCTATACGAGTTGTTTGATTGATATCCGAAAAGTTTCTTTCTGTTTATGAGGAAATAATAGACGCACAATGTCATTTGCTTTATATCGTTTTGTCGCATTACGTACGATCCATTTTGTTCTATTGAGATAAACACCGAGACATTTCACAGACTTGGTTCACGTTTGTACGGAGGTGCATTATTGTAAAAACCACGTTTGCGAAAAAAGACATTTTTCGGACAACCTAATATATTTCATACGATGCTGTTGCCAAGAAATATTTATTAACGAAATGCTAAAAATTGTTAGTTGCAAACAAATACTAGGGGAAATTGTTTTATCCGCGTTTACACGCAGAAGAATTTTACTGCTCAATAATATTGCTATTGGAACGAACGAGCCGTTTCGCTAACATCGGAACAAAGTAGAAACGAATCGGTACTTATCAAGGAGAAAACTTTGTCCAGCGTGGGGAAAAGTTTAAGGACCGATGTCCCTCGATCCACGCTACAGACGGCCGATGAAACAAGGCGAATTAGCGGGAGATCGGGAGTAGAAGGCAGAACAAGCGGAATAGAAAAGGAATGGATACGTCAAGCTTCGGCCGTGCGATTTCGTATCACGTAGCGTTATCCCCTCGTAAAGTTGGCCACTCGTGCCACTAGCAGAAACTGTATGGCGGGCTCCGAGAGGATTTTAATCGCGCGACGGACGAACATATCGGTGAAATTACTGGAGAGCCCCGTCGACGTGCCTTTCGTTCCTGTCTGCCCCACGGCTCGGCTGCCACGGATCTAACAGATTTACCGGATCCAACGTGCCGGGTTACGAAACTTCGAAACTGGCTAGAATCGACTGCTAAGTTAATTGCCGGTCGCTCCCTCCCACCTACTCGTCTATCAGACGACTCCAACTAGTAACCGACGAGGAAACCGCTGATTTCAGGCGTAAATTCAGCTGAAAATCCGTAGCGTGGAACGATGAAAGAGGCCGCACGGAAGAAAACAGCCTGGCGATCAAAAGGCTGGAACGTGCTTTCAAACCCGAACGCTTAGCTGCGCCGCCCCGCACCGAGATCCACTCTGACTTTCGCCCTTTGTTGCGAATATGACAGCCCGTTCGCGCTTTACCCTCGACGATCGACGCCGACCACGCCTCTGCCGCCTGTTATTTCCCAACCGTCCACCGTTTTGCTCCCCTTCTTTTTCATTTTCTTCTTTCCCCTCTTCTCCTTTTATCCTCTTTTCCCTTCTTCTCTCGCCGAAGCGCCGCGTTTGCTGTCGAGTTCGGCTACGATTGGCAAACGCAAATCTTACGTGGACGCGCGTTACGCGCCACGATCGATTATATTTACAACAACGCCGGCCCGCGCGAGCGCTCGCTAACGGCGTCCAGAGCACGTAGGCAGCGCGGCGAATCGGTTCCTTCGTTCTGCCGCTGGTCGCGATAAAACTCGGTGTCTTTTTGCAACGAGGTAATTTTTGCGACAGCACGGGACGTTTGGAACGTTGCGAAAAGAAGGGGCGCGCACGCGGACGTTCGCGAGAAGCGAACAGCGGTGGCGAGGGTGTTTCGCGGATGTGGTCGACGGACCGTGAACGATTGCGAGCGCGGAATACGAGCGGAAGACGGAGGAAGCCCGCCTCGAACACCGACACCGTGATCGCTTCGCTAGGCAACGCCGCGCATCAAAATTGTAAATTTCCGAAGAAAGTCGCCGTGCTCGTTCCCGGGAGAGCAGATCCTTTCGTTTACGTTCTCGCGTACATCCGACTCTTTCGTATGGAGCGTGCCGCGTTTTCGTTTCTCGGCGCGAAGCTCGAACCTGGTGGACCCGGCGGAAATTTCCATCCAAAGTAGGAAGCGGCGGCGAACTCCGTCGAAACTTGGTTTCGCTCGGCGTTTCGAGCACGGCGTACGATTCGCGCCACGTCTGTGCTTGATACCCGGCTTTCGCACGAGTTGGCAGACACGCGTGCTACAGCGGTACGACGCGGTGTCAGCGTTCGCAGAGAGAAGAGAGTAACGCTGTGCGTCGTAGCGTGCCTGTGCGCGACAGCAGCCCGCTCTCTCGGTGATCCGACGTCGACGAGGATACGTTCGTATCGTATGCGGTACATGGTGGCCTAGGATTCGGCCGAGGCTTGGCCACCATGTAGACCGAAACGCAGACGGGAGCGTAGAGCGGAACGTAGAGTGGCGTAGGAGAGGGCGGAGGAGAGAAGGACGAGAAGGTCGGTAGATCGGAGTGGATGAAAGTGGATGAGAAGCGGTCGTTGGAGCGGCGCTGGATGGGGAGAGGTAGGCCCGAGTCGCGCAAGTGTGCGCCTTTATACGTACACGCGTACATCTGCGAGAAGTAGTTAGCCGACGCTTGGTGGTTGCGGCGTCGGGGTGGTGGCGGGCCGGGATCGACCCTGGGACCACACGGCATCATCCTCCAACCGTCAACGACCTGCTCGACCTAACCCTCCCTTCTCGTTCCTTCTCAATCGTCCACGTTCGCAAAACCTAGCTTCTCCCTCTAGCACCGCTTCATCGCTCCCACCAGTCGTCCGTGTACTCGCCTTCTCCTTATGCAACTCCTCTATCACGGGCAAATAAAGCCTGCATACCCGGCCTGAGAGTACTCCGATACCGACCCGGCGCGGTTCCACTCTCCCGCTTCGAGTTCTCGCGTGTGTCGAGTCGTTAAGGATCGCAGAGGGATTCGACGTTCCAGACGTCGTCGTCGCCGCGTCGTCTCGATCAGAGACGCACTCGTCGAGGATTTTTCCGTCGAGAGTTCGGTCGGATTGCGGCTCGCAGAACGAGGCCGGATTAACAGCGATCGAAATACGCCCGAAGAATGGCGACGCGTTATCATCAGGCTGTCGATGCTCGTAATTTCGGTCCTCGAGGTTCGGTCGTCGATAAAATCCTTTAAATCGGCTGTACGAATTCGAATCGTTCGAACCACGGAAAGCAACTCGATGTAAGTGCGACTAGATCGGTCGTAGGTAAACGGTGTCTCGTTAACGGCCGTTTTAAATAATAAATCGTCGATAATAAACTTGTCGTTGGCGATTCTAGAAACTAAATGCGCGCACAGACGTTACATCCCCTCGATTCGATCGACGCATCGATGTCTTCCTATCGCTACGCAATTTATAACGGCAACGATTTCGAGCGGGTTGCAAGCTCGTTGCCGGTGATCGCGACTGTCGACAAAAGAGGACGGATAATTCGCTAGACCCACGCAGGCTAAACTAGGGAATTCGCCAGGGCATAGGATTTATCGTCGTTGCCGCGGAACGATCTCCGCGTAAGGTCCAGCGACGCCGAAGGCAAACCCGGAACACAGTTTGTCCGTATTCTTAACGAATCGATTCGTCTTTTCGAGAGATTCTCCTCGTTGGCGTAAGCGGAAACGCGCTCGATCGGCTACCTCTATTTTCGTTTTTTTCTCTGGGTAGCGCATCGAGCGAAAAGCGGGCGTGAGTGGCTTGACGGCTCGAGAGTCTGCGATCGAGGATTCCCGATGTTCTTCTCTGACGGATCGTCGATATACGTAGAACGCGACGAGGTCCAACTCGATGCCGCGTCGCGCGTTTCAGAGGATATCAGCCCTTTTCTCTCGCGATCCAGCAAGAAACGACGAGCCGAGCGAAGGAGGAGGTGTCAACCTCGACTGCGGTACCTGCGCCGACGACGCGATCCGAACGTAGCGATTGGAAGGTCGCTTTAAGCGTTAATTTGGCGATCTCGCGGTTGATCGAGATCGGTGTCGGGATCGGCGTAACACGCGCGTACGAGCGCATATTACGAGCGAAAGACGATTAAAAGGCTTCGCGCTCGTAACCGTGATACTGTCCGGGCATGGTTGTCCTTGGGTTTACGACGCCTGTCGCTCGAGATCCTATTGTGTCGAATCGATTATCCAACACTTTGCATCTGCTCCGATTAGTGCATCGTCGAGGAACAAAACAATGCAAGAACGATAAAGCATAGGATATATATTAAATGCTAAAGGATCGGGGCTTTGGCGCTGCTTTGGCGGGGCTACTTTGGCGGCTTAAAAGAGACGAATACGTGGAATACGTCGATCGATCTCTCGTATCGAGGATACGGACTCTCGAACGTAAGACGGATCAAGTTTCTAGCCACGTTTCGAAAGGGCGAATAAATTGGAATTAACGCGGCTCGCTATAGGGCGAGTATACGGAAACCACGGGCTGCGATAATGTAACCCGTGGGATAACGGCTTCCGCGTAGGACTCGACGTACAATTGCCCTTTACAGTGTTCGCAGTGGAACACGATATGCGCACAGATCGGGGTGCGGCTTAATGCCAATTCACGGACAAAGGGTGACCGCGGACGAAAAAGAGAGCCACGGGATTCTTGGAGCGAGCGAGTTTCGGCCGGCTGCGCCGTTTCTTTCGACGTTGCTCTCTCGGTTCGGAGATAACAGCGCTGTGTGCCGCCGGACGATTAATAACCGACTCGAGATCTAGATACGAATAAGTATGAAAAGGTTGGATCTTAGTTTCGTCGTTCGAACGACCATATAACGCGACGTAGGACGTTACGATGTGAAACGAAGAATCCCTTTAAAATGGAAAATGCCGCGACACGGAACGACGCGATAGCCGACGTTGATGCAAAGCCGAAGGTACTTGACTCGATCGACGTCGAGTATCGCTCAAGGGAGATCGGTCATGAAGTAAGGGAAAGAGGAGCACTCGTACGATCCTCGTCCCCCGTGCGATTAAATATCGCAGGGGTGCGGTCGATGGAGATCGTAAGAAGAGTCGCGATAAAGCGAACGAAGCAGGCTTACGCCTGTAATCTTCGGAGGTACGTTAATATCGCGACTAAACGTCGTAACACACGAACTCCGGAGAAGAGGGTCGCAGTTATTAATCGGGCAGCGATAATCGCCGGCTCCACGATATCCAACGAATTCATCCGCCTCCTCGTCCGTCGATTCTCCGTCGTTCTTCGATCGTCGTTCTTAATTACGCGTCTCAGGGGGACGAGAGCAACGCGTATCGCCGCCACGCGTCGATCGACGAGGTATCGATTCGCTTCCGCGACCAGCGTCAAAGGCCGGGCCGACGAAACAACGTTATGCCACGCGTCGTGATTCGCGTTGCTCGGCGTCTTTCTCCGTGGGTCACGAAGCCGAAAGGGAGGAAAAACACGAGGGATCCGTGAAAAGGCGTCGTTGTTCGATCAGCGTGTGTCCAACGATAAGCGAAGCGACGATGTCGCGACCTTACGCCAACACGGGCAATTCCTTTTCCTCGGGTTTCTCGTTTTCTGGATGGACGATCCGGTCCGCAGTTTTTGATTCTCTACAGAGGAGTATACAAGTACTTGATTTGCAAAATGATTAGTTTAAAAGATATCTTAAATTTAACTTTTTTTATTTTATTTTATTTTATTTCTTTTATTCCTTTTTTTATTTTATTTTACTTTTTTATTCTTTTTTTTTTATTATGTACCTTGCAATTCGTACAGCTGAACATTAAATTTAGTATTGTAGGACTTGTGTGAATGGGGAGGAAGGATAAGAGAGAGTTAACAAGATTTTAAGCTTTCATTAGTTTTTATTCACCTACAGTCTTCACTAAGAATATACAATTCAGTACTAATATATATAGAAAAATACAAATATCCACATAAAACTGTACATACAATCATACATACGAAACCATACATACAAAACCAGACATACAAAACCATACTTGACTAAGAATATACAATTCAGTAGTAACATATATATAAAAAAAAATACAAATATCCACATAAAACTGTACATACAACCATACATACAAAACCATACATACAAGAATTATTATACTTAGAAAAAAAGAGTCTGGCAATAGTAGCGATTATTCGGGATCGAGGTATCCCAACTCCAGCCAGTATGCTGCCATATCTCTTGCGGATTCTCCCGGCTCTCGGTCCAGCAGCAACCTTGCAGTTATTGCTTCTCCTGGAGAAGGATCGATGTTGACTAGGCTCCCTGTCCGTCTCAACATGGTGAATTGGGCCACTCGATGTCTCTTCCCTTGGATCGGTTGTTCTCGTACACCTGGCAGAACGATTTTTCTAGCCCACGGTGCCATTTTTGCCAAATTACGGGGCAGCAGCCGTATTGAATCGAGACATTGCTCGCTCTCTAACCCCCAATCGATTAGAAAGACGATGTAGCCAGTCATGGTCCTTTGTAAAAGGATGGCTCTTTCCCAAGCGCTAGATTCCTTAAAATCTACTAGCACGGCGACTAGCATGCCTGTTCTTAAACTTTTCGCCTTCGGCAAGTACTCCACGGGATGTTCCATCATCTTCAAATTGAGTGTTTGGGTTATCTTCGGCCATCCAGCCAAACGAACCCACATGGTGGTAAGTGATTCGACTCGAACAACCCGGACGGGAACTCCTTCTCGGAACCGATCGTTTGTCTTTTGTAAAATCTCCATGGTTTACAAGATTTCGAAAAAATTTCGAATGTTAATGTTCGACTATACTGATCTGCCTAGTTTACGTGTCTAGGTCGGATGGTGCTGGCTCCGCCGGGAATCGGACCCCCTTTATATACCAGCAGCACCGACCTTGGAGAGGGCCCCCTTTATATATCAGCTGCACCGACCTTAGAGAGGACCCCTTTAAATATCAGCAGCACCGACCTTGGAGAGGACCCCCTTTATATATCAGCTGCACCGACCTTAGAGAGGACCCCTTTAAATATCAGCAGCACCGACCTTGGAGAGGTACTCGGTCACCGTTTAAGCTAAACGCACGTTTTCGTTTGTCTTGTTTCACACTTTTCTTGTCCTCGCAATATTTTATAACAGTGTTAACAATATATACAGGCAAAATATATAGTCTATTTTTGATACACAAGTGTCAGATATCAATTATTGCTTTCCGTTAAAATAAATATATCATTATTAGATGCTCTTTTTAACATTCCTATCCGCATCCTTACAATATTTTACAATTTTTAACCTAAAAATGTCGCTAGAAAATAGAAAACGAAAAACAATTTGAAAAGCACTAGCTCGCTTGAATGTGAAAATTGTGACGTGGGTGTATGTGCTTTGCCCTGCTTTAAAATATATCACACTCAATTGTATTATTAATTATTAAAGTAAATTATTAAAGTTCACGTATGTGTATCGTACCTTTAAGAAAAATTAACATTTAATTATCCAATGTGCTTGCGTAGAGAACAGCATTATCCGCCACATATTGCGGCGCAGTATCGTTTACGCGTAGTTCGCGTCAAACCCTGCCCTACGAAGGAACATCCCCGCACAAAATTCAATCGTACCTAAGACGTTAAACCGATCCTTTGCAAGTTTTCTTCAAAGAGATACGCTATACGAGTTGTTTGATTGATATCCGAAAAGTTTCTTTCTGTTTATGAGGAAATAATAGACGCACAATGTCATTTGCTTTATATCGTTTTGTCGCATTACGTACGATCCATTTTGTTCTATTGAGATAAACACCGGGACATTTCACAGACTTGGTTCACGTTTGTACGGAGGTGCATTATTGTAAAAACCACGTTTGCGAAAAAAGACATTTTTCGGACAACCTAATATATTTCATACGATGCTGTTGCCAAGAAATATTTATTAACGAAATGCTAAAAATTGTTAGTTGCAAACAAATACTAGGGGAAATTGTTTTATCCGCGTTTACACGCAGAAGAATTTTACTGCTCAATAATATTGCTATTGGAACGAACGAGCCGTTTCGCTAACATCGGAACAAAGTAGAAACGAATCGGTACTTATCAAGGAGAAAACTTTGTCCAGCGTGGGGAAAAGTTTAAGGACCGATGTCCCTCGATCCACGCTACAGACGGCCGATGAAACAAGGCGAATTAGCGGGAGATCGGGAGTAGAAGGCAGAACAAGCGGAATAGAAAAGGAATGGATACGTCAAGCTTCGGCCGTGCGATTTCGTATCACGTAGCGTTATCCCCTCGTAAAGTTGGCCACTCGTGCCACTAGCAGAAACTGTATGGCGGGCTCCGAGAGGATTTTAATCGCGCGACGGACGAACATATCGGTGAAATTACTGGAGAGCCCCGTCGACGTGCCTTTCGTTCCTGTCTGCCCCACGGCTCGGCTGCCACGGATCTAACAGATTTACCGGATCCAACGTGCCGGGTTACGAAACTTCGAAACTGGCTAGAATCGACTGCTAAGTTAATTGCCGGTCGCTCCCTCCCACCTACTCGTCTATCAGACGACTCCAACTAGTAACCGACGAGGAAACCGCTGATTTCAGGCGTAAATTCAGCTGAAAATCCGTAGCGTGGAACGATGAAAGAGGCCGCACGGAAGAAAACAGCCTGGCGATCAAAAGGCTGGAACGTGCTTTCAAACCCGAACGCTTAGCTGCGCCGCCCCGCACCGAGATCCACTCTGACTTTCGCCCTTTGTTGCGAATATGACAGCCCGTTCGCGCTTTACCCTCGACGATCGACGCCGACCACGCCTCTGCCGCCTGTTATTTCCCAACCGTCCACCGTTTTGCTCCCCTTCTTTTTCATTTTCTTCTTTCCCCTCTTCTCCTTTTATCCTCTTTTCCCTTCTTCTCTCGCCGAAGCGCCGCGTTTGCTGTCGAGTTCGGCTACGATTGGCAAACGCAAATCTTACGTGGACGCGCGTTACGCGCCACGATCGATTATATTTACAACAACGCCGGCCCGCGCGAGCGCTCGCTAACGGCGTCCAGAGCACGTAGGCAGCGCGGCGAATCGGTTCCTTCGTTCTGCCGCTGGTCGCGATAAAACTCGGTGTCTTTTTGCAACGAGGTAATTTTTGCGACAGCACGGGACGTTTGGAACGTTGCGAAAAGAAGGGGCGCGCACGCGGACGTTCGCGAGAAGCGAACAGCGGTGGCGAGGGTGTTTCGCGGATGTGGTCGACGGACCGTGAACGATTGCGAGCGCGGAATACGAGCGGAAGACGGAGGAAGCCCGCCTCGAACACCGACACCGTGATCGCTTCGCTAGGCAACGCCGCGCATCAAAATTGTAAATTTCCGAAGAAAGTCGCCGTGCTCGTTCCCGGGAGAGCAGATCCTTTCGTTTACGTTCTCGCGTACATCCGACTCTTTCGTATGGAGCGTGCCGCGTTTTCGTTTCTCGGCGCGAAGCTCGAACCTGGTGGACCCGGCGGAAATTTCCATCCAAAGTAGGAAGCGGCGGCGAACTCCGTCGAAACTTGGTTTCGCTCGGCGTTTCGAGCACGGCGTACGATTCGCGCCACGTCTGTGCTTGATACCCGGCTTTCGCACGAGTTGGCAGACACGCGTGCTACAGCGGTACGACGCGGTGTCAGCGTTCGCAGAGAGAAGAGAGTAACGCTGTGCGTCGTAGCGTGCCTGTGCGCGACAGCAGCCCGCTCTCTCGGTGATCCGACGTCGACGAGGATACGTTCGTATCGTATGCGGTACATGGTGGCCTAGGATTCGGCCGAGGCTTGGCCACCATGTAGACCGAAACGCAGACGGGAGCGTAGAGCGGAACGTAGAGTGGCGTAGGAGAGGGCGGAGGAGAGAAGGACGAGAAGGTCGGTAGATCGGAGTGGATGAAAGTGGATGAGAAGCGGTCGTTGGAGCGGCGCTGGATGGGGAGAGGTAGGCCCGAGTCGCGCAAGTGTGCGCCTTTATACGTACACGCGTACATCTGCGAGAAGTAGTTAGCCGACGCTTGGTGGTTGCGGCGTCGGGGTGGTGGCGGGCCGGGATCGACCCTGGGACCACACGGCATCATCCTCCAACCGTCAACGACCTGCTCGACCTAACCCTCCCTTCTCGTTCCTTCTCAATCGTCCACGTTCGCAAAACCTAGCTTCTCCCTCTAGCACCGCTTCATCGCTCCCACCAGTCGTCCGTGTACTCGCCTTCTCCTTATGCAACTCCTCTATCACGGGCAAATAAAGCCTGCATACCCGGCCTGAGAGTACTCCGATACCGATCCGGCGCGGTTCCACTCTCCCGCTTCGAGTTCTCGCGTGTGTCGAGTCGTTAAGGATCGCAGAGGGATTCGACGTTCCAGACGTCGTCGTCGCCGCGTCGTCTCGATCAGAGACGCACTCGTCGAGGATTTTTCCGTCGAGAGTTCGGTCGGATTGCGGCTCGCAGAACGAGGCCGGATTAACAGCGATCGAAATACGCCCGAAGAATGGCGACGCGTTATCATCAGGCTGTCGATGCTCGTAATTTCGGTCCTCGAGGTTCGGTCGTCGATAAAATCCTTTAAATCGGCTGTACGAATTCGAATCGTTCGAACCACGGAAAGCAACTCGATGTAAATGCGACTAGATCGGTCGTAGGTAAACGGTGTCTCGTTAACGGCCGTTTTAAATAATAAATCGTCGATAATAAACTTGTCGTTGGCGATTCTAGAAACTAAATGCGCGCACAGACGTTACATCCCCTCGATTCGATCGACGCATCGATGTCTTCCTATCGCTACGCAATTTATAACGGCAACGATTTCGAGCGGGTTGCAAGCTCGTTGCCGGTGATCGCGACTGTCGACAAAAGAGGACGGATAATTCGCTAGACCCACGCAGGCTAAACTAGGGAATTCGCCAGGGCATAGGATTTATCGTCGTTGCCGCGGAACGATCTCCGCGTAAGGTCCAGCGACGCCGAAGGCAAACCCGGAACACAGTTTGTCCGTATTCTTAACGAATCGATTCGTCTTTTCGAGAGATTCTCCTCGTTGGCGTAAGCGGAAACGCGCTCGATCGGTTACCTCTATTTTCGTTTTTTTCTCTGGGTAGCGCATCGAGCGAAAAGCGGGCGTGAGTGGCTTGACGGCTCGAGAGTCTGCGATCGAGGATTCCCGATGTTCTTCTCTGACGGATCGTCGATATACGTAGAACGCGACGAGGTCCAACTCGATGCCGCGTCGCGCGTTTCAGAGGATATCAGCCCTTTTCTCTCGCGATCCAGCAAGAAACGACGAGCCGAGCGAAGGAGGAGGTGTCAACCTCGACTGCGGTACCTGCGCCGACGACGCGATCCGAACGTAGCGATTGGAAGGTCGCTTTAAGCGTTAATTTGGCGATCTCGCGGTTGATCGAGATCGGTGTCGGGATCGGCGTAACACGCGCGTACGAGCGCATATTACGAGCGAAAGACGATTAAAAGGCTTCGCGCTCGTAACCGTGATACTGTCCGGGCATGGTTGTCCTTGGGTTTACGACGCCTGTCGCTCGAGATCCTATTGTGTCGAATCGATTATCCAACACTTTGCATCTGCTCCGATTAGTGCATCGTCGAGGAACAAAACAATGCAAGAACGATAAAGCATAGGATATATATTAAATGCTAAAGGATCGGGGCTTTGGCGCTACTTTGGCGGGGCTACTTTGGCGGCTTAAAAGAGACGAATACGTGGAATACGTCGATCGATCTCTCGTATCGAGGATACGGACTCTCGAACGTAAGACGGATCAAGTTTCTAGCCACGTTTCGAAAGGGCGAATAAATTGGAATTAACGCGGCTCGCTATAGGGCGAGTATACGGAAACCACGGGCTGCGATAATGTAACCCGTGGGATAACGGCTTCCGCGTAGGACTCGACGTACAATTGCCCTTTACAGTGTTCGCAGTGGAACACGATATGCGCACAGATCGGGGTGCGGCTTAATGCCAATTCACGGACAAAGGGTGACCGCGGACGAAAAAGAGAGCCACGGGATTCTTGGAGCGAGCGAGTTTCGGCCGGCTGCGCCGTTTCTTTCGACGTTGCTCTCTCGGTTCGGAGATAACAGCGCTGTGTGCCGCCGGACGATTAATAACCGACTCGAGATCTAGATACGAATAAGTATGAAAAGGTTGGATCTTAGTTTCGTCGTTCGAACGACCATATAACGCGACGTAGGACGTTACGATGTGAAACGAAGAATCCCTTTAAAATGGAAAATGCCGCGACACGGAACGACGCGATAGCCGACGTTGATGCAAAGCCGAAGGTACTTGACTCGATCGACGTCGAGTATCGCTCAAGGGAGATCGGTCATGAAGTAAGGGAAAGAGGAGCACTCGTACGATCCTCGTCCCCCGTGCGATTAAATATCGCAGGGGTGCGGTCGATGGAGATCGTAAGAAGAGTCGCGATAAAGCGAACGAAGCAGGCTTACGCCTGTAATCTTCGGAGGTACGTTAATATCGCGACTAAACGTCGTAACACACGAACTCCGGAGAAGAGGGTCGCAGTTATTAATCGGGCAGCGATAATCGCCGGCTCCACGATATCCAACGAATTCATCCGCCTCCTCGTCCGTCGATTCTCCGTCGTTCTTCGATCGTCGTTCTTAATTACGCGTCTCAGGGGGACGAGAGCAACGCGTATCGCCGCCACGCGTCGATCGACGAGGTATCGATTCGCTTCCGCGACCAGCGTCAAAGGCCGGGCCGACGAAACAACGTTATGCCACGCGTCGTGATTCGCGTTGCTCGGCGTCTTTCTCCGTGGGTCACGAAGCCGAAAGGGAGGAAAAACACGAGGGATCCGTGAAAAGGCGTCGTTGTTCGATCAGCGTGTGTCCAACGATAAGCGAAGCGACGATGTCGCGACCTTACGCCAACACGGGCAATTCCTTTTCCTCGGGTTTCTCGTTTTCTGGATGGACGATCCGGTCCGCAGTTTTTGATTCTCTACAGAGGAGTATACAAGTACTTGATTTGCAAAATGATTAGTTTAAAAGATATCTTAAATTTAACTTTTTTTATTTTATTTTATTTTATTTCTTTTATTCCTTTTTTTATTTTATTTTACTTTTTTATTCTTTTTTTTTTATTATGTACCTTGCAATTCGTACAGCTGAACATTAAATTTAGTATTGTAGGACTTGTGTGAATGGGGAGGAAGGATAAGAGAGAGTTAACAAGATTTTAAGCTTTCATTAGTTTTTATTCACCTACAGTCTTCACTAAGAATATACAATTCAGTACTAATATATATAGAAAAATACAAATATCCACATAAAACTGTACATACAATCATACATACGAAACCATACATACAAAACCAGACATACAAAACCATACTTGACTAAGAATATACAATTCAGTAGTAATATATATAAAAAAAAATACAAATATCCACATAAAACTGTACATACAACCATACATACAAAACCATACATACAAGAATTATTATACTTAGAAAAAAAGAGTCTGGCAATAGTAGCGATTATTCGGGATCGAGGTATCCCAACTCCAGCCAGTATGCTGCCATATCTCTTGCGGATTCTCCCGGCTCTCGGTCCAGCAGCAACCTTGCAGTTATTGCTTCTCCTGGAGAAGGATCGATGTTGACTAGGCTCCCTGTCCGTCTCAACATGGTGAATTGGGCCACTCGATGTCTCTTCCCTTGGATCGGTTGTTCTCGTACACCTGGCAGAACGATTTTTCTAGCCCACGATGCCATTTTTGCCAAATTACGGGGCAGCAGCCGTATTGAATCGAGACATTGCTCGCTCTCTAACCCCCAATCGATTAGAAAGACGATGTAGCCAGTCATGGTCCTTTGTAAAAGGATGGCTCTTTCCCAAGCGCTAGATTCCTTAAAATCTACTAGCACGGCGACTAGCATGCCTGTTCTTAAACTTTTCGCCTTCGGCAAGTACTCCACGGGATGTTCCATCATTTTCAAATTGAGTGTTTGGGTTATCTTCGGCCATCCAGCCAAACGAACCCACATGGTGGTAAGTGATTCGACTCGAACCACCCGGACGGGAACTCCTTCTCGGAACCGATCGTTTGTCTTTTGTAAAATCTCCATGGTTTACAAGATTTCGAAAAAATTTCGAATGTTAATGTTCGACTATACTGATCTGCCTAGTTTACGTGTCTAGGTCGGATGGTGCTGGCTCCGCCGGGAATCGGACCCCCTTTATATACCAGCAGCACCGACCTTGGAGAGGGCCCCCTTTATATATCAGCTGCACCGACCTTAGAGAGGACCCCTTTAAATATCAGCAGCACCGACCTTGGAGAGGACCCCCTTTATATATCAGCTGCACCGACCTTAGAGAGGACCCCTTTAAATATCAGCAGCACCGACCTTGGAGAGGTACTCGGTCACCGTTTAAGCTAAACGCACGTTTTCGTTTGTCTTGTTTCACACTTTTCTTGTCCTCGCAATATTTTATAACAGTGTTAACAATATATACAGGCAAAATATATAGTCTATTTTTGATACACAAGTGTCAGATATCAATTATTGCTTTCCGTTAAAATAAATATATCATTATTAGATGCTCTTTTTAACATTCCTATCCGCATCCTTACAATATTTTACAATTTTTAACCTAAAAATGTCGCTAGAAAATAGAAAACGAAAAACAATTTGAAAAGCACTAGCTCGCTTGAATGTGAAAATTGTGACGTGGGTGTATGTGCTTTGCCCTGCTTTAAAATATATCACACTCAATTGTATTATTAATTATTAAAGTAAATTATTAAAGTTCACGTATGTGTATCGTACCTTTAAGAAAAATTAACATTTAATTATCCAATGTGCTTGCGTAGAGAACAGCATTATCCGCCACATATTGCGGCGCAGTATCGTTTACGCGTAGTTCGCGTCAAACCCTGCCCTACGAAGGAACATCCCCGCATAAAATTCAATCGTACCTAAGACGTTAAACCGATCCTTTGCAAGTTTTCTTCAAAGAGATACGCTATACGAGTTGTTTGATTGATATCCGAAAAGTTTCTTTCTGTTTATGAGGAAATAATAGACGCACAATGTCATTTGCTTTATATCGTTTTGTCGCATTACGTACGATCCATTTTGTTCTATTGAGATAAACACCGAGACATTTCACAGACTTGGTTCACGTTTGTACGGAGGTGCATTATTGTAAAAACCACGTTTGCGAAAAAAGACATTTTTCGGACAACCTAATATATTTCATACGATGCTGTTGCCAAGAAATATTTATTAACGAAATGCTAAAAATTGTTAGTTGCAAACAAATACTAGGGGAAATTGTTTTATCCGCGTTTACACGCAGAAGAATTTTACTGCTCAATAATATTGCTATTGGAACGAACGAGCCGTTTCGCTAACATCGGAACAAAGTAGAAACGAATCGGTACTTATCAAGGAGAAAACTTTGTCCAGCGTGGGGAAAAGTTTAAGGACCGATGTCCCTCGATCCACGCTACAGACGGCCGATGAAACAAGGCGAATTAGCGGGAGATCGGGAGTAGAAGGCAGAACAAGCGGAATAGAAAAGGAATGGATACGTCAAGCTTCGGCCGTGCGATTTCGTATCACGTAGCGTTATCCCCTCGTAAAGTTGGCCACTCGTGCCACTAGCAGAAACTGTATGGCGGGCTCCGAGAGGATTTTAATCGCGCGACGGACGAACATATCGGTGAAATTACTGGAGAGCCCCGTCGACGTGCCTTTCGTTCCTGTCTGCCCCACGGCTCGGCTGCCACGGATCTAACAGATTTACCGGATCCAACGTGCCGGGTTACGAAACTTCGAAACTGGCTAGAATCGACTGCTAAGTTAATTGCCGGTCGCTCCCTCCCACCTACTCGTCTATCAGACGACTCCAACTAGTAACCGACGAGGAAACCGCTGATTTCAGGCGTAAATTCAGCTGAAAATCCGTAGCGTGGAACGATGAAAGAGGCCGCACGGAAGAAAACAGCCTGGCGATCAAAAGGCTGGAACGTGCTTTCAAACCCGAACGCTTAGCTGCGCCGCCCCGCACCGAGATCCACTCTGACTTTCGCCCTTTGTTGCGAATATGACAGCCCGTTCGCGCTTTACCCTCGACGATCGACGCCGACCACGCCTCTGCCGCCTGTTATTTCCCAACCGTCCACCGTTTTGCTCCCCTTCTTTTTCATTTTCTTCTTTCCCCTCTTCTCCTTTTATCCTCTTTTCCCTTCTTCTCTCGCCGAAGCGCCGCGTTTGCTGTCGAGTTCGGCTACGATTGGCAAACGCAAATCTTACGTGGACGCGCGTTACGCGCCACGATCGATTATATTTACAACAACGCCGGCCCGCGCGAGCGCTCGCTAACGGCGTCCAGAGCACGTAGGCAGCGCGGCGAATCGGTTCCTTCGTTCTGCCGCTGGTCGCGATAAAACTCGGTGTCTTTTTGCAACGAGGTAATTTTTGCGACAGCACGGGACGTTTGGAACGTTGCGAAAAGAAGGGGCGCGCACGCGGACGTTCGCGAGAAGCGAACAGCGGTGGCGAGGGTGTTTCGCGGATGTGGTCGACGGACCGTGAACGATTGCGAGCGCGGAATACGAGCGGAAGACGGAGGAAGCCCGCCTCGAACACCGACACCGTGATCGCTTCGCTAGGCAACGCCGCGCATCAAAATTGTAAATTTCCGAAGAAAGTCGCCGTGCTCGTTCCCGGGAGAGCAGATCCTTTCGTTTACGTTCTCGCGTACATCCGACTCTTTCGTATGGAGCGTGCCGCGTTTTCGTTTCTCGGCGCGAAGCTCGAACCTGGTGGACCCGGCGGAAATTTCCATCCAAAGTAGGAAGCGGCGGCGAACTCCGTCGAAACTTGGTTTCGCTCGGCGTTTCGAGCACGGCGTACGATTCGCGCCACGTCTGTGCTTGATACCCGGCTTTCGCACGAGTTGGCAGACACGCGTGCTACAGCGGTACGACGCGGTGTCAGCGTTCGCAGAGAGAAGAGAGTAACGCTGTGCGTCGTAGCGTGCCTGTGCGCGACAGCAGCCCGCTCTCTCGGTGATCCGACGTCGACGAGGATACGTTCGTATCGTATGCGGTACATGGTGGCCTAGGATTCGGCCGAGGCTTGGCCACCATGTAGACCGAAACGCAGACGGGAGCGTAGAGCGGAACGTAGAGTGGCGTAGGAGAGGGCGGAGGAGAGAAGGACGAGAAGGTCGGTAGATCGGAGTGGATGAAAGTGGATGAGAAGCGGTC
This sequence comes from Bombus vancouverensis nearcticus, assembly GCF_051014615.1. Classification (NCBI taxonomy): domain Eukaryota; kingdom Metazoa; phylum Arthropoda; class Insecta; order Hymenoptera; family Apidae; genus Bombus; species Bombus vancouverensis. Next base: position 241,801 of record NW_027468956.1, read on the forward strand.
GTTGGAGCGGCGCTGGATGGGGAGAGGTAGGCCCGAGTCGCGCAAGTGTGCGCCTTTATACGTACACGCGTACATCTGCGAGAAGTAGTTAGCCGACGCTTGGTGGTTGCGGCGTCGGGGTGGTGGCGGGCCGGGATCGACCCTGGGACCACACGGCATCATCCTCCAACCGTCAACGACCTGCTCGACCTAACCCTCCCTTCTCGTTCCTTCTCAATCGTCCACGTTCGCAAAACCTAGCTTCTCCCTCTAGCACCGCTTCATCGCTCCCACCAGTCGTCCGTGTACTCGCCTTCTCCTTATGCAACTCCTCTATCACGGGCAAATAAAGCCTGCATACCCGGCCTGAGAGTACTCCGATACCGATCCGGCGCGGTTCCACTCTCCCGCTTCGAGTTCTCGCGTGTGTCGAGTCGTTAAGGATCGCAGAGGGATTCGACGTTCCAGACGTCGTCGTCGCCGCGTCGTCTCGATCAGAGACGCACTCGTCGAGGATTTTTCCGTCGAGAGTTCGGTCGGATTGCGGCTCGCAGAACGAGGCCGGATTAACAGCGATCGAAATACGCCCGAAGAATGGCGACGCGTTATCATCAGGCTGTCGATGCTCGTAATTTCGGTCCTCGAGGTTCGGTCGTCGATAAAATCCTTTAAATCGGCTGTACGAATTCGAATCGTTCGAACCACGGAAAGCAACTCGATGTAAGTGCGACTAGATCGGTCGTAGGTAAACGGTGTCTCGTTAACGGCCGTTTTAAATAATAAATCGTCGATAATAAACTTGTCGTTGGCGATTCTAGAAACTAAATGCGCGCACAGACGTTACATCCCCTCGATTCGATCGACGCATCGATGTCTTCCTATCGCTACGCAATTTATAACGGCAACGATTTCGAGCGGGTTGCAAGCTCGTTGCCGGTGATCGCGACTGTCGACAAAAGAGGACGGATAATTCGCTAGACCCACGCAGGCTAAACTAGGGAATTCGCCAGGGCATAGGATTTATCGTCGTTGCCGCGGAACGATCTCCGCGTAAGGTCCAGCGACGCCGAAGGCAAACCCGGAACACAGTTTGTCCGTATTCTTAACGAATCGATTCGTCTTTTCGAGAGATTCTCCTCGTTGGCGTAAGCGGAAACGCGCTCGATCGGTTACCTCTATTTTCGTTTTTTTCTCTGGGTAGCGCATCGAGCGAAAAGCGGGCGTGAGTGGCTTGACGGCTCGAGAGTCTGCGATCGAGGATTCCCGATGTTCTTCTCTGACGGATCGTCGATATACGTAGAACGCGACGAGGTCCAACTCGATGCCGCGTCGCGCGTTTCAGAGGATATCAGCCCTTTTCTCTCGCGATCCAGCAAGAAACGACGAGCCGAGCGAAGGAGGAGGTGTCAACCTCGACTGCGGTACCTGCGCCGACGACGCGATCCGAACGTAGCGATTGGAAGGTCGCTTTAAGCGTTAATTTGGCGATCTCGCGGTTGATCGAGATCGGTGTCGGGATCGGCGTAACACGCGCGTACGAGCGCATATTACGAGCGAAAGACGATTAAAAGGCTTCGCGCTCGTAACCGTGATACTGTCCGGGCATGGTTGTCCTTGGGTTTACGACGCCTGTCGCTCGAGATCCTATTGTGTCGAATCGATTATCCAACACTTTGCATCTGCTCCGATTAGTGCATCGTCGAGGAACAAAACAATGCAAGAACGATAAAGCATAGGATATATATTAAATGCTAAAGGATCGGGGCTTTGGCGCTACTTTGGCGGGGCTACTTTGGCGGCTTAAAAGAGACGAATACGTGGAATACGTCGATCGATCTCTCGTATCGAGGATACGGACTCTCGAACGTAAGACGGATCAAGTTTCTAGCCACGTTTCGAAAGGGCGAATAAATTGGAATTAACGCGGCTCGCTATAGGGCGAGTATACGGAAACCACGGGCTGCGATAATGTAACCCGTGGGATAACGGCTTCCGCGTAGGACTCGACGTACAATTGCCCTTTACAGTGTTCGCAGTGGAACACGATATGCGCACAGATCGGGGTGCGGCTTAATGCCAATTCACGGACAAAGGGTGACCGCGGACGAAAAAGAGAGCCACGGGATTCTTGGAGCGAGCGAGTTTCGGCCGGCTGCGCCGTTTCTTTCGACGTTGCTCTCTCGGTTCGGAGATAACAGCGCTGTGTGCCGCCGGACGATTAATAACCGACTCGAGATCTAGATACGAATAAGTATGAAAAGGTTGGATTTTAGTTTCGTCGTTCGAACGACCATATAACGCGACGTAGGACGTTACGATGTGAAACGAAGAATCCCTTTAAAATGGAAAATGCCGCGACACGGAACGACGCGATAGCCGACGTTGATGCAAAGCCGAAGGTACTTGACTCGATCGACGTCGAGTATCGCTCAAGGGAGATCGGTCATGAAGTAAGGGAAAGAGGAGCACTCGTACGATCCTCGTCCCCCGTGCGATTAAATATCGCAGGGGTGCGGTCGATGGAGATCGTAAGAAGAGTCGCGATAAAGCGAACGAAGCAGGCTTACGCCTGTAATCTTCGGAGGTACGTTAATATCGCGACTAAACGTCGTAACACACGAACTCCGGAGAAGAGGGTCGCAGTTATTAATCGGGCAGCGATAATCGCCGGCTCCACGATATCCAACGAATTCATCCGCCTCCTCGTCCGTCGATTCTCCGTCGTTCTTCGATCGTCGTTCTTAATTACGCGTCTCAGGGGGACGAGAGCAACGCGTATCGCCGCCACGCGTCGATCGACGAGGTATCGATTCGCTTCCGCGACCAGCGTCAAAGGCCGGGCCGACGAAACAACGTTATGCCACGCGTCGTGATTCGCGTTGCTCGGCGTCTTTCTCCGTGGGTCACGAAGCCGAAAGGGAGGAAAAACACGAGGGATCCGTGAAAAGGCGTCGTTGTTCGATCAGCGTGTGTCCAACGATAAGCGAAGCGACGATGTCGCGACCTTACGCCAACACGGGCAATTCCTTTTCCTCGGGTTTCTCGTTTTCTGGATGGACGATCCGGTCCGCAGTTTTTGATTCTCTACAGAGGAGTATACAAGTACTTGATTTGCAAAATGATTAGTTTAAAAGATATCTTAAATTTAACTTTTTTTATTTTATTTTATTTTATTTCTTTTATTCCTTTTTTTATTTTATTTTACTTTTTTATTCTTTTTTTTTTATTATGTACCTTGCAATTCGTACAGCTGAACATTAAATTTAGTATTGTAGGACTTGTGTGAATGGGGAGGAAGGATAAGAGAGAGTTAACAAGATTTTAAGCTTTCATTAGTTTTTATTCACCTACAGTCTTCACTAAGAATATACAATTCAGTACTAATATATATAGAAAAATACAAATATCCACATAAAACTGTACATACAATCATACATACGAAACCATACATACAAAACCAGACATACAAAACCATACTTGACTAAGAATATACAATTCAGTAGTAACATATATATAAAAAAAAATACAAATATCCACATAAAACTGTACATACAACCATACATACAAAACCATACATACAAGAATTATTATACTTAGAAAAAAAGAGTCTGGCAATAGTAGCGATTATTCGGGATCGAGGTATCCCAACTCCAGCCAGTATGCTGCCATATCTCTTGCGGATTCTCCCGGCTCTCGGTCCAGCAGCAACCTTGCAGTTATTGCTTCTCCTGGAGAAGGATCGATGTTGACTAGGCTCCCTGTCCGTCTCAACATGGTGAATTGGGCCACTCGATGTCTCTTCCCTTGGATCGGTTGTTCTCGTACACCTGGCAGAACGATTTTTCTAGCCCACGGTGCCATTTTTGCCAAATTACGGGGCAGCAGCCGTATTGAATCGAGACATTGCTCGCTCTCTAACCCCCAATCGATTAGAAAGACGATGTAGCCAGTCATGGTCCTTTGTAAAAGGATGGCTCTTTCCCAAGCGCTAGATTCCTTAAAATCTACTAGCACGGCGACTAGCATGCCTGTTCTTAAACTTTTCGCCTTCGGCAAGTACTCCACGGGATGTTCCATCATCTTCAAATTGAGTGTTTGGGTTATCTTCGGCCATCCAGCCAAACGAACCCACATGGTGGTAAGTGATTCGACTCGAACCACCCGGACGGGAACTCCTTCTCGGAACCGATCGTTTGTCTTTTGTAAAATCTCCATGGTTTACAAGATTTCGAAAAAATTTCGAATGTTAATGTTCGACTATACTGATCTGCCTAGTTTACGTGTCTAGGTCGGATGGTGCTGGCTCCGCCGGGAATCGGACCCCCTTTATATACCAGCAGCACCGACCTTGGAGAGGGCCCCCTTTATATATCAGCTGCACCGACCTTAGAGAGGACCCCTTTAAATATCAGCAGCACCGACCTTGGAGAGGACCCCCTTTATATATCAGCTGCACCGACCTTAGAGAGGACCCCTTTAAATATCAGCAGCACCGACCTTGGAGAGGTACTCGGTCACCGTTTAAGCTAAACGCACGTTTTCGTTTGTCTTGTTTCACACTTTTCTTGTCCTCGCAATATTTTATAACAGTGTTAACAATATATACAGGCAAAATATATAGTCTATTTTTGATACACAAGTGTCAGATATCAATTATTGCTTTCCGTTAAAATAAATATATCATTATTAGATGCTCTTTTTAACATTCCTATCCGCATCCTTACAATATTTTACAATTTTTAACCTAAAAATGTCGCTAGAAAATAGAAAACGAAAAACAATTTGAAAAGCACTAGCTCGCTTGAATGTGAAAATTGTGACGTGGGTGTATGTGCTTTGCCCTGCTTTAAAATATATCACACTCAATTGTATTATTAATTATTAAAGTAAATTATTAAAGTTCACGTATGTGTATCGTACCTTTAAGAAAAATTAACATTTAATTATCCAATGTGCTTGCGTAGAGAACAGCATTATCCGCCACATATTGCGGCGCAGTATCGTTTACGCGTAGTTCGCGTCAAACCCTGCCCTACGAAGGAACATCCCCGCATAAAATTCAATCGTACCTAAGACGTTAAACCGATCCTTTGCAAGTTTTCTTCAAAGAGATACGCTATACGAGTTGTTTGATTGATATCCGAAAAGTTTCTTTCTGTTTATGAGGAAATAATAGACGCACAATGTCATTTGCTTTATATCGTTTTGTCGCATTACGTACGATCCATTTTGTTCTATTGAGATAAACACCGAGACATTTCACAGACTTGGTTCACGTTTGTACGGAGGTGCATTATTGTAAAAACCACGTTTGCGAAAAAAGACATTTTTCGGACAACCTAATATATTTCATACGATGCTGTTGCCAAGAAATATTTATTAACGAAATGCTAAAAATTGTTAGTTGCAAACAAATACTAGGGGAAATTGTTTTATCCGCGTTTACACGCAGAAGAATTTTACTGCTCAATAATATTGCTATTGGAACGAACGAGCCGTTTCGCTAACATCGGAACAAAGTAGAAACGAATCGGTACTTATCAAGGAGAAAACTTTGTCCAGCGTGGGGAAAAGTTTAAGGACCGATGTCCCTCGATCCACGCTACAGACGGCCGATGAAACAAGGCGAATTAGCGGGAGATCGGGAGTAGAAGGCAGAACAAGCGGAATAGAAAAGGAATGGATACGTCAAGCTTCGGCCGTGCGATTTCGTATCACGTAGCGTTATCCCCTCGTAAAGTTGGCCACTCGTGCCACTAGCAGAAACTGTATGGCGGGCTCCGAGAGGATTTTAATCGCGCGACGGACGAACATATCGGTGAAATTACTGGAGAGCCCCGTCGACGTGCCTTTCGTTCCTGTCTGCCCCACGGCTCGGCTGCCACGGATCTAACAGATTTACCGGATCCAACGTGCCGGGTTACGAAACTTCGAAACTGGCTAGAATCGACTGCTAAGTTAATTGCCGGTCGCTCCCTCCCACCTACTCGTCTATCAGACGACTCCAACTAGTAACCGACGAGGAAACCGCTGATTTCAGGCGTAAATTCAGCTGAAAATCCGTAGCGTGGAACGATGAAAGAGGCCGCACGGAAGAAAACAGCCTGGCGATCAAAAGGCTGGAACGTGCTTTCAAACCCGAACGCTTAGCTGCGCCGCCCCGCACCGAGATCCACTCTGACTTTCGCCCTTTGTTGCGAATATGACAGCCCGTTCGCGCTTTACCCTCGACGATCGACGCCGACCACGCCTCTGCCGCCTGTTATTTCCCAACCGTCCACCGTTTTGCTCCCCTTCTTTTTCATTTTCTTCTTTCCCCTCTTCTCCTTTTATCCTCTTTTCCCTTCTTCTCTCGCCGAAGCGCCGCGTTTGCTGTCGAGTTCGGCTACGATTGGCAAACGCAAATCTTACGTGGACGCGCGTTACGCGCCACGATCGATTATATTTACAACAACGCCGGCCCGCGCGAGCGCTCGCTAACGGCGTCCAGAGCACGTAGGCAGCGCGGCGAATCGGTTCCTTCGTTCTGCCGCTGGTCGCGATAAAACTCGGTGTCTTTTTGCAACGAGGTAATTTTTGCGACAGCACGGGACGTTTGGAACGTTGCGAAAAGAAGGGGCGCGCACGCGGACGTTCGCGAGAAGCGAACAGCGGTGGCGAGGGTGTTTCGCGGATGTGGTCGACGGACCGTGAACGATTGCGAGCGCGGAATACGAGCGGAAGACGGAGGAAGCCCGCCTCGAACACCGACACCGTGATCGCTTCGCTAGGCAACGCCGCGCATCAAAATTGTAAATTTCCGAAGAAAGTCGCCGTGCTCGTTCCCGGGAGAGCAGATCCTTTCGTTTACGTTCTCGCGTACATCCGACTCTTTCGTATGGAGCGTGCCGCGTTTTCGTTTCTCGGCGCGAAGCTCGAACCTGGTGGACCCGGCGGAAATTTCCATCCAAAGTAGGAAGCGGCGGCGAACTCCGTCGAAACTTGGTTTCGCTCGGCGTTTCGAGCACGGCGTACGATTCGCGCCACGTCTGTGCTTGATACCCGGCTTTCGCACGAGTTGGCAGACACGCGTGCTACAGCGGTACGACGCGGTGTCAGCGTTCGCAGAGAGAAGAGAGTAACGCTGTGCGTCGTAGCGTGCCTGTGCGCGACAGCAGCCCGCTCTCTCGGTGATCCGACGTCGACGAGGATACGTTCGTATCGTATGCGGTACATGGTGGCCTAGGATTCGGCCGAGGCTTGGCCACCATGTAGACCGAAACGCAGACGGGAGCGTAGAGCGGAACGTAGAGTGGCGTAGGAGAGGGCGGAGGAGAGAAGGACGAGAAGGTCGGTAGATCGGAGTGGATGAAAGTGGATGAGAAGCGGTCGTTGGAGCGGCGCTGGATGGGGAGAGGTAGGCCCGAGTCGCGCAAGTGTGCGCCTTTATACGTACACGCGTACATCTGCGAGAAGTAGTTAGCCGACGCTTGGTGGTTGCGGCGTCGGGGTGGTGGCGGGCCGGGATCGACCCTGGGACCACACGGCATCATCCTCCAACCGTCAACGACCTGCTCGACCTAACCCTCCCTTCTCGTTCCTTCTCAATCGTCCACGTTCGCAAAACCTAGCTTCTCCCTCTAGCACCGCTTCATCGCTCCCACCAGTCGTCCGTGTACTCGCCTTCTCCTTATGCAACTCCTCTATCACGGGCAAATAAAGCCTGCATACCCGGCCTGAGAGTACTCCGATACCGATCCGGCGCGGTTCCACTCTCCCGCTTCGAGTTCTCGCGTGTGTCGAGTCGTTAAGGATCGCAGAGGGATTCGACGTTCCAGACGTCGTCGTCGCCGCGTCGTCTCGATCAGAGACGCACTCGTCGAGGATTTTTCCGTCGAGAGTTCGGTCGGATTGCGGCTCGCAGAACGAGGCCGGATTAACAGCGATCGAAATACGCCCGAAGAATGGCGACGCGTTATCATCAGGCTGTCGATGCTCGTAATTTCGGTCCTCGAGGTTCGGTCGTCGATAAAATCCTTTAAATCGGCTGTACGAATTCGAATCGTTCGAACCACGGAAAGCAACTCGATGTAAGTGCGACTAGATCGGTCGTAGGTAAACGGTGTCTCGTTAACGGCCGTTTTAAATAATAAATCGTCGATAATAAACTTGTCGTTGGCGATTCTAGAAACTAAATGCGCGCACAGACGTTACATCCCCTCGATTCGATCGACGCATCGATGTCTTCCTATCGCTACGCAATTTATAACGGCAACGATTTCGAGCGGGTTGCAAGCTCGTTGCCGGTGATCGCGACTGTCGACAAAAGAGGACGGATAATTCGCTAGACCCACGCAGGCTAAACTAGGGAATTCGCCAGGGCATAGGATTTATCGTCGTTGCCGCGGAACGATCTCCGCGTAAGGTCCAGCGACGCCGAAGGCAAACCCGGAACACAGTTTGTCCGTATTCTTAACGAATCGATTCGTCTTTTCGAGAGATTCTCCTCGTTGGCGTAAGCGGAAACGCGCTCGATCGGTTACCTCTATTTTCGTTTTTTTCTCTGGGTAGCGCATCGAGCGAAAAGCGGGCGTGAGTGGCTTGACGGCTCGAGAGTCTGCGATCGAGGATTCCCGATGTTCTTCTCTGACGGATCGTCGATATACGTAGAACGCGACGAGGTCCAACTCGATGCCGCGTCGCGCGTTTCAGAGGATATCAGCCCTTTTCTCTCGCGATCCAGCAAGAAACGACGAGCCGAGCGAAGGAGGAGGTGTCAACCTCGACTGCGGTACCTGCGCCGACGACGCGATCCGAACGTAGCGATTGGAAGGTCGCTTTAAGCGTTAATTTGGCGATCTCGCGGTTGATCGAGATCGGTGTCGGGATCGGCGTAACACGCGCGTACGAGCGCATATTACGAGCGAAAGACGATTAAAAGGCTTCGCGCTCGTAACCGTGATACTGTCCGGGCATGGTTGTCCTTGGGTTTACGACGCCTGTCGCTCGAGATCCTATTGTGTCGAATCGATTATCCAACACTTTGCATCTGCTCCGATTAGTGCATCGTCGAGGAACAAAACAATGCAAGAACGATAAAGCATAGGATATATATTAAATGCTAAAGGATCGGGGCTTTGGCGCTACTTTGGCGGGGCTACTTTGGCGGCTTAAAAGAGACGAATACGTGGAATACGTCGATCGATCTCTCGTATCGAGGATACGGACTCTCGAACGTAAGACGGATCAAGTTTCTAGCCACGTTTCGAAAGGGCGAATAAATTGGAATTAACGCGGCTCGCTATAGGGCGAGTATACGGAAACCACGGGCTGCGATAATGTAACCCGTGGGATAACGGCTTCCGCGTAGGACTCGACGTACAATTGCCCTTTACAGTGTTCGCAGTGGAACACGATATGCGCACAGATCGGGGTGCGGCTTAATGCCAATTCACGGACAAAGGGTGACCGCGGACGAAAAAGAGAGCCACGGGATTCTTGGAGCGAGCGAGTTTCGGCCGGCTGCGCCGTTTCTTTCGACGTTGCTCTCTCGGTTCGGAGATAACAGCGCTGTGTGCCGCCGGACGATTAATAACCGACTCGAGATCTAGATACGAATAAGTATGAAAAGGTTGGATCTTAGTTTCGTCGTTCGAACGACCATATAACGCGACGTAGGACGTTACGATGTGAAACGAAGAATCCCTTTAAAATGGAAAATGCCGCGACACGGAACGACGCGATAGCCGACGTTGATGCAAAGCCGAAGGTACTTGACTCGATCGACGTCGAGTATCGCTCAAGGGAGATCGGTCATGAAGTAAGGGAAAGAGGAGCACTCGTACGATCCTCGTCCCCCGTGCGATTAAATATCGCAGGGGTGCGGTCGATGGAGATCGTAAGAAGAGTCGCGATAAAGCGAAAGAAGCAGGCTTACGCCTGTAATCTTCGGAGGTACGTTAATATCGCGACTAAACGTCGTAACACACGAACTCCGGAGAAGAGGGTCGCAGTTATTAATCGGGCAGCGATAATCGCCGGCTCCACGATATCCAACGAATTCATCCGCCTCCTCGTCCGTCGATTCTCCGTCGTTCTTCGATCGTCGTTCTTAATTACGCGTCTCAGGGGGACGAGAGCAACGCGTATCGCCGCCACGCGTCGATCGACGAGGTATCGATTCGCTTCCGCGACCAGCGTCAAAGGCCGGGCCGACGAAACAACGTTATGCCACGCGTCGTGATTCGCGTTGCTCGGCGTCTTTCTCCGTGGGTCACGAAGCCGAAAGGGAGGAAAAACACGAGGGATCCGTGAAAAGGCGTCGTTGTTCGATCAGCGTGTGTCCAACGATAAGCGAAGCGACGATGTCGCGACCTTACGCCAACACGGGCAATTCCTTTTCCTCGGGTTTCTCGTTTTCTGGATGGACGATCCGGTCCGCAGTTTTTGATTCTCTACAGAGGAGTATACAAGTACTTGATTTGCAAAATGATTAGTTTAAAAGATATCTTAAATTTAACTTTTTTTATTTTATTTTATTTTATTTCTTTTATTCCTTTTTTTATTTTATTTTACTTTTTTATTCTTTTTTTTTTATTATGTACCTTGCAATTCGTACAGCTGAACATTAAATTTAGTATTGTAGGACTTGTGTGAATGGGGAGGAAGGATAAGAGAGAGTTAACAAGATTTTAAGCTTTCATTAGTTTTTATTCACCTACAGTCTTCACTAAGAATATACAATTCAGTACTAATATATATAGAAAAATACAAATATCCACATAAAACTGTACATACAATCATACATACGAAACCATACATACAAAACCAGACATACAAAACCATACTTGACTAAGAATATACAATTCAGTAGTAACATATATATAAAAAAAAATACAAATATCCACATAAAACTGTACATACAACCATACATACAAAACCATACATACAAGAATTATTATACTTAGAAAAAAAGAGTCTGGCAATAGTAGCGATTATTCGGGATCGAGGTATCCCAACTCCAGCCAGTATGCTGCCATATCTCTTGCGGATTCTCCCGGCTCTCGGTCCAGCAGCAACCTTGCAGTTATTGCTTCTCCTGGAGAAGGATCGATGTTGACTAGGCTCCCTGTCCGTCTCAACATGGTGAATTGGGCCACTCGATGTCTCTTCCCTTGGATCGGTTGTTCTCGTACACCTGGCAGAACGATTTTTCTAGCCCACGGTGCCATTTTTGCCAAATTACGGGGCAGCAGCCGTATTGAATCGAGACATTGCTCGCTCTCTAACCCCCAATCGATTAGAAAGACGATGTAGCCAGTCATGGTCCTTTGTAAAAGGATGGCTCTTTCCCAAGCGCTAGATTCCTTAAAATCTACTAGCACGGCGACTAGCATGCCTGTTCTTAAACTTTTCGCCTTCGGCAAGTACTCCACGGGATGTTCCATCATCTTCAAATTGAGTGTTTGGGTTATCTTCGGCCATCCAGCCAAACGAACCCACATGGTGGTAAGTGATTCGACTCGAACAACCCGGACGGGAACTCCTTCTCGGAACCGATCGTTTGTCTTTTGTAAAATCTCCATGGTTTACAAGATTTCGAAAAAATTTCGAATGTTAATGTTCGACTATACTGATCTGCCTAGTTTACGTGTCTAGGTCGGATGGTGCTGGCTCCGCCGGGAATCGGACCCCCTTTATATACCAGCAGCACCGACCTTGGAGAGGGCCCCCTTTATATATCAGCTGCACCGACCTTAGAGAGGACCCCTTTAAATATCAGCAGCACCGACCTTGGAGAGGACCCCCTTTATATATCAGCTGCACCGACCTTAGAGAGGACCCCTTTAAATATCAGCAGCACCGACCTTGGAGAGGTACTCGGTCACCGTTTAAGCTAAACGCACGTTTTCGTTTGTCTTGTTTCACACTTTTCTTGTCCTCGCAATATTTTATAACAGTGTTAACAATATATACAGGCAAAATATATAGTCTATTTTTGATACACAAGTGTCAGATATCAATTATTGCTTTCCGTTAAAATAAATATATCATTATTAGATGCTCTTTTTAACATTCCTATCCGCATCCTTACAATATTTTACAATTTTTAACCTAAAAATGTCGCTAGAAAATAGAAAACGAAAAACAATTTGAAAAGCACTAGCTCGCTTGAATGTGAAAATTGTGACGTGGGTGTATGTGCTTTGCCCTGCTTTAAAATATATCACACTCAATTGTATTATTAATTATTAAAGTAAATTATTAAAGTTCACGTATGTGTATCGTACCTTTAAGAAAAATTAACATTTAATTATCCAATGTGCTTGCGTAGAGAACAGCATTATCCGCCACATATTGCGGCGCAGTATCGTTTACGCGTAGTTCGCGTCAAACCCTGCCCTACGAAGGAACATCCCCGCATAAAATTCAATCGTACCTAAGACGTTAAACCGATCCTTTGCAAGTTTTCTTCAAAGAGATACGCTATACGAGTTGTTTGATTGATATCCGAAAAGTTTCTTTCTGTTTATGAGGAAATAATAGACGCACAATGTCATTTGCTTTATATCGTTTTGTCGCATTACGTACGATCCATTTTGTTCTATTGAGATAAACACCGAGACATTTCACAGACTTGGTTCACGTTTGTACGGAGGTGCATTATTGTAAAAACCACGTTTGCGAAAAAAGACATTTTTCGGACAACCTAATATATTTCATACGATGCTGTTGCCAAGAAATATTTATTAACGAAATGCTAAAAATTGTTAGTTGCAAACAAATACTAGGGGAAATTGTTTTATCCGCGTTTACACGCAGAAGAATTTTACTGCTCAATAATATTGCTATTGGAACGAACGAGCCGTTTCGCTAACATCGGAACAAAGTAGAAACGAATCGGTACTTATCAAGGAGAAAACTTTGTCCAGCGTGGGGAAAAGTTTAAGGACCGATGTCCCTCGATCCACGCTACAGACGGCCGATGAAACAAGGCGAATTAGCGGGAGATCGGGAGTAGAAGGCAGAACAAGCGGAATAGAAAAGGAATGGATACGTCAAGCTTCGGCCGTGCGATTTCGTATCACGTAGCGTTATCCCCTCGTAAAGTTGGCCACTCGTGCCACTAGCAGAAACTGTATGGCGGGCTCCGAGAGGATTTTAATCGCGCGACGGACGAACATATCGGTGAAATTACTGGAGAGCCCCGTCGACGTGCCTTTCGTTCCTGTCTGCCCCACGGCTCGGCTGCCACGGATCTAACAGATTTACCGGATCCAACGTGCCGGGTTACGAAACTTCGAAACTGGCTAGAATCGACTGCTAAGTTAATTGCCGGTCGCTCCCTCCCACCTACTCGTCTATCAGACGACTCCAACTAGTAACCGACGAGGAAACCGCTGATTTCAGGCGTAAATTCAGCTGAAAATCCGTAGCGTGGAACGATGAAAGAGGCCGCACGGAAGAAAACAGCCTGGCGATCAAAAGGCTGGAACGTGCTTTCAAACCCGAACGCTTAGCTGCGCCGCCCCGCACCGAGATCCACTCTGACTTTCGCCCTTTGTTGCGAATATGACAGCCCGTTCGCGCTTTACCCTCGACGATCGACGCCGACCACGCCTCTGCCGCCTGTTATTTCCCAACCGTCCACCGTTTTGCTCCCCTTCTTTTTCATTTTCTTCTTTCCCCTCTTCTCCTTTTATCCTCTTTTCCCTTCTTCTCTCGCCGAAGCGCCGCGTTTGCTGTCGAGTTCGGCTACGATTGGCAAACGCAAATCTTACGTGGACGCGCGTTACGCGCCACGATCGATTATATTTACAACAACGCCGGCCCGCGCGAGCGCTCGCTAACGGCGTCCAGAGCACGTAGGCAGCGCGGCGAATCGGTTCCTTCGTTCTGCCGCTGGTCGCGATAAAACTCGGTGTCTTTTTGCAACGAGGTAATTTTTGCGACAGCACGGGACGTTTGGAACGTTGCGAAAAGAAGGGGCGCGCACGCGGACGTTCGCGAGAAGCGAACAGCGGTGGCGAGGGTGTTTCGCGGATGTGGTCGACGGACCGTGAACGATTGCGAGCGCGGAATACGAGCGGAAGACGGAGGAAGCCCGCCTCGAACACCGACACCGTGATCGCTTCGCTAGGCAACGCCGCGCATCAAAATTGTAAATTTCCGAAGAAAGTCGCCGTGCTCGTTCCCGGGAGAGCAGATCCTTTCGTTTACGTTCTCGCGTACATCCGACTCTTTCGTATGAAGCGTGCCGCGTTTTCGTTTCTCGGCGCGAAGCTCGAACCTGGTGGACCCGGCGGAAATTTCCATCCAAAGTAGGAAGCGGCGGCGAACTCCGTCGAAACTTGGTTTCGCTCGGCGTTTCGAGCACGGCGTACGATTCGCGCCACGTCTGTGCTTGATACCCGGCTTTCGCACGAGTTGGCAGACACGCGTGCTACAGCGGTACGACGCGGTGTCAGCGTTCGCAGAGAGAAGAGAGTAACGCTGTGCGTCGTAGCGTGCCTGTGCGCGACAGCAGCCCGCTCTCTCGGTGATCCGACGTCGACGAGGATACGTTCGTATCGTATGCGGTACATGGTGGCCTAGGATTCGGCCGAGGCTTGGCCACCATGTAGACCGAAACGCAGACGGGAGCGTAGAGCGGAACGTAGAGTGGCGTAGGAGAGGGCGGAGGAGAGAAGGACGAGAAGGTCGGTAGATCGGAGTGGATGAAAGTGGATGAGAAGCGGTCGTTGGAGCGGCGCTGGATGGGGAGAGGTAGGCCCGAGTCGCGCAAGTGTGCGCCTTTATACGTACACGCGTACATCTGCGAGAAGTAGTTAGCCGACGCTTGGTGGTTGCGGCGTCGGGGTGGTGGCGGGCCGGGATCGACCCTGGGACCACACGGCATCATCCTCCAACCGTCAACGACCTGCTCGACCTAACCCTCCCTTCTCGTTCCTTCTCAATCGTCCACGTTCGCAAAACCTAGCTTCTCCCTCTAGCACCGCTTCATCGCTCCCACCAGTCGTCCGTGTACTCGCCTTCTCCTTATGCAACTCCTCTATCACGGGCAAATAAAGCCTGCATACCCGGCCTGAGAGTACTCCGATACCGACCCGGCGCGGTTCCACTCTCCCGCTTCGAGTTCTCGCGTGTGTCGAGTCGTTAAGGATCGCAGAGGGATTCGACGTTCCAGACGTCGTCGTCGCCGCGTCGTCTCGATCAGAGACGCACTCGTCGAGGATTTTTCCGTCGAGAGTTCGGTCGGATTGCGGCTCGCAGAACGAGGCCGGATTAACAGCGATCGAAATACGCCCGAAGAATGGCGACGCGTTATCATCAGGCTGTCGATGCTCGTAATTTCGGTCCTCGAGGTTCGGTCGTCGATAAAATCCTTTAAATCGGCTGTACGAATTCGAATCGTTCGAACCACGGAAAGCAACTCGATGTAAATGCGACTAGATCGGTCGTAGGTAAACGGTGTCTCGTTAACGGCCGTTTTAAATAATAAATCGTCGATAATAAACTTGTCGTTGGCGATTCTAGAAACTAAATGCGCGCACAGACGTTACATCCCCTCGATTCGATCGACGCATCGATGTCTTCCTATCGCTACGCAATTTATAACGGCAACGATTTCGAGCGGGTTGCAAGCTCGTTGCCGGTGATCGCGACTGTCGACAAAAGAGGACGGATAATTCGCTAGACCCACGCAGGCTAAACTAGGGAATTCGCCAGGGCATAGGATTTATCGTCGTTGCCGCGGAACGATCTCCGCGTAAGGTCCAGCGACGCCGAAGGCAAACCCGGAACACAGTTTGTCCGTATTCTTAACGAATCGATTCGTCTTTTCGAGAGATTCTCCTCGTTGGCGTAAGCGGAAACGCGCTCGATCGGTTACCTCTATTTTCGTTTTTTTCTCTGGGTAGCGCATCGAGCGAAAAGCGGGCGTGAGTGGCTTGACGGCTCGAGAGTCTGCGATCGAGGATTCCCGATGTTCTTCTCTGACGGATCGTCGATATACGTAGAACGCGACGAGGTCCAACTCGATGCCGCGTCGCGCGTTTCAGAGGATATCAGCCCTTTTCTCTCGCGATCCAGCAAGAAACGACGAGCCGAGCGAAGGAGGAGGTGTCAACCTCGACTGCGGTACCTGCGCCGACGACGCGATCCGAACGTAGCGATTGGAAGGTCGCTTTAAGCGTTAATTTGGCGATCTCGCGGTTGATCGAGATCGGTGTCGGGATCGGCGTAACACGCGCGTACGAGCGCATATTACGAGCGAAAGACGATTAAAAGGCTTCGCGCTCGTAACCGTGATACTGTCCGGGCATGGTTGTCCTTGGGTTTACGACGCCTGTCGCTCGAGATCCTATTGTGTCGAATCGATTATCCAACACTTTGCATCTGCTCCGATTAGTGCATCGTCGAGGAACAAAACAATGCAAGAACGATAAAGCATAGGATATATATTAAATGCTAAAGGATCGGGGCTTTGGCGCTACTTTGGCGGGGCTACTTTGGCGGCTTAAAAGAGACGAATACGTGGAATACGTCGATCGATCTCTCGTATCGAGGATACGGACTCTCGAACGTAAGACGGATCAAGTTTCTAGCCACGTTTCGAAAGGGCGAATAAATTGGAATTAACGCGGCTCGCTATAGGGCGAGTATACGGAAACCACGGGCTGCGATAATGTAACCCGTGGGATAACGGCTTCCGCGTAGGACTCGACGTACAATTGCCCTTTACAGTGTTCGCAGTGGAACACGATATGCGCACAGATCGGGGTGCGGCTTAATGCCAATTCACGAACAAAGGGTGACCGCGGACGAAAAAGAGAGCCACGGGATTCTTGGAGCGAGCGAGTTTCGGCCGGCTGCGCCGTTTCTTTCGACGTTGCTCTCTCGGTTCGGAGATAACAGCGCTGTGTGCCGCCGGACGATTAATAACCGACTCGAGATCTAGATACGAATAAGTATGAAAAGGTTGGATCTTAGTTTCGTCGTTCGAACGACCATATAACGCGACGTAGGACGTTACGATGTGAAACGAAGAATCCCTTTAAAATGGAAAATGCCGCGACACGGAACGACGCGATAGCCGACGTTGATGCAAAGCCGAAGGTACTTGACTCGATCGACGTCGAGTATCGCTCAAGGGAGATCGGTCATGAAGTAAGGGAAAGAGGAGCACTCGTACGATCCTCGTCCCCCGTGCGATTAAATATCGCAGGGGTGCGGTCGATGGAGATCGTAAGAAGAGTCGCGATAAAGCGAACGAAGCAGGCTTACGCCTGTAATCTTCGGAGGTACGTTAATATCGCGACTAAACGTCGTAACACACGAACTCCGGAGAAGAGGGTCGCAGTTATTAATCGGGCAGCGATAATCGCCGGCTCCACGATATCCAACGAATTCATCCGCCTCCTCGTCCGTCGATTCTCCGTCGTTCTTCGATCGTCGTTCTTAATTACGCGTCTCAGGGGGACGAGAGCAACGCGTATCGCCGCCACGCGTCGATCGACGAGGTATCGATTCGCTTCCGCGACCAGCGTCAAAGGCCGGGCCGACGAAACAACGTTATGCCACGCGTCGTGATTCGCGTTGCTCGGCGTCTTTCTCCGTGGGTCACGAAGCCGAAAGGGAGGAAAAACACGAGGGATCCGTGAAAAGGCGTCGTTGTTCGATCAGCGTGTGTCCAACGATAAGCGAAGCGACGATGTCGCGACCTTACGCCAACACGGGCAATTCCTTTTCCTCGGGTTTCTCGTTTTCTGGATGGACGATCCGGTCCGCAGTTTTTGATTCTCTACAGAGGAGTATACAAGTACTTGATTTGCAAAATGATTAGTTTAAAAGATATCTTAAATTTAACTTTTTTTATTTTATTTTATTTTATTTCTTTTATTCCTTTTTTTATTTTATTTTACTTTTTTATTCTTTTTTTTTTATTATGTACCTTGCAATTCGTACAGCTGAACATTAAATTTAGTATTGTAGGACTTGTGTGAATGGGGAGGAAGGATAAGAGAGAGTTAACAAGATTTTAAGCTTTCATTAGTTTTTATTCACCTACAGTCTTCACTAAGAATATACAATTCAGTACTAATATATATAGAAAAATACAAATATCCACATAAAACTGTACATACAATCATACATACGAAACCATACATACAAAACCAGACATACAAAACCATACTTGACTAAGAATATACAATTCAGTAGTAACATATATATAAAAAAAATACAAATATCCACATAAAACTGTACATACAACCATACATACAAAACCATACATACAAGAATTATTATACTTAGAAAAAAAGAGTCTGGCAATAGTAGCGATTATTCGGGATCGAGGTATCCCAACTCCAGCCAGTATGCTGCCATATCTCTTGCGGATTCTCCCGGCTCTCGGTCCAGCAGCAACCTTGCAGTTATTGCTTCTCCTGGAGAAGGATCGATGTTGACTAGGCTCCCTGTCCGTCTCAACATGGTGAATTGGGCCACTCGATGTCTCTTCCCTTGGATCGGTTGTTCTCGTACACCTGGCAGAACGATTTTTCTAGCCCACGGTGCCATTTTTGCCAAATTACGGGGCAGCAGCCGTATTGAATCGAGACATTGCTCGCTCTCTAACCCCCAATCGATTAGAAAGACGATGTAGCCAGTCATGGTCCTTTGTAAAAGGATGGCTCTTTCCCAAGCGCTAGATTCCTTAAAATCTACTAGCACGGCGACTAGCATGCCTGTTCTTAAACTTTTCGCCTTCGGCAAGTACTCCACGGGATGTTCCATCATCTTCAAATTGAGTGTTTGGGTTATCTTCGGCCATCCAGCCAAACGAACCCACATGGTGGTAAGTGATTCGACTCGAACCACCCGGACGGGAACTCCTTCTCGGAACCGATCGTTTGTCTTTTGTAAAATCTCCATGGTTTACAAGATTTCGAAAAAATTTCGAATGTTAATGTTCGACTATACTGATCTGCCTAGTTTACGTGTCTAGGTCGGATGGTGCTGGCTCCGCCGGGAATCGGACCCCCTTTATATACCAGCAGCACCGACCTTGGAGAGGGCCCCCTTTATATATCAGCTGCACCGACCTTAGAGAGGACCCCTTTAAATATCAGCAGCACCGACCTTGGAGAGGACCCCCTTTATATATCAGCTGCACCGACCTTAGAGAGGACCCCTTTAAATATCAGCAGCACCGACCTTGGAGAGGTACTCGGTCACCGTTTAAGCTAAACGCACGTTTTCGTTTGTCTTGTTTCACACTTTTCTTGTCCTCGCAATATTTTATAACAGTGTTAACAATATATACAGGCAAAATATATAGTCTATTTTTGATACACAAGTGTCAGATATCAATTATTGCTTTCCGTTAAAATAAATATATCATTATTAGATGCTCTTTTTAACATTCCTATCCGCATCCTTACAATATTTTACAATTTTTAACCTAAAAATGTCGCTAGAAAATAGAAAACGAAAAACAATTTGAAAAGCACTAGCTCGCTTGAATGTGAAAATTGTGACGTGGGTGTATGTGCTTTGCCCTGCTTTAAAATATATCACACTCAATTGTATTATTAATTATTAAAGTAAATTATTAAAGTTCACGTATGTGTATCGTACCTTTAAGAAAAATTAACATTTAATTATCCAATGTGCTTGCGTAGAGAACAGCATTATCCGCCACATATTGCGGCGCAGTATCGTTTACGCGTAGTTCGCGTCAAACCCTGCCCTACGAAGGAACATCCCCGCACAAAATTCAATCGTACCTAAGACGTTAAACCGATCCTTTGCAAGTTTTCTTCAAAGAGATACGCTATACGAGTTGTTTGATTGATATCCGAAAAGTTTCTTTCTGTTTATGAGGAAATAATAGACGCACAATGTCATTTGCTTTATATCGTTTTGTCGCATTACGTACGATCCATTTTGTTCTATTGAGATAAACACCGAGACATTTCACAGACTTGGTTCACGTTTGTACGGAGGTGCATTATTGTAAAAACCACGTTTGCGAAAAAAGACATTTTTCGGACAACCTAATATATTTCATACGATGCTGTTGCCAAGAAATATTTATTAACGAAATGCTAAAAATTGTTAGTTGCAAACAAATACTAGGGGAAATTGTTTTATCCGCGTTTACACGCAGAAGAATTTTACTGCTCAATAATATTGCTATTGGAACGAACGAGCCGTTTCGCTAACATCGGAACAAAGTAGAAACGAATCGGTACTTATCAAGGAGAAAACTTTGTCCAGCGTGGGGAAAAGTTTAAGGACCGATGTCCCTCGATCCACGCTACAGACGGCCGATGAAACAAGGCGAATTAGCGGGAGATCGGGAGTAGAAGGCAGAACAAGCGGAATAGAAAAGGAATGGATACGTCAAGCTTCGGCCGTGCGATTTCGTATCACGTAGCGTTATCCCCTCGCAAAGTTGGCCACTCGTGCCACTAGCAGAAACTGTATGGCGGGCTCCGAGAGGATTTTAATCGCGCGACGGACGAACATATCGGTGAAATTACTGGAGAGCCCCGTCGACGTGCCTTTCGTTCCTGTCTGCCCCACGGCTCGGCTGCCACGGATCTAACAGATTTACCGGATCCAACGTGCCGGGTTACGAAACTTCGAAACTGGCTAGAATCGACTGCTAAGTTAATTGCCGGTCGCTCCCTCCCACCTACTCGTCTATCAGACGACTCCAACTAGTAACCGACGAAGAAACCGCTGATTTCAGGCGTAAATTCAGCTGAAAATCCGTAGCGTGGAACGATGAAAGAGGCCGCACGGAAGAAAACAGCCTGGCGATCAAAAGGCTGGAACGTGCTTTCAAACCCGAACGCTTAGCTGCGCCACCCCGCACCGAGATCCACTCTGACTTTCGCCCTTTGTTGCGAATATGACAGCCCGTTCGCGCTTTACCCTCGACGATCGACGCCGACCACGCCTCTGCCGCCTGTTATTTCCCAACCGTCCACCGTTTTGCTCCCCTTCTTTTTCATTTTCTTCTTTCCCCTCTTCTCCTTTTATCCTCTTTTCCCTTCTTCTCTCGCCGAAGCGCCGCGTTTGCTGTCGAGTTCGGCTACGATTGGCAAACGCAAATCTTACGTGGACGCGCGTTACGCGCCACGATCGATTATATTTACAACAACGCCGGCCCGCGCGAGCGCTCGCTAACGGCGTCCAGAGCACGTAGGCAGCGCGGCGAATCGGTTCCTTCGTTCTGCCGCTGGTCGCGATAAAACTCGGTGTCTTTTTGCAACGAGGTAATTTTTGCGACAGCACGGGACGTTTGGAACGTTGCGAAAAGAAGGGGCGCGCACGCGGACGTTCGCGAGAAGCGAACAGCGGTGGCGAGGGTGTTTCGCGGATGTGGTCGACGGACCGTGAACGATTGCGAGCGCGGAATACGAGCGGAAGACGGAGGAAGCCCGCCTCGAACACCGACACCGTGATCGCTTCGCTAGGCAACGCCGCGCATCAAAATTGTAAATTTCCGAAGAAAGTCGCCGTGCTCGTTCCCGGGAGAGCAGATCCTTTCGTTTACGTTCTCGCGTACATCCGACTCTTTCGTATGGAGCGTGCCGCGTTTTCGTTTCTCGGCGCGAAGCTCGAACCTGGTGGACCCGGCGGAAATTTCCATCCAAAGTAGGAAGCGGCGGCGAACTCCGTCGAAACTTGGTTTCGCTCGGCGTTTCGAGCACGGCGTACGATTCGCGCCACGTCTGTGCTTGATACCCGGCTTTCGCACGAGTTGGCAGACACGCGTGCTACAGCGGTACGACGCGGTGTCAGCGTTCGCAGAGAGAAGAGAGTAACGCTGTGCGTCGTAGCGTGCCTGTGCGCGACAGCAGCCCGCTCTCTCGGTGATCCGACGTCGACGAGGATACGTTCGTATCGTATGCGGTACATGGTGGCCTAGGATTCGGCCGAGGCTTGGCCACCATGTAGACCGAAACGCAGACGGGAGCGTAGAGCGGAACGTAGAGTGGCGTAGGAGAGGGCGGAGGAGAGAAGGACGAGAAGGTCGGTAGATCGGAGTGGATGAAAGTGGATGAGAAGCGGTCGTTGGAGCGGCGCTGGGTGGGGAGAGGTAGGCCCGAGTCGCGCAAGTGTGCGCCTTTATACGTACACGCGTACATCTGCGAGAAGTAGTTAGCCGACGCTTGGTGGTTGCGGCGTCGGGGTGGTGGCGGGCCGGGATCGACCCTGGGACCACACGGCATCATCCTCCAACCGTCAACGACCTGCTCGACCTAACCCTCCCTTCTCGTTCCTTCTCAATCGTCCACGTTCGCAAAACCTAGCTTCTCCCTCTAGCACCGCTTCATCGCTCCCACCAGTCGTCCGTGTACTCGCCTTCTCCTTATGCAACTCCTCTATCACGGGCAAATAAAGCCTGCATACCCGGCCTGAGAGTACTCCGATACCGACCCGGCGCGGTTCCACTCTCCCGCTTCGAGTTCTCGCGTGTGTCGAGTCGTTAAGGATCGCAGAGGGATTCGACGTTCCAGACGTCGTCGTCGCCGCGTCGTCTCGATCAGAGACGCACTCGTCGAGGATTTTTCCGTCGAGAGTTCGGTCGGATTGCGGCTCGCAGAACGAGGCCGGATTAACAGCGATCGAAATACGCCCGAAGAATGGCGACGCGTTATCATCAGGCTGTCGATGCTCGTAATTTCGGTCCTCGAGGTTCGGTCGTCGATAAAATCCTTTAAATCGGCTGTACGAATTCGAATCGTTCGAACCACGGAAAGCAACTCGATGTAAGTGCGACTAGATCGGTCGTAGGTAAACGGTGTCTCGTTAACGGCCGTTTTAAATAATAAATCGTCGACAATAAACTTGTCGTTGGCGATTCTAGAAACTAAATGCGCGCACAGACGTTACATCCCCTCGATTCGATCGACGCATCGATGTCTTCCTATCGCTACGCAATTTATAACGGCAACGATTTCGAGCGGGTTGCAAGCTCGTTGCCGGTGATCGCGACTGTCGACAAAAGAGGACGGATAATTCGCTAGACCCACGCAGGCTAAACTAGGGAATTCGCCAGGGCATAGGATTTATCGTCGTTGCCGCGGAACGATCTCCGCGTAAGGTCCAGCGACGCCGAAGGCAAACCCGGAACACAGTTTGTCCGTATTCTTAACGAATCGATTCGTCTTTTCGAGAGATTCTCCTCGTTGGCGTAAGCGGAAACGCGCTCGATCGGTTACCTCTATTTTCGTTTTTTTCTCTGGGTAGCGCATCGAGCGAAAAGCGGGCGTGAGTGGCTTGACGGCTCGAGAGTCTGCGATCGAGGATTCCCGATGTTCTTCTCTGACGGATCGTCGATATACGTAGAACGCGACGAGGTCCAACTCGATGCCGCGTCGCGCGTTTCAGAGGATATCAGCCCTTTTCTCTCGCGATCCAGCAAGAAACGACGAGCCGAGCGAAGGAGGAGGTGTCAACCTCGACTGCGGTACCTGCGCCGACGACGCGATCCGAACGTAGCGATTGGAAGGTCGCTTTAAGCGTTAATTTGGCGATCTCGCGGTTGATCGAGATCGGTGTCGGGATCGGCGTAACACGCGCGTACGAGCGCATATTACGAGCGAAAGACGATTAAAAGGCTTCGCGCTCGTAACCGTGATACTGTCCGGGCATGGTTGTCCTTGGGTTTACGACGCCTGTCGCTCGAGATCCTATTGTGTCGAATCGATTATCCAACACTTTGCATCTGCTCCGATTAGTGCATCGTCGAGGAACAAAACAATGCAAGAACGATAAAGCATAGGATATATATTAAATGCTAAAGGATCGGGGCTTTGGCGCTACTTTGGCGGGGCTACTTTGGCGGCTTAAAAGAGACGAATACGTGGAATACGTCGATCGATCTCTCGTATCGAGGATACGGACTCTCGAACGTAAGACGGATCAAGTTTCTAGCCACGTTTCGAAAGGGCGAATAAATTGGAATTAACGCGGCTCGCTATAGGGCGAGTATACGGAAACCACGGGCTGCGATAATGTAACCCGTGGGATAACGGCTTCCGCGTAGGACTCGACGTACAATTGCCCTTTACAGTGTTCGCAGTGGAACACGATATGCGCACAGATCGGGGTGCGGCTTAATGCCAATTCACGGACAAAGGGTGACCGCGGACGAAAAAGAGAGCCACGGGATTCTTGGAGCGAGCGAGTTTCGGCCGGCTGCGCCGTTTCTTTCGACGTTGCTCTCTCGGTTCGGAGATAACAGCGCTGTGTGCCGCCGGACGATTAATAACCGACTCGAGATCTAGATACGAATAAGTATGAAAAGGTTGGATCTTAGTTTCGTCGTTCGAACGACCATATAACGCGACGTAGGACGTTACGATGTGAAACGAAGAATCCCTTTAAAATGGAAAATGCCGCGACACGGAACGACGCGATAGCCGACGTTGATGCAAAGCCGAAGGTACTTGACTCGATCGACGTCGAGTATCGCTCAAGGGAGATCGGTCATGAAGTAAGGGAAAGAGGAGCACTCGTACGATCCTCGTCCCCCGTGCGATTAAATATCGCAGGGGTGCGGTCGATGGAGATCGTAAGAAGAGTCGCGATAAAGCGAACGAAGCAGGCTTACGCCTGTAATCTTCGGAGGTACGTTAATATCGCGTCTAAACGTCGTAACACACGAACTCCGGAGAAGAGGGTCGCAGTTATTAATCGGGCAGCGATAATCGCCGGCTCCACGATATCCAACGAATTCATCCGCCTCCTCGTCCGTCGATTCTCCGTCGTTCTTCGATCGTCGTTCTTAATTACGCGTCTCAGGGGGACGGGAGCAACGCGTATCGCCGCCACGCGTCGATCGACGAGGTATCGATTCGCTTCCGCGACCAGCGTCAAAGGCCGGGCCGACGAAACAACGTTATGCCACGCGTCGTGATTCGCGTTGCTCGGCGTCTTTCTCCGTGGGTCACGAAGCCGAAAGGGAGGAAAAACACGAGGGATCCGTGAAAAGGCGTCGTTGTTCGATCAGCGTGTGTCCAACGATAAGCGAAGCGACGATGTCGCGACCTTACGCCAACAAGGGCAATTCCTTTTCCTCGGGTTTCTCGTTTTCTGGATGGACGATCCGGTCCGCAGTTTTTGATTCTCTACAGAGGAGTATACAAGTACTTGATTTGCAAAATGATTAGTTTAAAAGATATCTTAAATTTAACTTTTTTTATTTTATTTTATTTTATTTCTTTTATTCCTTTTTTTATTTTATTTTACTTTTTTATTCTTTTTTTTTTATTATGTACCTTGCAATTCGTACAGCTGAACATTAAATTTAGTATTGTAGGACTTGTGTGAATGGGGAGGAAGGATAAGAGAGAGTTAACAAGATTTTAAGCTTTCATTAGTTTTTATTCACCTACAGTCTTCACTAAGAATATACAATTCAGTACTAATATATATAGAAAAATACAAATATCCACATAAAACTGTACATACAATCATACATACGAAACCATACATACAAAACCAGACATACAAAACCATACTTGACTAAGAATATACAATTCAGTAGTAACATATATATAAAAAAAAATACAAATATCCACATAAAACTGTACATACAACCATACATACAAAACCATACATACAAGAATTATTATACTTAGAAAAAAAGAGTCTGGCAATAGTAGCGATTATTCGGGATCGAGGTATCCCAACTCCAGCCAGTATGCTGCCATATCTCTTGCGGATTCTCCCGGCTCTCGGTCCAGCAGCAACCTTGCAGTTATTGCTTCTCCTGGAGAAGGATCGATGTTGACTAGGCTCCCTGTCCGTCTCAACATGGTGAATTGGGCCACTCGATGTCTCTTCCCTTGGATCGGTTGTTCTCGTACACCTGGCAGAACGATTTTTCTAGCCCACGGTGCCATTTTTGCCAAATTACGGGGCAGCAGCCGTATTGAATCGAGACATTGCTCGCTCTCTAACCCCCAATCGATTAGAAAGACGATGTAGCCAGTCATGGTCCTTTGTAAAAGGATGGCTCTTTCCCAAGCGCTAGATTCCTTAAAATCTACTAGCACGGCGACTAGCATGCCTGTTCTTAAACTTTTCGCCTTCGGCAAGTACTCCACGGGATGTTCCATCATCTTCAAATTGAGTGTTTGGGTTATCTTCGGCCATCCAGCCAAACGAACCCACATGGTGGTAAGTGATTCGACTCGAACCACCCGGACGGGAACTCCTTCTCGGAACCGATCGTTTGTCTTTTGTAAAATCTCCATGGTTTACAAGATTTCGAAAAAATTTCGAATGTTAATGTTCGACTATACTGATCTGCCTAGTTTACGTGTCTAGGTCGGATGGTGCTGGCTCCGCCGGGAATCGGACCCCCTTTATATACCAGCAGCACCGACCTTGGAGAGGGCCCCCTTTATATATCAGCTGCACCGACCTTAGAGAGGACCCCTTTAAATATCAGCAGCACCGACCTTGGAGAGGACCCCCTTTATATATCAGCTGCACCGACCTTAGAGAGGACCCCTTTAAATATCAGCAGCACCGACCTTGGAGAGGTACTCGGTCACCGTTTAAGCTAAACGCACGTTTTCGTTTGTCTTGTTTCACACTTTTCTTGTCCTCGCAATATTTTATAACAGTGTTAACAATATATACAGGCAAAATATATAGTCTATTTTTGATACACAAGTGTCAGATATCAATTATTGCTTTCCGTTAAAATAAATATATCATTATTAGATGCTCTTTTTAACATTCCTATCCGCATCCTTACAATATTTTACAATTTTTAACCTAAAAATGTCGCTAGAAAATAGAAAACGAAAAACAATTTGAAAAGCACTAGCTCGCTTGAATGTGAAAATTGTGACGTGGGTGTATGTGCTTTGCCCTGCTTTAAAATATATCACACTCAATTGTATTATTAATTATTAAAGTAAATTATTAAAGTTCACGTATGTGTATCGTACCTTTAAGAAAAATTAACATTTAATTATCCAATGTGCTTGCGTAGAGAACAGCATTATCCGCCACATATTGCGGCGCAGTATCGTTTACGCGTAGTTCGCGTCAAACCCTGCCCTACGAAGGAACATCCCCGCATAAAATTCAATCGTACCTAAGACGTTAAACCGATCCTTTGCAAGTTTTCTTCAAAGAGATACGCTATACGAGTTGTTTGATTGATATCCGAAAAGTTTCTTTCTGTTTATGAGGAAATAATAGACGCACAATGTCATTTGCTTTATATCGTTTTGTCGCATTACGTACGATCCATTTTGTTCTATTGAGATAAACACCGAGACATTTCACAGACTTGGTTCACGTTTGTACGGAGGTGCATTATTGTAAAAACCACGTTTGCGAAAAAAGACATTTTTCGGACAACCTAATATATTTCATACGATGCTGTTGCCAAGAAATATTTATTAACGAAATGCTAAAAATTGTTAGTTGCAAACAAATACTAGGGGAAATTGTTTTATCCGCGTTTACACGCAGAAGAATTTTACTGCTCAATAATATTGCTATTGGAACGAACGAGCCGTTTCGCTAACATCGGAACAAAGTAGAAACGAATCGGTACTTATCAAGGAGAAAACTTTGTCCAGCGTGGGGAAAAGTTTAAGGACCGATGTCCCTCGATCCACGCTACAGACGGCCGATGAAACAAGGCGAATTAGCGGGAGATCGGGAGTAGAAGGCAGAACAAGCGGAATAGAAAAGGAATGGATACGTCAAGCTTCGGCCGTGCGATTTCGTATCACGTAGCGTTATCCCCTCGTAAAGTTGGCCACTCGTGCCACTAGCAGAAACTGTATGGCGGGCTCCGAGAGGATTTTAATCGCGCGACGGACGAACATATCGGTGAAATTACTGGAGAGCCCCGTCGACGTGCCTTTCGTTCCTGTCTGCCCCACGGCTCGGCTGCCACGGATCTAACAGATTTACCGGATCCAACGTGCCGGGTTACGAAACTTCGAAACTGGCTAGAATCGACTGCTAAGTTAATTGCCGGTCGCTCCCTCCCACCTACTCGTCTATCAGACGACTCCAACTAGTAACCGACGAGGAAACCGCTGATTTCAGGCGTAAATTCAGCTGAAAATCCGTAGCGTGGAACGATGAAAGAGGCCGCACGGAAGAAAACAGCCTGGCGATCAAAAGGCTGGAACGTGCTTTCAAACCCGAACGCTTAGCTGCGCCGCCCCGCACCGAGATCCACTCTGACTTTCGCCCTTTGTTGCGAATATGACAGCCCGTTCGCGCTTTACCCTCGACGATCGACGCCGACCACGCCTCTGCCGCCTGTTATTTCCCAACCGTCCACCGTTTTGCTCCCCTTCTTTTTCATTTTCTTCTTTCCCCTCTTCTCCTTTTATCCTCTTTTCCCTTCTTCTCTCGCCGAAGCGCCGCGTTTGCTGTCGAGTTCGGCTACGATTGGCAAACGCAAATCTTACGTGGACGCGCGTTACGCGCCACGATCGATTATATTTACAACAACGCCGGCCCGCGCGAGCGCTCGCTAACGGCGTCCAGAGCACGTAGGCAGCGCGGCGAATCGGTTCCTTCGTTCTGCCGCTGGTCGCGATAAAACTCGGTGTCTTTTTGCAACGAGGTAATTTTTGCGACAGCACGGGACGTTTGGAACGTTGCGAAAAGAAGGGGCGCGCACGCGGACGTTCGCGAGAAGCGAACAGCGGTGGCGAGGGTGTTTCGCGGATGTGGTCGACGGACCGTGAACGATTGCGAGCGCGGAATACGAGCGGAAGACGGAGGAAGCCCGCCTCGAACACCGACACCGTGATCGCTTCGCTAGGCAACGCCGCGCATCAAAATTGTAAATTTCCGAAGAAAGTCGCCGTGCTCGTTCCCGGGAGAGCAGATCCTTTCGTTTACGTTCTCGCGTACATCCGACTCTTTCGTATGGAGCGTGCCGCGTTTTCGTTTCTCGGCGCGAAGCTCGAACCTGGTGGACCCGGCGGAAATTTCCATCCAAAGTAGGAAGCGGCGGCGAACTCCGTCGAAACTTGGTTTCGCTCGGCGTTTCGAGCACGGCGTACGATTCGCGCCACGTCTGTGCTTGATACCCGGCTTTCGCACGAGTTGGCAGACACGCGTGCTACAGCGGTACGACGCGGTGTCAGCGTTCGCAGAGAGAAGAGAGTAACGCTGTGCGTCGTAGCGTGCCTGTGCGCGACAGCAGCCCGCTCTCTCGGTGATCCGACGTCGACGAGGATACGTTCGTATCGTATGCGGTACATGGTGGCCTAGGATTCGGCCGAGGCTTGGCCACCATGTAGACCGAAACGCAGACGGGAGCGTAGAGCGGAACGTAGAGTGGCGTAGGAGAGGGCGGAGGAGAGAAGGACGAGAAGGTCGGTAGATCGGAGTGGATGAAAGTGGATGAGAAGCGGTCGTTGGAGCGGCGCTGGATGGGGAGAGGTAGGCCCGAGTCGCGCAAGTGTGCGCCTTTATACGTACACGCGTACATCTGCGAGAAGTAGTTAGCCGACGCTTGGTGGTTGCGGCGTCGGGGTGGTGGCGGGCCGGGATCGACCCTGGGACCACACGGCATCATCCTCCAACCGTCAACGACCTGCTCGACCTAACCCTCCCTTCTCGTTCCTTCTCAATCGTCCACGTTCGCAAAACCTAGCTTCTCCCTCTAGCACCGCTTCATCGCTCCCACCAGTCGTCCGTGTACTCGCCTTCTCCTTATGCAACTCCTCTATCACGGGCAAATAAAGCCTGCATACCCGGCCTGAGAGTACTCCGATACCGATCCGGCGCGGTTCCACCCTCCCGCTTCGAGTTCTCGCGTGTGTCGAGTCGTTAAGGATCGCAGAGGGATTCGACGTTCCAGACGTCGTCGTCGCCGCGTCGTCTCGATCAGAGACGCACTCGTCGAGGATTTTTCCGTCGAGAGTTCGGTCGGATTGCGGCTCGCAGAACGAGGCCGGATTAACAGCGATCGAAATACGCCCGAAGAATGGCGACGCGTTATCATCAGGCTGTCGATGCTCGTAATTTCGGTCCTCGAGGTTCGGTCGTCGATAAAATCCTTTAAATCGGCTGTACGAATTCGAATCGTTCGAACCACGGAAAGCAACTCGATGTAAATGCGACTAGATCGGTCGTAGGTAAACGGTGTCTCGTTAACGGCCGTTTTAAATAATAAATCGTCGATAATAAACTTGTCGTTGGCGATTCTAGAAACTAAATGCGCGCACAGACGTTACATCCCCTCGATTCGATCGACGCATCGATGTCTTCCTATCGCTACGCAATTTATAACGGCAACGATTTCGAGCGGGTTGCAAGCTCGTTGCCGGTGATCGCGACTGTCGACAAAAGAGGACGGATAATTCGCTAGACCCACGCAGGCTAAACTAGGGAATTCGCCAGGGCATAGGATTTATCGTCGTTGCCGCGGAACGATCTCCGCGTAAGGTCCAGCGACGCCGAAGGCAAACCCGGAACACAGTTTGTCCGTATTCTTAACGAATCGATTCGTCTTTTCGAGAGATTCTCCTCGTTGGCGTAAGCGGAAACGCGCTCGATCGGTTACCTCTATTTTCGTTTTTTTCTCTGGGTAGCGCATCGAGCGAAAAGCGGGCGTGAGTGGCTTGACGGCTCGAGAGTCTGCGATCGAGGATTCCCGATGTTCTTCTCTGACGGATCGTCGATATACGTAGAACGCGACGAGGTCCAACTCGATGCCGCGTCGCGCGTTTCAGAGGATATCAGCCCTTTTCTCTCGCGATCCAGCAAGAAACGACGAGCCGAGCGAAGGAGGAGGTGTCAACCTCGACTGCGGTACCTGCGCCGACGACGCGATCCGAACGTAGCGATTGGAAGGTCGCTTTAAGCGTTAATTTGGCGATCTCGCGGTTGATCGAGATCGGTGTCGGGATCGGCGTAACACGCGCGTACGAGCGCATATTACGAGCGAAAGACGATTAAAAGGCTTCGCGCTCGTAACCGTGATACTGTCCGGGCATGGTTGTCCTTGGGTTTACGACGCCTGTCGCTCGAGATCCTATTGTGTCGAATCGATTATCCAACACTTTGCATCTGCTCCGATTAGTGCATCGTCGAGGAACAAAACAATGCAAGAACGATAAAGCATAGGATATATATTAAATGCTAAAGGATCGGGGCTTTGGCGCTACTTTGGCGGGGCTACTTTGGCGGCTTAAAAGAGACGAATACGTGGAATACGTCGATCGATCTCTCGTATCGAGGATACGGACTCTCGAACGTAAGACGGATCAAGTTTCTAGCCACGTTTCGAAAGGGCGAATAAATTGGAATTAACGCGGCTCGCTATAGGGCGAGTATACGGAAACCACGGGCTGCGATAATGTAACCCGTGGGATAACGGCTTCCGCGTAGGACTCGACGTACAATTGCCCTTTACAGTGTTCGCAGTGGAACACGATATGCGCACAGATCGGGGTGCGGCTTAATGCCAATTCACGGACAAAGGGTGACCGCGGACGAAAAAGAGAGCCACGGGATTCTTGGAGCGAGCGAGTTTCGGCCGGCTGCGCCGTTTCTTTCGACGTTGCTCTCTCGGTTCGGAGATAACAGCGCTGTGTGCCGCCGGACGATTAATAACCGACTCGAGATCTAGATACGAATAAGTATGAAAAGGTTGGATCTTAGTTTCGTCGTTCGAACGACCATATAACGCGACGTAGGACGTTACGATGTGAAACGAAGAATCCCTTTAAAATGGAAAATGCCGCGACACGGAACGACGCGATAGCCGACGTTGATGCAAAGCCGAAGGTACTTGACTCGATCGACGTCGAGTATCGCTCAAGGGAGATCGGTCATGAAGTAAGGGAAAGAGGAGCACTCGTACGATCCTCGTCCCCCGTGCGATTAAATATCGCAGGGGTGCGGTCGATGGAGATCGTAAGAAGAGTCGCGATAAAGCGAACGAAGCAGGCTTACGCCTGTAATCTTCGGAGGTACGTTAATATCGCGACTAAACGTCGTAACACACGAACTCCGGAGAAGAGGGTCGCAGTTATTAATCGGGCAGCGATAATCGCCGGCTCCACGATATCCAACGAATTCATCCGCCTCCTCGTCCGTCGATTCTCCGTCGTTCTTCGATCGTCGTTCTTAATTACGCGTCTCAGGGGGACGAGAGCAACGCGTATCGCCGCCACGCGTCGATCGACGAGGTATCGATTCGCTTCCGCGAACAGCGTCAAAGGCCGGGCCGACGAAACAACGTTATGCCACGCGTCGTGATTCGCGTTGCTCGGCGTCTTTCTCCGTGGGTCACGAAGCCGAAAGGGAGGAAAAACACGAGGGATCCGTGAAAAGGCGTCGTTGTTCGATCAGCGTGTGTCCAACGATAAGCGAAGCGACGATGTCGCGACCTTACGCCAACAAGGGCAATTCCTTTTCCTCGGGTTTCTCGTTTTCTGGATGGACGATCCGGTCCGCAGTTTTTGATTCTCTACAGAGGAGTATACAAGTACTTGATTTGCAAAATGATTAGTTTAAAAGATATCTTAAATTTAACTTTTTTTATTTTATTTTATTTTATTTCTTTTATTCCTTTTTTTATTTTATTTTACTTTTTTATTCTTTTTTTTTTATTATGTACCTTGCAATTCGTACAGCTGAACATTAAATTTAGTATTGTAGGACTTGTGTGAATGGGGAGGAAGGATAAGAGAGAGTTAACAAGATTTTAAGCTTTCATTAGTTTTTATTCACCTACAGTCTTCACTAAGAATATACAATTCAGTACTAATATATATAGAAAAATACAAATATCCACATAAAACTGTACATACAATCATACATACGAAACCATACATACAAAACCAGACATACAAAACCATACTTGACTAAGAATATACAATTCAGTAGTAACATATATATAAAAAAAAATACAAATATCCACATAAAACTGTACATACAACCATACATACAAAACCATACATACAAGAATTATTATACTTAGAAAAAAAGAGTCTGGCAATAGTAGCGATTATTCGGGATCGAGGTATCCCAACTCCAGCCAGTATGCTGCCATATCTCTTGCGGATTCTCCCGGCTCTCGGTCCAGCAGCAACCTTGCAGTTATTGCTTCTCCTGGAGAAGGATCGATGTTGACTAGGCTCCCTGTCCGTCTCAACATGGTGAATTGGGCCACTCGATGTCTCTTCCCTTGGATCGGTTGTTCTCGTACACCTGGCAGAACGATTTTTCTAGCCCACGGTGCCATTTTTGCCAAATTACGGGGCAGCAGCCGTATTGAATCGAGACATTGCTCGCTCTCTAACCCCCAATCGATTAGAAAGACGATGTAGCCAGTCATGGTCCTTTGTAAAAGGATGGCTCTTTCCCAAGCGCTAGATTCCTTAAAATCTACTAGCACGGCGACTAGCATGCCTGTTCTTAAACTTTTCGCCTTCGGCAAGTACTCCACGGGATGTTCCATCATCTTCAAATTGAGTGTTTGGGTTATCTTCGGCCATCCAGCCAAACGAACCCACATGGTGGTAAGTGATTCGACTCGAACCACCCGGACGGGAACTCCTTCTCGGAACCGATCGTTTGTCTTTTGTAAAATCTCCATGGTTTACAAGATTTCGAAAAAATTTCGAATGTTAATGTTCGACTATACTGATCTGCCTAGTTTACGTGTCTAGGTCGGATGGTGCTGGCTCCGCCGGGAATCGGACCCCCTTTATATACCAGCAGCACCGACCTTGGAGAGGGCCCCCTTTATATATCAGCTGCACCGACCTTAGAGAGGACCCCTTTAAATATCAGCAGCACCGACCTTGGAGAGGACCCCCTTTATATATCAGCTGCACCGACCTTAGAGAGGACCCCTTTAAATATCAGCAGCACCGACCTTGGAGAGGTACTCGGTCACCGTTTAAGCTAAACGCACGTTTTCGTTTGTCTTGTTTCACACTTTTCTTGTCCTCGCAATATTTTATAACAGTGTTAACAATATATACAGGCAAAATATATAGTCTATTTTTGATACACAAGTGTCAGATATCAATTATTGCTTTCCGTTAAAATAAATATATCATTATTAGATGCTCTTTTTAACATTCCTATCCGCATCCTTACAATATTTTACAATTTTTAACCTAAAAATGTCGCTAGAAAATAGAAAACGAAAAACAATTTGAAAAGCACTAGCTCGCTTGAATGTGAAAATTGTGACGTGGGTGTATGTGCTTTGCCCTGCTTTAAAATATATCACACTCAATTGTATTATTAATTATTAAAGTAAATTATTAAAGTTCACGTATGTGTATCGTACCTTTAAGAAAAATTAACATTTAATTATCCAATGTGCTTGCGTAGAGAACAGCATTATCCGCCACATATTGCGGCGCAGTATCGTTTACGCGTAGTTCGCGTCAAACCCTGCCCTACGAAGGAACATCCCCGCACAAAATTCAATCGTACCTAAGACGTTAAACCGATCCTTTGCAAGTTTTCTTCAAAGAGATACGCTATACGAGTTGTTTGATTGATATCCGAAAAGTTTCTTTCTGTTTATGAGGAAATAATAGACGCACAATGTCATTTGCTTTATATCGTTTTGTCGCATTACGTACGATCCATTTTGTTCTATTGAGATAAACACCGAGACATTTCACAGACTTGGTTCACGTTTGTACGGAGGTGCATTATTGTAAAAACCACGTTTGCGAAAAAAGACATTTTTCGGACAACCTAATATATTTCATACGATGCTGTTGCCAAGAAATATTTATTAACGAAATGCTAAAAATTGTTAGTTGCAAACAAATACTAGGGGAAATTGTTTTATCCGCGTTTACACGCAGAAGAATTTTACTGCTCAATAATATTGCTATTGGAACGAACGAGCCGTTTCGCTAACATCGGAACAAAGTAGAAACGAATCGGTACTTATCAAGGAGAAAACTTTGTCCAGCGTGGGGAAAAGTTTAAGGACCGATGTCCCTCGATCCACGCTACAGACGGCCGATGAAACAAGGCGAATTAGCGGGAGATCGGGAGTAGAAGGCAGAACAAGCGGAATAGAAAAGGAATGGATACGTCAAGCTTCGGCCGTGCGATTTCGTATCACGTAGCGTTATCCCCTCGTAAAGTTGGCCACTCGTGCCACTAGCAGAAACTGTATGGCGGGCTCCGAGAGGATTTTAATCGCGCGACGGACGAACATATCGGTGAAATTACTGGAGAGCCCCGTCGACGTGCCTTTCGTTCCTGTCTGCCCCACGGCTCGGCTGCCACGGATCTAACAGATTTACCGGATCCAACGTGCCGGGTTACGAAACTTCGAAACTGGCTAGAATCGACTGCTAAGTTAATTGCCGGTCGCTCCCTCCCACCTACTCGTCTATCAGACGACTCCAACTAGTAACCGACGAGGAAACCGCTGATTTCAGGCGTAAATTCAGCTGAAAATCCGTAGCGTGGAACGATGAAAGAGGCCGCACGGAAGAAAACAGCCTGGCGATCAAAAGGCTGGAACGTGCTTTCAAACCCGAACGCTTAGCTGCGCCGCCCCGCACCGAGATCCACTCTGACTTTCGCCCTTTGTTGCGAATATGACAGCCCGTTCGCGCTTTACCCTCGACGATCGACGCCGACCACGCCTCTGCCGCCTGTTATTTCCCAACCGTCCACCGTTTTGCTCCCCTTCTTTTTCATTTTCTTCTTTCCCCTCTTCTCCTTTTATCCTCTTTTCCCTTCTTCTCTCGCCGAAGCGCCGCGTTTGCTGTCGAGTTCGGCTACGATTGGCAAACGCAAATCTTACGTGGACGCGCGTTACGCGCCACGATCGATTATATTTACAACAACGCCGGCCCGCGCGAGCGCTCGCTAACGGCGTCCAGAGCACGTAGGCAGCGCGGCGAATCGGTTCCTTCGTTCTGCCGCTGGTCGCGATAAAACTCGGTGTCTTTTTGCAACGAGGTAATTTTTGCGACAGCACGGGACGTTTGGAACGTTGCGAAAAGAAGGGGCGCGCACGCGGACGTTCGCGAGAAGCGAACAGCGGTGGCGAGGGTGTTTCGCGGATGTGGTCGACGGACCGTGAACGATTGCGAGCGCGGAATACGAGCGGAAGACGGAGGAAGCCCGCCTCGAACACCGACACCGTGATCGCTTCGCTAGGCAACGCCGCGCATCAAAATTGTAAATTTCCGAAGAAAGTCGCCGTGCTCGTTCCCGGGAGAGCAGATCCTTTCGTTTACGTTCTCGCGTACATCCGACTCTTTCGTATGGAGCGTGCCGCGTTTTCGTTTCTCGGCGCGAAGCTCGAACCTGGTGGACCCGGCGGAAATTTCCATCCAAAGTAGGAAGCGGCGGCGAACTCCGTCGAAACTTGGTTTCGCTCGGCGTTTCGAGCACGGCGTACGATTCGCGCCACGTCTGTGCTTGATACCCGGCTTTCGCACGAGTTGGCAGACACGCGTGCTACAGCGGTACGACGCGGTGTCAGCGTTCGCAGAGAGAAGAGAGTAACGCTGTGCGTCGTAGCGTGCCTGTGCGCGACAGCAGCCCGCTCTCTCGGTGATCCGACGTCGACGAGGATACGTTCGTATCGTATGCGGTACATGGTGGCCTAGGATTCGGCCGAGGCTTGGCCACCATGTAGACCGAAACGCAGACGGGAGCGTAGAGCGGAACGTAGAGTGGCGTAGGAGAGGGCGGAGGAGAGAAGGACGAGAAGGTCGGTAGATCGGAGTGGATGAAAGTGGATGAGAAGCGGTCGTTGGAGCGGCGCTGGATGGGGAGAGGTAGGCCCGAGTCGCGCAAGTGTGCGCCTTTATACGTACACGCGTACATCTGCGAGAAGTAGTTAGCCGACGCTTGGTGGTTGCGGCGTCGGGGTGGTGGCGGGCCGGGATCGACCCTGGGACCACACGGCATCATCCTCCAACCGTCAACGACCTGCTCGACCTAACCCTCCCTTCTCGTTCCTTCTCAATCGTCCACGTTCGCAAAACCTAGCTTCTCCCTCTAGCACCGCTTCATCGCTCCCACCAGTCGTCCGTGTACTCGCCTTCTCCTTATGCAACTCCTCTATCACGGGCAAATAAAGCCTGCATACCCGGCCTGAGAGTACTCCGATACCGACCCGGCGCGGTTCCACTCTCCCGCTTCGAGTTCTCGCGTGTGTCGAGTCGTTAAGGATCGCAGAGGGATTCGACGTTCCAGACGTCGTCGTCGCCGCGTCGTCTCGATCAGAGACGCACTCGTCGAGGATTTTTCCGTCGAGAGTTCGGTCGGATTGCGGCTCGCAGAACGAGGCCGGATTAACAGCGATCGAAATACGCCCGAAGAATGGCGACGCGTTATCATCAGGCTGTCGATGCTCGTAATTTCGGTCCTCGAGGTTCGGTCGTCGATAAAATCCTTTAAATCGGCTGTACGAATTCGAATCGTTCGAACCACGGAAAGCAACTCGATGTAAATGCGACTAGATCGGTCGTAGGTAAACGGTGTCTCGTTAACGGCCGTTTTAAATAATAAATCGTCGATAATAAACTTGTCGTTGGCGATTCTAGAAACTAAATGCGCGCACAGACGTTACATCCCCTCGATTCGATCGACGCATCGATGTCTTCCTATCGCTACGCAATTTATAACGGCAACGATTTCGAGCGGGTTGCAAGCTCGTTGCCGGTGATCGCGACTGTCGACAAAAGAGGACGGATAATTCGCTAGACCCACGCAGGCTAAACTAGGGAATTCGCCAGGGCATAGGATTTATCGTCGTTGCCGCGGAACGATCTCCGCGTAAGGTCCAGCGACGCCGAAGGCAAACCCGGAACACAGTTTGTCCGTATTCTTAACGAATCGATTCGTCTTTTCGAGAGATTCTCCTCGTTGGCGTAAGCGGAAACGCGCTCGATCGGTTACCTCTATTTTCGTTTTTTTCTCTGGGTAGCGCATCGAGCGAAAAGCGGGCGTGAGTGGCTTGACGGCTCGAGAGTCTGCGATCGAGGATTCCCGATGTTCTTCTCTGACGGATCGTCGATATACGTAGAACGCGACGAGGTCCAACTCGATGCCGCGTCGCGCGTTTCAGAGGATATCAGCCCTTTTCTCTCGCGATCCAGCAAGAAACGACGAGCCGAGCGAAGGAGGAGGTGTCAACCTCGACTGCGGTACCTGCGCCGACGACGCGATCCGAACGTAGCGATTGGAAGGTCGCTTTAAGCGTTAATTTGGCGATCTCGCGGTTGATCGAGATCGGTGTCGGGATCGGCGTAACACGCGCGTACGAGCGCATATTACGAGCGAAAGACGATTAAAAGGCTTCGCGCTCGTAACCGTGATACTGTCCGGGCATGGTTGTCCTTGGGTTTACGACGCCTGTCGCTCGAGATCCTATTGTGTCGAATCGATTATCCAACACTTTGCATCTGCTCCGATTAGTGCATCGTCGAGGAACAAAACAATGCAAGAACGATAAAGCATAGGATATATATTAAATGCTAAAGGATCGGGGCTTTGGCGCTACTTTGGCGGGGCTACTTTGGCGGCTTAAAAGAGACGAATACGTGGAATACGTCGATCGATCTCTCGTATCGAGGATACGGACTCTCGAACGTAAGACGGATCAAGTTTCTAGCCACGTTTCGAAAGGGCGAATAAATTGGAATTAACGCGGCTCGCTATAGGGCGAGTATACGGAAACCACGGGCTGCGATAATGTAACCCGTGGGATAACGGCTTCCGCGTAGGACTCGACGTACAATTGCCCTTTACAGTGTTCGCAGTGGAACACGATATGCGCACAGATCGGGGTGCGGCTTAATGCCAATTCACGGACAAAGGGTGACCGCGGACGAAAAAGAGAGCCACGGGATTCTTGGAGCGAGCGAGTTTCGGCCGGCTGCGCCGTTTCTTTCGACGTTGCTCTCTCGGTTCGGAGATAACAGCGCTGTGTGCCGCCGGACGATTAATAACCGACTCGAGATCTAGATACGAATAAGTATGAAAAGGTTGGATCTTAGTTTCGTCGTTCGAACGACCATATAACGCGACGTAGGACGTTACGATGTGAAACGAAGAATCCCTTTAAAATGGAAAATGCCGCGACACGGAACGACGCGATAGCCGACGTTGATGCAAAGCCGAAGGTACTTGACTCGATCGACGTCGAGTATCGCTCAAGGGAGATCGGTCATGAAGTAAGGGAAAGAGGAGCACTCGTACGATCCTCGTCCCCCGTGCGATTAAATATCGCAGGGGTGCGGTCGATGGAGATCGTAAGAAGAGTCGCGATAAAGCGAACGAAGCAGGCTTACGCCTGTAATCTTCGGAGGTACGTTAATATCGCGACTAAACGTCGTAACACACGAACTCCGGAGAAGAGGGTCGCAGTTATTAATCGGGCAGCGATAATCGCCGGCTCCACGATATCCAACGAATTCATCCGCCTCCTCGTCCGTCGATTCTCCGTCGTTCTTCGATCGTCGTTCTTAATTACGCGTCTCAGGGGGACGAGAGCAACGCGTATCGCCGCCACGCGTCGATCGACGAGGTATCGATTCGCTTCCGCGACCAGCGTCAAAGGCCGGGCCGACGAAACAACGTTATGCCACGCGTCGTGATTCGCGTTGCTCGGCGTCTTTCTCCGTGGGTCACGAAGCCGAAAGGGAGGAAAAACACGAGGGATCCGTGAAAAGGCGTCGTTGTTCGATCAGCGTGTGTCCAACGATAAGCGAAGCGACGATGTCGCGACCTTACGCCAACACGGGCAATTCCTTTTCCTCGGGTTTCTCGTTTTCTGGATGGACGATCCGGTCCGCAGTTTTTGATTCTCTACAGAGGAGTATACAAGTACTTGATTTGCAAAATGATTAGTTTAAAAGATATCTTAAATTTAACTTTTTTTATTTTATTTTATTTTATTTCTTTTATTCCTTTTTTTATTTTATTTTACTTTTTTATTCTTTTTTTTTTATTATGTACCTTGCAATTCGTACAGCTGAACATTAAATTTAGTATTGTAGGACTTGTGTGAATGGGGAGGAAGGATAAGAGAGAGTTAACAAGATTTTAAGCTTTCATTAGTTTTTATTCACCTACAGTCTTCACTAAGAATATACAATTCAGTACTAATATATATAGAAAAATACAAATATCCACATAAAACTGTACATACAATCATACATACGAAACCATACATACAAAACCAGACATACAAAACCATACTTGACTAAGAATATACAATTCAGTAGTAACATATATATAAAAAAAAATACAAATATCCACATAAAACTGTACATACAACCATACATACAAAACCATACATACAAGAATTATTATACTTAGAAAAAAAGAGTCTGGCAATAGTAGCGATTATTCGGGATCGAGGTATCCCAACTCCAGCCAGTATGCTGCCATATCTCTTGCGGATTCTCCCGGCTCTCGGTCCAGCAGCAACCTTGCAGTTATTGCTTCTCCTGGAGAAGGATCGATGTTGACTAGGCTCCCTGTCCGTCTCAACATGGTGAATTGGGCCACTCGATGTCTCTTCCCTTGGATCGGTTGTTCTCGTACACCTGGCAGAACGATTTTTCTAGCCCACGGTGCCATTTTTGCCAAATTACGGGGCAGCAGCCGTATTGAATCGAGACATTGCTCGCTCTCTAACCCCCAATCGATTAGAAAGACGATGTAGCCAGTCATGGTCCTTTGTAAAAGGATGGCTCTTTCCCAAGCGCTAGATTCCTTAAAATCTACTAGCACGGCGACTAGCATGCCTGTTCTTAAACTTTTCGCCTTCGGCAAGTACTCCACGGGATGTTCCATCATCTTCAAATTGAGTGTTTGGGTTATCTTCGGCCATCCAGCCAAACGAACCCACATGGTGGTAAGTGATTCGACTCGAACCACCCGGACGGGAACTCCTTCTCGGAACCGATCGTTTGTCTTTTGTAAAATCTCCATGGTTTACAAGATTTCGAAAAAATTTCGAATGTTAATGTTCGACTATACTGATCTGCCTAGTTTACGTGTCTAGGTCGGATGGTGCTGGCTCCGCCGGGAATCGGACCCC
This sequence comes from Bombus vancouverensis nearcticus, assembly GCF_051014615.1. Lineage (NCBI taxonomy): Eukaryota > Metazoa > Arthropoda > Insecta > Hymenoptera > Apidae > Bombus > Bombus vancouverensis. The sequence continues at coordinate 282,848 of NW_027468956.1, forward strand.
CTTTATATACCAGCAGCACCGACCTTGGAGAGGGCCCCCTTTATATATCAGCTGCACCGACCTTAGAGAGGACCCCTTTAAATATCAGCAGCACCGACCTTGGAGAGGACCCCCTTTATATATCAGCTGCACCGACCTTAGAGAGGACCCCTTTAAATATCAGCAGCACCGACCTTGGAGAGGTACTCGGTCACCGTTTAAGCTAAACGCACGTTTTCGTTTGTCTTGTTTCACACTTTTCTTGTCCTCGCAATATTTTATAACAGTGTTAACAATATATACAGGCAAAATATATAGTCTATTTTTGATACACAAGTGTCAGATATCAATTATTGCTTTCCGTTAAAATAAATATATCATTATTAGATGCTCTTTTTAACATTCCTATCCGCATCCTTACAATATTTTACAATTTTTAACCTAAAAATGTCGCTAGAAAATAGAAAACGAAAAACAATTTGAAAAGCACTAGCTCGCTTGAATGTGAAAATTGTGACGTGGGTGTATGTGCTTTGCCCTGCTTTAAAATATATCACACTCAATTGTATTATTAATTATTAAAGTAAATTATTAAAGTTCACGTATGTGTATCGTACCTTTAAGAAAAATTAACATTTAATTATCCAATGTGCTTGCGTAGAGAACAGCATTATCCGCCACATATTGCGGCGCAGTATCGTTTACGCGTAGTTCGCGTCAAACCCTGCCCTACGAAGGAACATCCCCGCACAAAATTCAATCGTACCTAAAACGTTAAACCGATCCTTTGCAAGTTTTCTTCAAAGAGATACGCTATACGAGTTGTTTGATTGATATCCGAAAAGTTTCTTTCTGTTTATGAGGAAATAATAGACGCACAATGTCATTTGCTTTATATCGTTTTGTCGCATTACGTACGATCCATTTTGTTCTATTGAGATAAACACCGAGACATTTCACAGACTTGGTTCACGTTTGTACGGAGGTGCATTATTGTAAAAACCACGTTTGCGAAAAAAGACATTTTTCGGACAACCTAATATATTTCATACGATGCTGTTGCCAAGAAATATTTATTAACGAAATGCTAAAAATTGTTAGTTGCAAACAAATACTAGGGGAAATTGTTTTATCCGCGTTTACACGCAGAAGAATTTTACTGCTCAATAATATTGCTATTGGAACGAACGAGCCGTTTCGCTAACATCGGAACAAAGTAGAAACGAATCGGTACTTATCAAGGAGAAAACTTTGTCCAGCGTGGGGAAAAGTTTAAGGACCGATGTCCCTCGATCCACGCTACAGACGGCCGATGAAACAAGGCGAATTAGCGGGAGATCGGGAGTAGAAGGCAGAACAAGCGGAATAGAAAAGGAATGGATACGTCAAGCTTCGGCCGTGCGATTTCGTATCACGTAGCGTTATCCCCTCGTAAAGTTGGCCACTCGTGCCACTAGCAGAAACTGTATGGCGGGCTCCGAGAGGATTTTAATCGCGCGACGGACGAACATATCGGTGAAATTACTGGAGAGCCCCGTCGACGTGCCTTTCGTTCCTGTCTGCCCCACGGCTCGGCTGCCACGGATCTAACAGATTTACCGGATCCAACGTGCCGGGTTACGAAACTTCGAAACTGGCTAGAATCGACTGCTAAGTTAATTGCCGGTCGCTCCCTCCCACCTACTCGTCTATCAGACGACTCCAACTAGTAACCGACGAGGAAACCGCTGATTTCAGGCGTAAATTCAGCTGAAAATCCGTAGCGTGGAACGATGAAAGAGGCCGCACGGAAGAAAACAGCCTGGCGATCAAAAGGCTGGAACGTGCTTTCAAACCCGAACGCTTAGCTGCGCCGCCCCGCACCGAGATCCACTCTGACTTTCGCCCTTTGTTGCGAATATGACAGCCCGTTCGCGCTTTACCCTCGACGATCGACGCCGACCACGCCTCTGCCGCCTGTTATTTCCCAACCGTCCACCGTTTTGCTCCCCTTCTTTTTCATTTTCTTCTTTCCCCTCTTCTCCTTTTATCCTCTTTTCCCTTCTTCTCTCGCCGAAGCGCCGCGTTTGCTGTCGAGTTCGGCTACGATTGGCAAACGCAAATCTTACGTGGACGCGCGTTACGCGCCACGATCGATTATATTTACAACAACGCCGGCCCGCGCGAGCGCTCGCTAACGGCGTCCAGAGCACGTAGGCAGCGCGGCGAATCGGTTCCTTCGTTCTGCCGCTGGTCGCGATAAAACTCGGTGTCTTTTTGCAACGAGGTAATTTTTGCGACAGCACGGGACGTTTGGAACGTTGCGAAAAGAAGGGGCGCGCACGCGGACGTTCGCGAGAAGCGAACAGCGGTGGCGAGGGTGTTTCGCGGATGTGGTCGACGGACCGTGAACGATTGCGAGCGCGGAATACGAGCGGAAGACGGAGGAAGCCCGCCTCGAACACCGACACCGTGATCGCTTCGCTAGGCAACGCCGCGCATCAAAATTGTAAATTTCCGAAGAAAGTCGCCGTGCTCGTTCCCGGGAGAGCAGATCCTTTCGTTTACGTTCTCGCGTACATCCGACTCTTTCGTATGAAGCGTGCCGCGTTTTCGTTTCTCGGCGCGAAGCTCGAATCTGGTGGACCCGGCGGAAATTTCCATCCAAAGTAGGAAGCGGCGGCGAACTCCGTCGAAACTTGGTTTCGCTCGGCGTTTCGAGCACGGCGTACGATTCGCGCCACGTCTGTGCTTGATACCCGGCTTTCGCACGAGTTGGCAGACACGCGTGCTACAGCGGTACGACGCGGTGTCAGCGTTCGCAGAGAGAAGAGAGTAACGCTGTGCGTCGTAGCGTGCCTGTGCGCGACAGCAGCCCGCTCTCTCGGTGATCCGACGTCGACGAGGATACGTTCGTATCGTATGCGGTACATGGTGGCCTAGGATTCGGCCGAGGCTTGGCCACCATGTAGACCGAAACGCAGACGGGAGCGTAGAGCGGAACGTAGAGTGGCGTAGGAGAGGGCGGAGGAGAGAAGGACGAGAAGGTCGGTAGATCGGAGTGGATGAAAGTGGATGAGAAGCGGTCGTTGGAGCGGCGCTGGATGGGGAGAGGTAGGCCCGAGTCGCGCAAGTGTGCGCCTTTATACGTACACGCGTACATCTGCGAGAAGTAGTTAGCCGACGCTTGGTGGTGGTTGCGGCGTCGGGGTGGTGGCGGGCCGGGATCGACCCTGGGACCACACGGCATCATCCTCCAACCGTCAACGACCTGCTCGACCTAACCCTCCCTTCTCGTTCCTTCTCAATCGTCCACGTTCGCAAAACCTAGCTTCTCCCTCTAGCACCGCTTCATCGCTCCCACCAGTCGTCCGTGTACTCGCCTTCTCCTTATGCAACTCCTCTATCACGGGCAAATAAAGCCTGCATACCCGGCCTGAGAGTACTCCGATACCGATCCGGCGCGGTTCCACTCTCCCGCTTCGAGTTCTCGCGTGTGTCGAGTCGTTAAGGATCGCAGAGGGATTCGACGTTCCAGACGTCGTCGTCGCCGCGTCGTCTCGATCAGAGACGCACTCGTCGAGGATTTTTCCGTCGAGAGTTCGGTCGGATTGCGGCTCGCAGAACGAGGCCGGATTAACAGCGATCGAAATACGCCCGAAGAATGGCGACGCGTTATCATCAGGCTGTCGATGCTCGTAATTTCGGTCCTCGAGGTTCGGTCGTCGATAAAATCCTTTAAATCGGCTGTACGAATTCGAATCGTTCGAACCACGGAAAGCAACTCGATGTAAATGCGACTAGATCGGTCGTAGGTAAACGGTGTCTCGTTAACGGCCGTTTTAAATAATAAATCGTCGATAATAAACTTGTCGTTGGCGATTCTAGAAACTAAATGCGCGCACAGACGTTACATCCCCTCGATTCGATCGACGCATCGATGTCTTCCTATCGCTACGCAATTTATAACGGCAACGATTTCGAGCGGGTTGCAAGCTCGTTGCCGGTGATCGCGACTGTCGACAAAAGAGGACGGATAATTCGCTAGACCCACGCAGGCTAAACTAGGGAATTCGCCAGGGCATAGGATTTATCGTCGTTGCCGCGGAACGATCTCCGCGTAAGGTCCAGCGACGCCGAAGGCAAACCCGGAACACAGTTTGTCCGTATTCTTAACGAATCGATTCGTCTTTTCGAGAGATTCTCCTCGTTGGCGTAAGCGGAAACGCGCTCGATCGGTTACCTCTATTTTCGTTTTTTTCTCTGGGTAGCGCATCGAGCGAAAAGCGGGCGTGAGTGGCTTGACGGCTCGAGAGTCTGCGATCGAGGATTCCCGATGTTCTTCTCTGACGGATCGTCGATATACGTAGAACGCGACGAGGTCCAACTCGATGCCGCGTCGCGCGTTTCAGAGGATATCAGCCCTTTTCTCTCGCGATCCAGCAAGAAACGACGAGCCGAGCGAAGGAGGAGGTGTCAACCTCGACTGCGGTACCTGCGCCGACGACGCGATCCGAACGTAGCGATTGGAAGGTCGCTTTAAGCGTTAATTTGGCGATCTCGCGGTTGATCGAGATCGGTGTCGGGATCGGCGTAACACGCGCGTACGAGCGCATATTACGAGCGAAAGACGATTAAAAGGCTTCGCGCTCGTAACCGTGATACTGTCCGGGCATGGTTGTCCTTGGGTTTACGACGCCTGTCGCTCGAGATCCTATTGTGTCGAATCGATTATCCAACACTTTGCATCTGCTCCGATTAGTGCATCGTCGAGGAACAAAACAATGCAAGAACGATAAAGCATAGGATATATATTAAATGCTAAAGGATCGGGGCTTTGGCGCTACTTTGGCGGGGCTACTTTGGCGGCTTAAAAGAGACGAATACGTGGAATACGTCGATCGATCTCTCGTATCGAGGATACGGACTCTCGAACGTAAGACGGATCAAGTTTCTAGCCACGTTTCGAAAGGGCGAATAAATTGGAATTAACGCGGCTCGCTATAGGGCGAGTATACGGAAACCACGGGCTGCGATAATGTAACCCGTGGGATAACGGCTTCCGCGTAGGACTCGACGTACAATTGCCCTTTACAGTGTTCGCAGTGGAACACGATATGCGCACAGATCGGGGTGCGGCTTAATGCCAATTCACGGACAAAGGGTGACCGCGGACGAAAAAGAGAGCCACGGGATTCTTGGAGCGAGCGAGTTTCGGCCGGCTGCGCCGTTTCTTTCGACGTTGCTCTCTCGGTTCGGAGATAACAGCGCTGTGTGCCGCCGGACGATTAATAACCGACTCGAGATCTAGATACGAATAAGTATGAAAAGGTTGGATCTTAGTTTCGTCGTTCGAACGACCATATAACGCGACGTAGGACGTTACGATGTGAAACGAAGAATCCCTTTAAAATGGAAAATGCCGCGACACGGAACGACGCGATAGCCGACGTTGATGCAAAGCCGAAGGTACTTGACTCGATCGACGTCGAGTATCGCTCAAGGGAGATCGGTCATGAAGTAAGGGAAAGAGGAGCACTCGTACGATCCTCGTCCCCCGTGCGATTAAATATCGCAGGGGTGCGGTCGATGGAGATCGTAAGAAGAGTCGCGATAAAGCGAACGAAGCAGGCTTACGCCTGTAATCTTCGGAGGTACGTTAATATCGCGACTAAACGTCGTAACACACGAACTCCGGAGAAGAGGGTCGCAGTTATTAATCGGGCAGCGATAATCGCCGGCTCCACGATATCCAACGAATTCATCCGCCTCCTCGTCCGTCGATTCTCCGTCGTTCTTCGATCGTCGTTCTTAATTACGCGTCTCAGGGGGACGAGAGCAACGCGTATCGCCGCCACGCGTCGATCGACGAGGTATCGATTCGCTTCCGCGACCAGCGTCAAAGGCCGGGCCGACGAAACAACGTTATGCCACGCGTCGTGATTCGCGTTGCTCGGCGTCTTTCTCCGTGGGTCACGAAGCCGAAAGGGAGGAAAAACACGAGGGATCCGTGAAAAGGCGTCGTTGTTCGATCAGCGTGTGTCCAACGATAAGCGAAGCGACGATGTCGCGACCTTACGCCAACACGGGCAATTCCTTTTCCTCGGGTTTCTCGTTTTCTGGATGGACGATCCGGTCCGCAGTTTTTGATTCTCTACAGAGGAGTATACAAGTACTTGATTTGCAAAATGATTAGTTTAAAAGATATCTTAAATTTAACTTTTTTTATTTTATTTTATTTTATTTCTTTTATTCCTTTTTTTATTTTATTTTACTTTTTTATTCTTTTTTTTTTATTATGTACCTTGCAATTCGTACAGCTGAACATTAAATTTAGTATTGTAGGACTTGTGTGAATGGGGAGGAAGGATAAGAGAGAGTTAACAAGATTTTAAGCTTTCATTAGTTTTTATTCACCTACAGTCTTCACTAAGAATATACAATTCAGTACTAATATATATAGAAAAATACAAATATCCACATAAAACTGTACATACAATCATACATACGAAACCATACATACAAAACCAGACATACAAAACCATACTTGACTAAGAATATACAATTCAGTAGTAACATATATATAAAAAAAAATACAAATATCCACATAAAACTGTACATACAACCATACATACAAAACCATACATACAAGAATTATTATACTTAGAAAAAAAGAGTCTGGCAATAGTAGCGATTATTCGGGATCGAGGTATCCCAACTCCAGCCAGTATGCTGCCATATCTCTTGCGGATTCTCCCGGCTCTCGGTCCAGCAGCAACCTTGCAGTTATTGCTTCTCCTGGAGAAGGATCGATGTTGACTAGGCTCCCTGTCCGTCTCAACATGGTGAATTGGGCCACTCGATGTCTCTTCCCTTGGATCGGTTGTTCTCGTACACCTGGCAGAACGATTTTTCTAGCCCACGGTGCCATTTTTGCCAAATTACGGGGCAGCAGCCGTATTGAATCGAGACATTGCTCGCTCTCTAACCCCCAATCGATTAGAAAGACGATGTAGCCAGTCATGGTCCTTTGTAAAAGGATGGCTCTTTCCCAAGCGCTAGATTCCTTAAAATCTACTAGCACGGCGACTAGCATGCCTGTTCTTAAACTTTTCGCCTTCGGCAAGTACTCCACGGGATGTTCCATCATCTTCAAATTGAGTGTTTGGGTTATCTTCGGCCATCCAGCCAAACGAACCCACATGGTGGTAAGTGATTCGACTCGAACCACCCGGACGGGAACTCCTTCTCGGAACCGATCGTTTGTCTTTTGTAAAATCTCCATGGTTTACAAGATTTCGAAAAAATTTCGAATGTTAATGTTCGACTATACTGATCTGCCTAGTTTACGTGTCTAGGTCGGATGGTGCTGGCTCCGCCGGGAATCGGACCCCCTTTATATACCAGCAGCACCGACCTTGGAGAGGGCCCCCTTTATATATCAGCTGCACCGACCTTAGAGAGGACCCCTTTAAATATCAGCAGCACCGACCTTGGAGAGGACCCCCTTTATATATCAGCTGCACCGACCTTAGAGAGGACCCCTTTAAATATCAGCAGCACCGACCTTGGAGAGGTACTCGGTCACCGTTTAAGCTAAACGCACGTTTTCGTTTGTCTTGTTTCACACTTTTCTTGTCCTCGCAATATTTTATAACAGTGTTAACAATATATACAGGCAAAATATATAGTCTATTTTTGATACACAAGTGTCAGATATCAATTATTGCTTTCCGTTAAAATAAATATATCATTATTAGATGCTCTTTTTAACATTCCTATCCGCATCCTTACAATATTTTACAATTTTTAACCTAAAAATGTCGCTAGAAAATAGAAAACGAAAAACAATTTGAAAAGCACTAGCTCGCTTGAATGTGAAAATTGTGACGTGGGTGTATGTGCTTTGCCCTGCTTTAAAATATATCACACTCAATTGTATTATTAATTATTAAAGTAAATTATTAAAGTTCACGTATGTGTATCGTACCTTTAAGAAAAATTAACATTTAATTATCCAATGTGCTTGCGTAGAGAACAGCATTATCCGCCACATATTGCGGCGCAGTATCGTTTACGCGTAGTTCGCGTCAAACCCTGCCCTACGAAGGAACATCCCCGCATAAAATTCAATCGTACCTAAGACGTTAAACCGATCCTTTGCAAGTTTTCTTCAAAGAGATACGCTATACGAGTTGTTTGATTGATATCCGAAAAGTTTCTTTCTGTTTATGAGGAAATAATAGACGCACAATGTCATTTGCTTTATATCGTTTTGTCGCATTACGTACGATCCATTTTGTTCTATTGAGATAAACACCGAGACATTTCACAGACTTGGTTCACGTTTGTACGGAGGTGCATTATTGTAAAAACCACGTTTGCGAAAAAAGACATTTTTCGGACAACCTAATATATTTCATACGATGCTGTTGCCAAGAAATATTTATTAACGAAATGCTAAAAATTGTTAGTTGCAAACAAATACTAGGGGAAATTGTTTTATCCGCGTTTACACGCAGAAGAATTTTACTGCTCAATAATATTGCTATTGGAACGAACGAGCCGTTTCGCTAACATCGGAACAAAGTAGAAACGAATCGGTACTTATCAAGGAGAAAACTTTGTCCAGCGTGGGGAAAAGTTTAAGGACCGATGTCCCTCGATCCACGCTACAGACGGCCGATGAAACAAGGCGAATTAGCGGGAGATCGGGAGTAGAAGGCAGAACAAGCGGAATAGAAAAGGAATGGATACGTCAAGCTTCGGCCGTGCGATTTCGTATCACGTAGCGTTATCCCCTCGTAAAGTTGGCCACTCGTGCCACTAGCAGAAACTGTATGGCGGGCTCCGAGAGGATTTTAATCGCGCGACGGACGAACATATCGGTGAAATTACTGGAGAGCCCCGTCGACGTGCCTTTCGTTCCTGTCTGCCCCACGGCTCGGCTGCCACGGATCTAACAGATTTACCGGATCCAACGTGCCGGGTTACGAAACTTCGAAACTGGCTAGAATCGACTGCTAAGTTAATTGCCGGTCGCTCCCTCCCACCTACTCGTCTATCAGACGACTCCAACTAGTAACCGACGAGGAAACCGCTGATTTCAGGCGTAAATTCAGCTGAAAATCCGTAGCGTGGAACGATGAAAGAGGCCGCACGGAAGAAAACAGCCTGGCGATCAAAAGGCTGGAACGTGCTTTCAAACCCGAACGCTTAGCTGCGCCGCCCCGCACCGAGATCCACTCTGACTTTCGCCCTTTGTTGCGAATATGACAGCCCGTTCGCGCTTTACCCTCGACGATCGACGCCGACCACGCCTCTGCCGCCTGTTATTTCCCAACCGTCCACCGTTTTGCTCCCCTTCTTTTTCATTTTCTTCTTTCCCCTCTTCTCCTTTTATCCTCTTTTCCCTTCTTCTCTCGCCGAAGCGCCGCGTTTGCTGTCGAGTTCGGCTACGATTGGCAAACGCAAATCTTACGTGGACGCGCGTTACGCGCCACGATCGATTATATTTACAACAACGCCGGCCCGCGCGAGCGCTCGCTAACGGCGTCCAGAGCACGTAGGCAGCGCGGCGAATCGGTTCCTTCGTTCTGCCGCTGGTCGCGATAAAACTCGGTGTCTTTTTGCAACGAGGTAATTTTTGCGACAGCACGGGACGTTTGGAACGTTGCGAAAAGAAGGGGCGCGCACGCGGACGTTCGCGAGAAGCGAACAGCGGTGGCGAGGGTGTTTCGCGGATGTGGTCGACGGACCGTGAACGATTGCGAGCGCGGAATACGAGCGGAAGACGGAGGAAGCCCGCCTCGAACACCGACACCGTGATCGCTTCGCTAGGCAACGCCGCGCATCAAAATTGTAAATTTCCGAAGAAAGTCGCCGTGCTCGTTCCCGGGAGAGCAGATCCTTTCGTTTACGTTCTCGCGTACATCCGACTCTTTCGTATGGAGCGTGCCGCGTTTTCGTTTCTCGGCGCGAAGCTCGAACCTGGTGGACCCGGCGGAAATTTCCATCCAAAGTAGGAAGCGGCGGCGAACTCCGTCGAAACTTGGTTTCGCTCGGCGTTTCGAGCACGGCGTACGATTCGCGCCACGTCTGTGCTTGATACCCGGCTTTCGCACGAGTTGGCAGACACGCGTGCTACAGCGGTACGACGCGGTGTCAGCGTTCGCAGAGAGAAGAGAGTAACGCTGTGCGTCGTAGCGTGCCTGTGCGCGACAGCAGCCCGCTCTCTCGGTGATCCGACGTCGACGAGGATACGTTCGTATCGTATGCGGTACATGGTGGCCTAGGATTCGGCCGAGGCTTGGCCACCATGTAGACCGAAACGCAGACGGGAGCGTAGAGCGGAACGTAGAGTGGCGTAGGAGAGGGCGGAGGAGAGAAGGACGAGAAGGTCGGTAGATCGGAGTGGATGAAAGTGGATGAGAAGCGGTCGTTGGAGCGGCGCTGGATGGGGAGAGGTAGGCCCGAGTCGCGCAAGTGTGCGCCTTTATACGTACACGCGTACATCTGCGAGAAGTAGTTAGCCGACGCTTGGTGGTTGCGGCGTCGGGGTGGTGGCGGGCCGGGATCGACCCTGGGACCACACGGCATCATCCTCCAACCGTCAACGACCTGCTCGACCTAACCCTCCCTTCTCGTTCCTTCTCAATCGTCCACGTTCGCAAAACCTAGCTTCTCCCTCTAGCACCGCTTCATCGCTCCCACCAGTCGTCCGTGTACTCGCCTTCTCCTTATGCAACTCCTCTATCACGGGCAAATAAAGCCTGCATACCCGGCCTGAGAGTACTCCGATACCGATCCGGCGCGGTTCCACTCTCCCGCTTCGAGTTCTCGCGTGTGTCGAGTCGTTAAGGATCGCAGAGGGATTCGACGTTCCAGACGTCGTCGTCGCCGCGTCGTCTCGATCAGAGACGCACTCGTCGAGGATTTTTCCGTCGAGAGTTCGGTCGGATTGCGGCTCGCAGAACGAGGCCGGATTAACAGCGATCGAAATACGCCCGAAGAATGGCGACGCGTTATCATCAGGCTGTCGATGCTCGTAATTTCGGTCCTCGAGGTTCGGTCGTCGATAAAATCCTTTAAATCGGCTGTACGAATTCGAATCGTTCGAACCACGGAAAGCAACTCGATGTAAATGCGACTAGATCGGTCGTAGGTAAACGGTGTCTCGTTAACGGCCGTTTTAAATAATAAATCGTCGATAATAAACTTGTCGTTGGCGATTCTAGAAACTAAATGCGCGCACAGACGTTACATCCCCTCGATTCGATCGACGCATCGATGTCTTCCTATCGCTACGCAATTTATAACGGCAACGATTTCGAGCGGGTTGCAAGCTCGTTGCCGGTGATCGCGACTGTCGACAAAAGAGGACGGATAATTCGCTAGACCCACGCAGGCTAAACTAGGGAATTCGCCAGGGCATAGGATTTATCGTCGTTGCCGCGGAACGATCTCCGCGTAAGGTCCAGCGACGCCGAAGGCAAACCCGGAACACAGTTTGTCCGTATTCTTAACGAATCGATTCGTCTTTTCGAGAGATTCTCCTCGTTGGCGTAAGCGGAAACGCGCTCGATCGGTTACCTCTATTTTCGTTTTTTTCTCTGGGTAGCGCATCGAGCGAAAAGCGGGCGTGAGTGGCTTGACGGCTCGAGAGTCTGCGATCGAGGATTCCCGATGTTCTTCTCTGACGGATCGTCGATATACGTAGAACGCGACGAGGTCCAACTCGATGCCGCGTCGCGCGTTTCAGAGGATATCAGCCCTTTTCTCTCGCGATCCAGCAAGAAACGACGAGCCGAGCGAAGGAGGAGGTGTCAACCTCGACTGCGGTACCTGCGCCGACGACGCGATCCGAACGTAGCGATTGGAAGGTCGCTTTAAGCGTTAATTTGGCGATCTCGCGGTTGATCGAGATCGGTGTCGGGATCGGCGTAACACGCGCGTACGAGCGCATATTACGAGCGAAAGACGATTAAAAGGCTTCGCGCTCGTAACCGTGATACTGTCCGGGCATGGTTGTCCTTGGGTTTACGACGCCTGTCGCTCGAGATCCTATTGTGTCGAATCGATTATCCAACACTTTGCATCTGCTCCGATTAGTGCATCGTCGAGGAACAAAACAATGCAAGAACGATAAAGCATAGGATATATATTAAATGCTAAAGGATCGGGGCTTTGGCGCTACTTTGGCGGGGCTACTTTGGCGGCTTAAAAGAGACGAATACGTGGAATACGTCGATCGATCTCTCGTATCGAGGATACGGACTCTCGAACGTAAGACGGATCAAGTTTCTAGCCACGTTTCGAAAGGGCGAATAAATTGGAATTAACGCGGCTCGCTATAGGGCGAGTATACGGAAACCACGGGCTGCGATAATGTAACCCGTGGGATAACGGCTTCCGCGTAGGACTCGACGTACAATTGCCCTTTACAGTGTTCGCAGTGGAACACGATATGCGCACAGATCGGGGTGCGGCTTAATGCCAATTCACGAACAAAGGGTGACCGCGGACGAAAAAGAGAGCCACGGGATTCTTGGAGCGAGCGAGTTTCGGCCGGCTGCGCCGTTTCTTTCGACGTTGCTCTCTCGGTTCGGAGATAACAGCGCTGTGTGCCGCCGGACGATTAATAACCGACTCGAGATCTAGATACGAATAAGTATGAAAAGGTTGGATCTTAGTTTCGTCGTTCGAACGACCATATAACGCGACGTAGGACGTTACGATGTGAAACGAAGAATCCCTTTAAAATGGAAAATGCCGCGACACGGAACGACGCGATAGCCGACGTTGATGCAAAGCCGAAGGTACTTGACTCGATCGACGTCGAGTATCGCTCAAGGGAGATCGGTCATGAAGTAAGGGAAAGAGGAGCACTCGTACGATCCTCGTCCCCCGTGCGATTAAATATCGCAGGGGTGCGGTCGATGGAGATCGTAAGAAGAGTCGCGATAAAGCGAACGAAGCAGGCTTACGCCTGTAATCTTCGGAGGTACGTTAATATCGCGACTAAACGTCGTAACACACGAACTCCGGAGAAGAGGGTCGCAGTTATTAATCGGGCAGCGATAATCGCCGGCTCCACGATATCCAACGAATTCATCCGCCTCCTCGTCCGTCGATTCTCCGTCGTTCTTCGATCGTCGTTCTTAATTACGCGTCTCAGGGGGACGAGAGCAACGCGTATCGCCGCCACGCGTCGATCGACGAGGTATCGATTCGCTTCCGCGACCAGCGTCAAAGGCCGGGCCGACGAAACAACGTTATGCCACGCGTCGTGATTCGCGTTGCTCGGCGTCTTTCTCCGTGGGTCACGAAGCCGAAAGGGAGGAAAAACACGAGGGATCCGTGAAAAGGCGTCGTTGTTCGATCAGCGTGTGTCCAACGATAAGCGAAGCGACGATGTCGCGACCTTACGCCAACACGGGCAATTCCTTTTCCTCGGGTTTCTCGTTTTCTGGATGGACGATCCGGTCCGCAGTTTTTGATTCTCTACAGAGGAGTATACAAGTACTTGATTTGCAAAATGATTAGTTTAAAAGATATCTTAAATTTAACTTTTTTTATTTTATTTTATTTTATTTCTTTTATTCCTTTTTTTATTTTATTTTACTTTTTTATTCTTTTTTTTTTATTATGTACCTTGCAATTCGTACAGCTGAACATTAAATTTAGTATTGTAGGACTTGTGTGAATGGGGAGGAAGGATAAGAGAGAGTTAACAAGATTTTAAGCTTTCATTAGTTTTTATTCACCTACAGTCTTCACTAAGAATATACAATTCAGTACTAATATATATAGAAAAATACAAATATCCACATAAAACTGTACATACAATCATACATACGAAACCATACATACAAAACCAGACATACAAAACCATACTTGACTAAGAATATACAATTCAGTAGTAACATATATATAAAAAAAAATACAAATATCCACATAAAACTGTACATACAACCATACATACAAAACCATACATACAAGAATTATTATACTTAGAAAAAAAGAGTCTGGCAATAGTAGCGATTATTCGGGATCGAGGTATCCCAACTCCAGCCAGTATGCTGCCATATCTCTTGCGGATTCTCCCGGCTCTCGGTCCAGCAGCAACCTTGCAGTTATTGCTTCTCCTGGAGAAGGATCGATGTTGACTAGGCTCCCTGTCCGTCTCAACATGGTGAATTGGGCCACTCGATGTCTCTTCCCTTGGATCGGTTGTTCTCGTACACGAGAACGAACGTTGGCAGAACGATTTTTCTAGCCCACGGTGCCATTTTTGCCAAATTACGGGGCAGCAGCCGTATTGAATCGAGACATTGCTCGCTCTCTAACCCCCAATCGATTAGAAAGACGATGTAGCCAGTCATGGTCCTTTGTAAAAGGATGGCTCTTTCCCAAGCGCTAGATTCCTTAAAATCTACTAGCACGGCGACTAGCATGCCTGTTCTTAAACTTTTCGCCTTCGGCAAGTACTCCACGGGATGTTCCATCATCTTCAAATTGAGTGTTTGGGTTATCTTCGGCCATCCAGCCAAACGAACCCACATGGTGGTAAGTGATTCGACTCGAACCACCCGGACGGGAACTCCTTCTCGGAACCGATCGTTTGTCTTTTGTAAAATCTCCATGGTTTACAAGATTTCGAAAAAATTTCGAATGTTAATGTTCGACTATACTGATCTGCCTAGTTTACGTGTCTAGGTCGGATGGTGCTGGCTCCGCCGGGAATCGGACCCCCTTTATATACCAGCAGCACCGACCTTGGAGAGGGCCCCCTTTATATATCAGCTGCACCGACCTTAGAGAGGACCCCTTTAAATATCAGCAGCACCGACCTTGGAGAGGACCCCCTTTATATATCAGCTGCACCGACCTTAGAGAGGACCCCTTTAAATATCAGCAGCACCGACCTTGGAGAGGTACTCGGTCACCGTTTAAGCTAAACGCACGTTTTCGTTTGTCTTGTTTCACACTTTTCTTGTCCTCGCAATATTTTATAACAGTGTTAACAATATATACAGGCAAAATATATAGTCTATTTTTGATACACAAGTGTCAGATATCAATTATTGCTTTCCGTTAAAATAAATATATCATTATTAGATGCTCTTTTTAACATTCCTATCCGCATCCTTACAATATTTTACAATTTTTAACCTAAAAATGTCGCTAGAAAATAGAAAACGAAAAACAATTTGAAAAGCACTAGCTCGCTTGAATGTGAAAATTGTGACGTGGGTGTATGTGCTTTGCCCTGCTTTAAAATATATCACACTCAATTGTATTATTAATTATTAAAGTAAATTATTAAAGTTCACGTATGTGTATCGTACCTTTAAGAAAAATTAACATTTAATTATCCAATGTGCTTGCGTAGAGAAC
The DNA here is from genome assembly GCF_051014615.1 of Bombus vancouverensis nearcticus. Taxonomy (NCBI): domain Eukaryota; kingdom Metazoa; phylum Arthropoda; class Insecta; order Hymenoptera; family Apidae; genus Bombus; species Bombus vancouverensis. The sequence continues at coordinate 298,205 of NW_027468956.1, forward strand.
AGCATTATCCGCCACATATTGCGGCGCAGTATCGTTTACGCGTAGTTCGCGTCAAACCCTGCCCTACGAAGGAACATCCCCGCATAAAATTCAATCGTACCTAAGACGTTAAACCGATCCTTTGCAAGTTTTCTTCAAAGAGATACGCTATACGAGTTGTTTGATTGATATCCGAAAAGTTTCTTTCTGTTTATGAGGAAATAATAGACGCACAATGTCATTTGCTTTATATCGTTTTGTCGCATTACGTACGATCCATTTTGTTCTATTGAGATAAACACCGAGACATTTCACAGACTTGGTTCACGTTTGTACGGAGGTGCATTATTGTAAAAACCACGTTTGCGAAAAAAGACATTTTTCGGACAACCTAATATATTTCATACGATGCTGTTGCCAAGAAATATTTATTAACGAAATGCTAAAAATTGTTAGTTGCAAACAAATACTAGGGGAAATTGTTTTATCCGCGTTTACACGCAGAAGAATTTTACTGCTCAATAATATTGCTATTGGAACGAACGAGCCGTTTCGCTAACATCGGAACAAAGTAGAAACGAATCGGTACTTATCAAGGAGAAAACTTTGTCCAGCGTGGGGAAAAGTTTAAGGACCGATGTCCCTCGATCCACGCTACAGACGGCCGATGAAACAAGGCGAATTAGCGGGAGATCGGGAGTAGAAGGCAGAACAAGCGGAATAGAAAAGGAATGGATACGTCAAGCTTCGGCCGTGCGATTTCGTATCACGTAGCGTTATCCCCTCGTAAAGTTGGCCACTCGTGCCACTAGCAGAAACTGTATGGCGGGCTCCGAGAGGATTTTAATCGCGCGACGGACGAACATATCGGTGAAATTACTGGAGAGCCCCGTCGACGTGCCTTTCGTTCCTGTCTGCCCCACGGCTCGGCTGCCACGGATCTAACAGATTTACCGGATCCAACGTGCCGGGTTACGAAACTTCGAAACTGGCTAGAATCGACTGCTAAGTTAATTGCCGGTCGCTCCCTCCCACCTACTCGTCTATCAGACGACTCCAACTAGTAACCGACGAGGAAACCGCTGATTTCAGGCGTAAATTCAGCTGAAAATCCGTAGCGTGGAACGATGAAAGAGGCCGCACGGAAGAAAACAGCCTGGCGATCAAAAGGCTGGAACGTGCTTTCAAACCCGAACGCTTAGCTGCGCCGCCCCGCACCGAGATCCACTCTGACTTTCGCCCTTTGTTGCGAATATGACAGCCCGTTCGCGCTTTACCCTCGACGATCGACGCCGACCACGCCTCTGCCGCCTGTTATTTCCCAACCGTCCACCGTTTTGCTCCCCTTCTTTTTCATTTTCTTCTTTCCCCTCTTCTCCTTTTATCCTCTTTTCCCTTCTTCTCTCGCCGAAGCGCCGCGTTTGCTGTCGAGTTCGGCTACGATTGGCAAACGCAAATCTTACGTGGACGCGCGTTACGCGCCACGATCGATTATATTTACAACAACGCCGGCCCGCGCGAGCGCTCGCTAACGGCGTCCAGAGCACGTAGGCAGCGCGGCGAATCGGTTCCTTCGTTCTGCCGCTGGTCGCGATAAAACTCGGTGTCTTTTTGCAACGAGGTAATTTTTGCGACAGCACGGGACGTTTGGAACGTTGCGAAAAGAAGGGGCGCGCACGCGGACGTTCGCGAGAAGCGAACAGCGGTGGCGAGGGTGTTTCGCGGATGTGGTCGACGGACCGTGAACGATTGCGAGCGCGGAATACGAGCGGAAGACGGAGGAAGCCCGCCTCGAACACCGACACCGTGATCGCTTC